>NW_028324195.1:646785-968928 GCF_054372755.1 Phalangium opilio
TTCTTTGCCATTTGCCATGTGCACCTGAAGAAGTCCTGGAGTTCGTCAAATGCAATTGCGAGCGTGGACATTGTAAGCCTCCTTGCAAATGTGCCTCCCAAATACCGCGTATGCGTTGCACGGAAATGTGTTTATGTGGAGCGGATGATGTAAAATGTGAAAATGCATTTGTCGAAAATGAGAATGTTATTGTTTCAAGTGGCACTGAAGACAGTGATTGGGATATATAAAAATAATATTTCATATCATTGCATATATATCAAGTATTATAAAAAATTGAACCATTAAAATATATATTCTCAAATTAAAATTTTTTTCTTATTCTCTCCCAAACGTTATAATTTTATTTAAACCTTTTGTATTCTGATGTGTAAATGTCATTCTAAAAACGGTGAGTTTTCGTTTGATACCTCACACGACTTTTTTTTTCAATATATTAACAAAGTTCAATGAGGGTGGGCACGGTTTGCTTTGCTGTCCACCTGGCGGCAAAGTATGATGCATATCAACTGCAAACTTTATCTTAACTTACTTCAAACTCCCTTTAGCCTATTTAATACTTAAAATAATAAAAAATTCTTATTTTAATACTTAAAAAATAAATAAATATAACAAACCCACGCCAACTGAAGCGCTGCTTAGGAAATTCCTCAACTGAAAAATGAAAAACTTAAACTCTTGAAAATGTATTTAGGCTTACCTATAACCTTTCACGAGTAAAGTGAATGTCTTTGTCTGAAGAAGCAGATTAGCAGATCGTGATCGGACGAACTTCATATCCAGTTCATTTTAGTTCACATGTAGATCAAAATTTAATATTTTGAAGTCGCAACGCCTATTTAGCCATAGCCAACTGTATCACGCGCTCAACGACGCAACCTGCTCCTCTTGCAACCCTATACTCTCTTTGGTCGCTATTCATCATTCGAACCTACGTCATAAATGACGTAGCCACAAGTATAGACGAAACAGCATGAATATATATTTAGCATGAGCGAGAGGGGGTCTGTGCTGTGCATCGCCATGTTTGTGCCGTAAGTGTTGTGATTGTTGACGTAAAATGTCTACGGCCAAATAGCCTGGGTACTGTTTAGCTCGTGTTCGTGCGGGTATTTAGTTTAATTTAATGAAGTTCTAGCGTTAATTACAATCAAAAATAGTTTACTGCATTGATGAAAAGTGTTGAAACCATTGCGTTCGTAAGTCGTAAAAGAAACTTTCGTTTTATTCAGTTCCAATTGCAAAGGTAATCGAAAAGCTAATGTTTAACAACGAAGGCCCTTTCTTCAAAGAGAAGATCAGCCTGGGCAAGAATTATTTGAATTGTCTATTTTTTATTTAAAATAAATAAATAATCCTTGGCCTGGGTAAATGTTATTGAAAGGCTTGATCTTATACACAGTGGAAGATATATGAATAGAGTATGTTCGGAACATTTTATAACAGGTAATATTAGGGTTTGGATCGTTTGACTTTATTGGTAGAATTTCATACAGCCAAACTTACTGTCCAGTAGATGCAAATTTAGGAAGTGAACATTACATCAAACATATTATGTGAAACACCCAATAAGGCGCTCTGTCATAGTGCCTTCCTGGCTTATGATCCTGCGATAGAAAACACCTTAAATAGAATTCATTCCGCATTTTTGATATTTATATACAGGAAATAATTGCATACAAATATATATTATCACGTAAATAAAACTATGATGTAATAAGATATTGAATAATTTAAATAGTCATTAAATTACTTCTGCAAAAACTTGGGTCCGTCCGGGATTTGAACCCGGTACCACTCGCACACAAAGCGAGTATCATACCCCTAGACCAACGGACCATGAATGATACTGAAACTTGCTAAACTCGTAGGCCTACCTTGATGTTAGTTGCATTTAAATAGTCACTAAATTACTTCTGCAAAAACTCGGGTCCGTCCGGGATTTGAACCCGGGACCACTCGCACCCAAAGCGAGTATCATACCCCTAGACCAACGGACCATGTCTGTAACAAAATATGCTCAACTCATAGGCCTACCTTGTTGTTAGTTGCTTTTAAATAGTAACTAATTTACTTCTGAAAAAACTCGGGTCCGTCCGGGATTTGAACCCTGGACCCCTCGCACCCAAAGCGAGTATCATACCCCTAGACCAACGGACCATGAATGACACTGAAACTTGATAAACTTGTAGGCCTACCTTGTTGTTAGTTGCATTTAAATAGTCACTAAATTACTTCTGCAAAAACTCGGGTCCGTCCGTGATTAGAACCCGGTACCACTTGCACCCAAAGCGAGTATCATACCCCTAGACCAACGGACCATGAAAGATACTGAAACATGCTAAACTCGTTGGCCTACCTTGTTGTTAGTTGCATTTAAATAGTCACTAAATTACTTCGGCAAAAACTCGGGTCCGTCCGTGATTTGAACCCGGGACCACTCGCACCCAAAGCGAGTATCATACCCCTAGACCAACGGACCATGAAAGATACTGAAACATGCTAAACTCGTAGGCCTACCTTGTTGTTAGTTGCATTTAAATAGTCACTAAATTACTTCTGCAAAAACTCGGGTCCGTCCGGGATTTGAACCCGGGACCACTCGCACCCAAAGCGAGTATCATACCCCTAGACCAACGGACCATGTCTGTAACAAAATATGCTCAACTCATAGGCCTACCTTGTTGTTAGTTGCTTTTAAATAGTAACTAATTTACTTCTGAAAAAACTCGGGTCCGTCCGGGATTTGAACCCTGGACCCCTCGCACCCAAAGCGAGTATCATACCCCTAGACCAACGGACCATGAATGACACTGAAACTTGATAAACTCATAGGCCTACCTTGTTGTTAGTTGCATTTAAATAGTAACTAAATTACTTCTGCAAAAACTCGGGTCCGTCCGGGATTTGAACCCGGTACCACTCGCACACAAAGCGAGTATCATACCCCTAGACCAACGGACCATGAATGATACTGAAACTTGCTAAACTCGTAGGCCTACCTTGATGTTAGTTGCATTTAAATAGTCACTAAATTACTTCTGCAAAAACTCGGGTCCGTCCGGGATTTGAACCCGGGACCACTCGCACCCAAAGCGAGTATCATACCCCTAGACCAACGGACCATGTCTGTAACAAAATATGCTCAACTCATAGGCCTACCTTGTTGTTAGTTGCTTTTAAATAGTAACTAATTTACTTCTGAAAAAACTCGGGTCCGTCCGGGATTTGAACCCTGGACCCCTCGCACCCAAAGCGAGTATCATACCCCTAGACCAACGGACCATGAATGACACTGAAACTTGATAAACTTGTAGGCCTACCTTGTTGTTAGTTGCATTTAAATAGTCACTAAATTACTTCTGCAAAAACTCGGGTCCGTCCGTGATTAGAACCCGGTACCACTTGCACCCAAAGCGAGTATCATACCCCTAGACCAACGGACCATGAAAGATACTGAAACATGCTAAACTCGTTGGCCTACCTTGTTGTTAGTTGCATTTAAATAGTCACTAAATTACTTCGGCAAAAACTCGGGTCCGTCCGTGATTTGAACCCGGGACCACTCGCACCCAAAGCGAGTATCATACCCCTAGACCAACGGACCATGAAAGATACTGAAACATGCTAAACTCGTAGGCCTACCTTGTTGTTAGTTGCATTTAAATAGTCACTAAATTACTTCTGCAAAAACTCGGGTCCGTCCGGGATTTGAACCCGGGACCACTCGCACCCAAAGCGAGTATCATACCCCTAGACCAACGGACCATGTCTGTAACAAAATATGCTCAACTCATAGGCCTACCTTGTTGTTAGTTGCTTTTAAATAGTAACTAATTTACTTCTGAAAAAACTCGGGTCCGTCCGGGATTTGAACCCTGGACCCCTCGCACCCAAAGCGAGTATCATACCCCTAGACCAACGGACCATGAATGACACTGAAACTTGATAAACTCATAGGCCTACCTTGTTGTTAGTTGCATTTAAATAGTAACTAAATTACTTCTGCAAAAACTCGGGTCCGTCCGGGATTTGAACCCTTGACCACTCGCACCCAAAGCGAGTATCATACCCCTAGACCAACGGACCATGAAAGATACTGAAACATGCTAAACTCGTAGGCCTACCTTGTTGTTAGTTGCATTTAAATAGTCACTAAATTACTTCTGCAAAAACTCGGGTCCGTCCGTGATTTGAACCCGGGACCACTCGCACCCAAAGCGAGTATCATACCCCTAGACCAACGGACCATGAATGACACTGAAACTTGATAAACTTGTAGGCCTACCTTGTTGTTAGTTGCATTTAAATAGTCACTAAAGTACTTCTGCAAAAACTCGGGTCCGTCCGTGATTAGAACCCGGTACCACTTGCACCCAAAGCGAGTATCATACCCCTAGACCAACGGACCATGAAAGATACTGAAACATGCTAAACTCGTTGGCCTACCTTGTTGTTAGTTGCATTTAAATAGTCACTAAATTACTTCGGCAAAAACTCGGGTCCGTCCGTGATTTGAACCCGGGACCACTCGCACCCAAAGCGAGTATCATACCCCTAGACCAACGGACCATGAAAGATACTGAAACATGCTAAACTCGTAGGCCTACCTTGTTGTTAGTTGCATTTAAATGGTCACTAAATTACTTCTGCAAAAACTCGGGTCCGTCCGGGATTTGTACCCGGGACCACTCGCACCCAAAGCGAGTATCATACCCCTAGACCAACGGACCATGAATGACACTGAAACTTGATAAACTCGTAGGCCTACCTTGTTGTTAGTTGCATTTAAATGGTCACTAAATTACTTCTGCAAAAACTCGGGTCCGTCCGGGATTTGTACCCGGGACCACTCGCACCCAAAGCGAGTATCATACCCCTAGACCAACGGACCATGAAAGATACTGAAACATGCTAAACTCGTAGGCCTACCTTGTTGTTAGTTGCATTTAAATAGTCACTAAATTACTTCTGCAAAAACTCGGGTCCGTCCGGGATTTGAACCCGGGACCACTCGCACCCAAAGCGAGTATCATACCCCTAGACCAACGGACCATGTCTGTAACAAAATATGCTCAACTCATAGGCCTACCTTGTTGTTAGTTGCATTTAAATAGTAACTAAATTACTTCTGCAAAAACTCGGGTCCGTCCGGGATTTGAACCCTGGACCACTCGCACTCAAAGCGAGTATCATACCCCTAGACAAACGGACCATGAATGACACTGAAACTTGATAAACTTGTAGGCCTACCTTGTTGTTAGTTGCATTTAAATAGTCACTAAATTACTTCTGCAAAAACTCGGGTCCGTCCGGGATTTGAACCCGGGACCACTCGCACCCAAAGCGAGTATCATACCCCTAGACCAATGGACCATGTCTGTAACAAAATATGCTCAACTCATAGGCCTACCTTGTTGTTAGTTGCTTTTAAATAGTAACTAAATTACTTCTGCAAAAACTCGGGTCCGTCCGGGATTTGAACCCTTGACCACTCGCACCCAAAGCGAGTGTCATACCCCTAGACCAACGTACCATGAATGACACTGAAACTTGATAAACTTGTAGGCCTACCTTGTTGTTAGTTGCATTTAAATAGTCACTAAATTACTTCTGCAAAAACTCGGGTCCGTCCGTGATTTGAACCCGGGACCACTCGCACCCAAAGCGAGTATCATACCCCTAGACCAACGGACCATGAAAGATACTGAAACATGCTAAACTCGTAGGCCTACCTTGTTGTTAGTTGCATTTAAATGGTCACTAAATTACTTCAGCAAAAACTCGGGTCCGTCCGGGATTTGTACCCGGACCACTCGCACCCAAAGCGAGTATCATACCCCTAGACCAACGGACCATGAATGACACTGAAACTTGATAAACTTGTAGGCCTACCTTGTTGTTAGTTGCATTTAAATAGTCACTAAATTACTTCTGCAAAAACTCGGGTCCGTCCGTGATTAGAACCCGGTACCACTTGCACCCAAAGCGAGTATCATACCCCTAGACCAACGGACCATGAAAGATACTGAAACATGCTAAACTCGTTGGCCTACCTTGTTGTTAGTTGCATTTAAATAGTCACTAAATTACTTCTGCAAAAACTCGGGTCCGTCCGTGATTTGAACCCGGGACCACTCGCACCCAAAGCGAGTATCATACCCCTAGACCAACGGACCATGAAAGATACTGAAACATGCTAAACTCGTAGGCCTACCTTGTTGTTAGTTGCATTTAAATAGTCACTAAATTACTTCTGCAAAAACTCGGGTCCGTCCGGGATTTGAACCCGGGACCACTCGCACCCAAAGCGAGTATCATACCCCTAGACCAACGGACCATGAAAGATACTGAAACATGCTAAACTCGTAGGCCTACCTTGTTGTTAGTTGCATTTAAATAGTCACTAAATTACTTCTGCAAAAACTCGGGTCCGTCCGGGATTTGAACCCGGGACCACTCGCACCCAAAGCGAGTATCATACCCCTAGACCAACGGACCATGTCTGAAACAAAATATGCTCAACTCATAGGCCTACCTTGTTGTTAGTTGCATTTAAATAGTAACTAAATTACTTCTGCAAAAACTCGGGTCCGTTCGGGATTTGAACCCTTGACCACTCGCACCCAAAGCGAGTGTCATACCCCTAGACCAACGGACCATGAATGACACTGAAACTTGATAAACTTGTAGGCCTACCTTGTTGTTAGTTGCATTTAAATAGTCACTAAATTACTTCTGCAAAAACTCGGGTCCGTCCGTGATTTGAACCCGGGACCACTCGCACCCAAAGCGAGTATCATACCCCTAGACCAACGGACCATGAAAGATACTGAAACATGCTAAACTCGTAGGCCTACCTTGTTGTTAGTTGCATTTAAATGGTCACTAAATTACTTCTGCAAAAACTCGGGTCCGTCCGGGATTTGAACCCGGGACCACTCGCACCCAAAGCGAGTATCATACCCCTAGACCAACGGACCATGTCTGTAACAAAATATGCTCAACTCATAGGCCTACCTTAATGTTAGTTGCATTTAAATAGTAACTAAATTACTTCTGCAAAAACTCGGGTCCGTCCGGGATTTGAACCCTTGACCACTCGCACCCAAAGCGAGTGTCATACCCCTAGACCAACGTACCATGAATGACACTGAAACTTGATAAACTTGCAGGCCTACCTTGTTGTTAGTTGCATTTAAATAGTCACTAAATTACTTCTGCAAAAACTCGGGTCCGTCCGTGATTTGAACCCGGGACCACTCGCACCCAAAGCGAGTATCATACCCCTAGACCAACGGGCCATGAAAGATACTGAAACATGCTAAACTCGTAGGCCTACCTTGTTGTTAGTTGCATTTAAATGGTCACTAAATTACTTCTGCAAAAACTCGGGTCCGTCCGGGATTTGTACCCGGGACCACTCGCACCCAAAGCGAGTATCATACCCCTAGACCAACGGACCATGAATGACACTGAAACTTGATAAACTCGTAGGCCTACCTTGTTGTTAGTTGCATTTAAATGGTCACTAAATTACTTCTGCAAAAACTCGGGTCCGTCCGGGATTTGTACCCGGGACCACTCGCACCCAAAGCGAGTATCATACCCCTAGACCAACGGACCATGAAAGATACTGAAACATGCTAAACTCGTAGGCCTACCTTGTTGTTAGTTGCATTTAAATAGTCACTAAATTACTTCTGCAAAAACTCGGGTCCGTCCGGGATTTGAACCCGGGACCACTCGCACCCAAAGCGAGTATCATACCCCTAGACCAACGGACCATGTCTGTAACAAAATATGCTCAACTCATAGGCCTACCTTGTTGTTAGTTGCATTTAAATAGTAACTAAATTACTTCTGCAAAAACTCGGGTCCGTCCGGGATTTGAACCCTGGACCACTCGCACTCAAAGCGAGTATCATACCCCTAGACAAACGGACCATGAATGACACTGAAACTTGATAAACTTGTAGGCCTACCTTGTTGTTAGTTGCATTTAAATAGTCACTAAATTACTTCTGCAAAAACTCGGGTCCGTCCGGGATTTGAACCCGGGACCACTCGCACCCAAAGCGAGTATCATACCCCTAGACCAATGGACCATGTCTGTAACAAAATATGCTCAACTCATAGGCCTACCTTGTTGTTAGTTGCTTTTAAATAGTAACTAAATTACTTCTGCAAAAACTCGGGTCCGTCCGGGATTTGAACCCTTGACCACTCGCACCCAAAGCGAGTGTCATACCCCTAGACCAACGTACCATGAATGACACTGAAACTTGATAAACTTGTAGGCCTACCTTGTTGTTAGTTGCATTTAAATAGTCACTAAATTACTTCTGCAAAAACTCGGGTCCGTCCGTGATTTGAACCCGGGACCACTCGCACCCAAAGCGAGTATCATACCCCTAGACCAACGGACCATGAAAGATACTGAAACATGCTAAACTCGTAGGCCTACCTTGTTGTTAGTTGCATTTAAATGGTCACTAAATTACTTCAGCAAAAACTCGGGTCCGTCCGGGATTTGTACCCGGACCACTCGCACCCAAAGCGAGTATCATACCCCTAGACCAACGGACCATGAATGACACTGAAACTTGATAAACTTGTAGGCCTACCTTGTTGTTAGTTGCATTTAAATAGTCACTAAATTACTTCTGCAAAAACTCGGGTCCGTCCGTGATTAGAACCCGGTACCACTTGCACCCAAAGCGAGTATCATACCCCTAGACCAACGGACCATGAAAGATACTGAAACATGCTAAACTCGTTGGCCTACCTTGTTGTTAGTTGCATTTAAATAGTCACTAAATTACTTCTGCAAAAACTCGGGTCCGTCCGTGATTTGAACCCGGGACCACTCGCACCCAAAGCGAGTATCATACCCCTAGACCAACGGACCATGAAAGATACTGAAACATGCTAAACTCGTAGGCCTACCTTGTTGTTAGTTGCATTTAAATAGTCACTAAATTACTTCTGCAAAAACTCGGGTCCGTCCGGGATTTGAACCCGGGACCACTCGCACCCAAAGCGAGTATCATACCCCTAGACCAACGGACCATGTCTGAAACAAAATATGCTCAACTCATAGGCCTACCTTGTTGTTAGTTGCATTTAAATAGTAACTAAATTACTTCTGCAAAAACTCGGGTCCGTTCGGGATTTGAACCCTTGACCACTCGCACCCAAAGCGAGTGTCATACCCCTAGACCAACGGACCATGAATGACACTGAAACTTGATAAACTTGTAGGCCTACCTTGTTGTTAGTTGCATTTAAATAGTCACTAAATTACTTCTGCAAAAACTCGGGTCCGTCCGTGATTTGAACCCGGGACCACTCGCACCCAAAGCGAGTATCATACCCCTAGACCAACGGACCATGAAAGATACTGAAACATGCTAAACTCGTAGGCCTACCTTGTTGTTAGTTGCATTTAAATGGTCACTAAATTACTTCTGCAAAAACTCGGGTCCGTCCGGGATTTGAACCCGGGACCACTCGCACCCAAAGCGAGTATCATACCCCTAGACCAACGGACCATGTCTGTAACAAAATATGCTCAACTCATAGGCCTACCTTAATGTTAGTTGCATTTAAATAGTAACTAAATTACTTCTGCAAAAACTCGGGTCCGTCCGGGATTTGAACCCTTGACCACTCGCACCCAAAGCGAGTGTCATACCCCTAGACCAACGTACCATGAATGACACTGAAACTTGATAAACTTGCAGGCCTACCTTGTTGTTAGTTGCATTTAAATAGTCACTAAATTACTTCTGCAAAAACTCGGGTCCGTCCGTGATTTGAACCCGGGACCACTCGCACCCAAAGCGAGTATCATACCCCTAGACCAACGGGCCATGAAAGATACTGAAACATGCTAAACTCGTAGGCCTACCTTGTTGTTAGTTGCATTTAAATGGTCACTAAATTACTTCTGCAAAAACTCGGGTCCGTCCGGGATTTGTACCCGGGACCACTCGCACCCAAAGCGAGTATCATACCCCTAGACCAACGGACCATGAATGACACTGAAACTTGATAAACTCGTAGGCCTACCTTGTTGTTAGTTGCATTTAAATGGTCACTAAATTACTTCTGCAAAAACTCGGGTCCGTCCGGGATTTGTACCCGGGACCACTCGCACCCAAAGCGAGTATCATACCCCTAGACCAACGGACCATGAAAGATACTGAAACATGCTAAACTCGTAGGCCTACCTTGTTGTTAGTTGCATTTAAATAGTCACTAAATTACTTCTGCAAAAACTCGGGTCCGTCCGGGATTTGAACCCGGGACCACTCGCACCCAAAGCGAGTATCATACCCCTAGACCAACGGACCATGTCTGTAACAAAATATGCTCAACTCATAGGCCTACCTTGTTGTTAGTTGCATTTAAATAGTAACTAAATTACTTCTGCAAAAACTCGGGTCCGTCCGGGATTTGAACCCTGGACCACTCGCACTCAAAGCGAGTATCATACCCCTAGACAAACGGACCATGAATGACACTGAAACTTGATAAACTTGTAGGCCTACCTTGTTGTTAGTTGCATTTAAATAGTCACTAAATTACTTCTGCAAAAACTCGGGTCCGTCCGGGATTTGAACCCGGGACCACTCGCACCCAAAGCGAGTATCATACCCCTAGACCAATGGACCATGTCTGTAACAAAATATGCTCAACTCATAGGCCTACCTTGTTGTTAGTTGCTTTTAAATAGTAACTAAATTACTGCAAAAACTCGGGTCTGTCCGGGATTTGAACCCTGGACCACTCGCACCCAAAGCGAGTATCATACCCCTAGACCAACGGACCATGAATGACACTAAAACTTGATAAACTTGTTGGCCTACCTTGTTGTTAGTTGCATTTAAATAGTCACTAAATTACTTCTGCATAAAGTTGTGTCCGTCCGGGATTTGAACCCGGGACCACTCGCACCCAAAGCGAGTATCATACCCCTAGACCAACGGACCATGTCTGAAACAAAATATGCTCAACTCGTAGGCCTACCTTGTTGTTAGTTGCATTTAAATAGTCACTAAATTACTTCTGCAAAAACTCGGGTCCGTCCGTGATTTGAACCCGGGACCACTCGCACCCAAAGCGAGTATCATACCCCTAGACCAACGGACCATGAAAGATACTGAAACATGCTAAACTCGTAGGCCTACCTTGTTGTTAGTTGCATTTAAATAGTCACTAAATTACTTCTGCAAAAACTCGGGTCCGTCCGGGATTTGAACCCGGGACCACTCGCACCCAAAGCGAGTATCATACCCCTAGACCAACGGACCATGTCTGAAACAAAATATGCTCAACTCGTAGGCCTACCTTGTTGTTAATTGCATTTAAATAGTCACTAAATTACTTCTGCAAAAACTCGGGTCCGTCCGTGATTTGAACCCGGGACCACTCGCACCCTAAGCGAGTATCAGACCCCTAGACCAACGGACGATGTATGTAACAGAAACGTGGTCAACTCATAGTCTAACCCTGTAATCAGTTACATTAAAATAGTCACTACATTACTTCATGGAAAATGCGAGTCCGTCCGGGATTTGAACACGGGACCACTCGCAACCAATGCGAGTATCATACCCCTAGACCAACAGACCATGCATGTAGACGAAACATGGTCAACTCATAGTCCAACCCTGTAATCAGTTGCATTAAAATCGTCACTACATTACTTCATCGAAAAGTCGGTTCCATCCGGGATTTGAACACGGGACCACTCGCAATCAAAGCGAGTATCATACCCCTGGACCAACGAACCATGTATGCATTTGAAACATGGTCAACTCATAGTCCAACCCAGTAATCAGTTGCATTTAAATAGTCATTACATTATTTCTGCAAAAAGTTGGGTCCGTCCGGGATTTGAACCCGGGGTCACTCGCACCCCAAGCGAGTATCATACCCCTAGACCAACGGACCATGTATGTAACTGAAACATGGTCAACTCATAGTCCAACCCTGTAATCAGTTGCATTACAATCGTCACTACATTACTTCATCGAAAAGTTGGGTCCGTCCGGGATTTGAACCCGGGACCACTCGCAACTTAAGCGAGTATCATACCCCTAGACCAACGGACCATGTATGTAACGGAAACGTGGTCAACTCATAGTCTAACCCTGTAATCACTTGCATTTATGTAGTCACTAGATTATTTCTGCAAAAAGTTGAATCCGTCCGGGATTTGAACCCGGGACCACTCGCACCCTAAGCGAGTATCATACCCCTAGACCAACGGACTATGTATTTAACTAAAACATGGTCAACTCGTACTCCAAACCTGTAATCAGTTGCATTTAAATAGCCACTAGATTATTTCTGCAAAAAGTTGGGTCCGTCCGGGATTTGAACCCGGGACCACTCGCACCCTAAGCGAGTATCATACCCCTCGACCAACGGACCATATCTGCAACTGAAACATGGTCAACTCATAGTAAAAACCCAGTAATCAGTTGTTTTTAAATTGTCACTAAAATTTTTCTGCATAAAGTTGTGTCCGTCCGGGATTTGAACCCGGGACCACTCCCAACCTAAGCGAAGATCATACCCCTAGACCAGCGGACCATGTATGCAACTGAAACCTGGTCAACTTATAGTCCAACCCTGTAATCAGTTGCATTAAAATAGTCACTACAATACATTATCGAAAAGTTGGGACCGTCCGGGATTTGAACCCGGGACCACTCGCACCCGAAGCGAGTATCATAACCCTAGACCTACGGACCATGTATGTAACGGAAACGTGGTCAACTCATAGTCTAACCCTGTAATCAGTTACATTAAAATAGTCACTACATTACTTCATCGAAAAGTCGGGTCCGTCCGGGATTTGAACACGGGACCACTCGCAACCAAAGCGAGTATCATACCCCTAGACCAACGGACCATGTATGTAACTAAAACATGGTCAACTCGTAGTCCAACCCTGTAATTAGTTGCATTTAAGTAGTCACTCAAATACTTCTGCAAAGTTCGGTTTCGTCCGGGTTTGAACCCGGGACCACTCGCACCCTAAGCGAGTATCAGACCCCTAGACCAAAGGACCATGTTAGTATCAGAGACATGCTCAACTCATAGCCCTACCCTGTATATAGTTGCATTTAAATAGTCACTAAATATCTTCTGGAAAAATTCGAGTCCGTCCGGGATTTGAACCCGGGACCACTCGCACCCACAGCGAGTATCTTATCCCTAGACCAACGGACTATGTATTTAACTAAAACATGGTCAACTCGTAATCCAAACCTGTAATCAGTTGCATTTAAATAGCCACTAGATTATTTCTGCAAAAAGTTGCGTCCGTCCGGGATTTGAACAGGGGACCACTCGCACCCCAAGCGAGTATCATACTTCTAAACCAGCGGACCATGTATGCAAATGAAACATGGTCAACTCGTAGTCCAACCCAGTAATCAGTTGTATTTAAATAGTCACTAAAATATTTCTGCAAAACGTTGGGTCCGTCCGGGATTTGAACCCGGGACCACTCGCACCCGAAGCAAGTATCATACCCCTAGACCAACGGACCATATATGCAACTGAAACATGGTCAACTCATAGTAAAAACCCAGTAATCAGTTGTATTTAAATTGTCACTAAAATATTTCTGCAAAAAGTTGTGTCCGTCCGGGATTTGAACCCGTGACCACTCGCACCCGAAGCGAGTATCATACCCCTAGACCAACGGACCATGTGTGTAACAGAAACATGGTCAACTCATAGTCCAACCCTGTAATCAGTTGCATTTAAATAGTCACTAGATTATTTCTGCAAAAAGTTGGGTCCGTCCGGGATTTGAACCCGGGACGACTCGCACCCAAAGCGAGTATCATACCCCTAGACCAACGGACCATGTGTGTAACTGAATTGAATTTTGACAGTTTTTTGAATGAATATCGTTACATTTGTTTGAATTAAAGCAAAAAGTACAAAAATAATGGTTTCAGTGGTTATATTTGAAAATAGTGAAAAAATACTCAAAATGTGCTTCTCTGGTCGAGAAACGTCGATTTTGAAAATGGTATTAAAAATCGAGGTACATTTTTATTTATTGATCAATCGAGATGAAATCACTTTTATGAGTATTTTATATGTAATTAAGCTGAATTCGGTCAAACATTTGTCCAGAAAAAAATGCATTCAAAGAACCAAAAGGGATTGCGAGAAAATATGGCAAAATCTAAAAAAAAAGAGAAAAAAAACCGTGGAGGCAGCGAAAAAAATCATGGCAATTCTATATATCGCGCGTAGAAACGTTTCTCCTTTTTACAACATTTTAAGAGTCGGGAAAAAAGATCGGAAACTTATCAGCGTTTCGTCTAACGAGCTGCCTATGAGAGTGTAAACAATTTACTCTTGGCAAGCGCCTTGAGAATAAAACGAATCAGAATTTCACAAAATTCCTTCTTTGAAGTGTCCGATTTTAGAGCCTCCTTCGCCGTCTCACTGAATAAGGTATCAAAATTGTTGACGTATGCGCTATAGGTGGCGATATTGTTTCTCAAACCATGCATGGCCAAGAACAGTTACGATTAATAATTGTGTCTCTGTATACCCGTTGTTTGTGAAAGTTCTATCAGAAAAAAGTGGGATGTTCTTTGGGCGATTTCGAGTGGAAAATGCTTCACATGACATTGCGTCGTCCAGGCCACTGTTTTCTAGTTATGTTTGGAGTGTTTTAGGGCTGACCCCTTAATTAAATTACCATTGTCTTTCAGTTTCTCTTGTTAATTCTAATGGGTCATTCGTAAAAAACTCCAAACACAACTTGGAAAGGGTAGCCCGGACGACAATAGGTCATAGAATATTTTCGACTCGAAATCGCCATACATAAACACCCCTTAACTTCCAACATACCTTTTAAAAACGCACTGTTTATTTTATTTAGGCACGGGATTAAAGATTTTACAGTTAGAAGACGGTAAACATCATTATTCGCGCCTCTTCCGCTTGGTCTTACATGGACCGAAAAATAAACAAACGCTCAAGGTCTGTTTATCTTTTAAGTTGGGATAATGGAATTATCATAATTTCGGGAAATTACCAATTACCATTTTGAGATAAAATTTACTGTTTAGTGGGTATAAGTTTATAAGATATGTTCCATAAGTTTGACACTGAGTAATGCTTGAGACTCACTAAGAGTCGAGAACGACGTAGGAATTGACAACATACTTTTTAGCCTGTACCAAGCCATTGACAGTGCGTCACTTTACGAAAATCTATTATGTTTCACTCACGTCACTTTATGACAAGTTTTCAGTAACCAGTGATAAACTTATGGAACATATCATGAGAACTTATGGTATATATTTTTTATGGGTTTCCTGGAAACGTTCTTGTTTAAACAGAGTATAAAGTATAAACCTGCAGTCTTTTTAATTTTATCCTCCATGCCACCATGTTTAATTAAGGTTAGAGGTAAGTGTCCCAGGTTAGAACTGTCTAGTAAATTACAAAATTTCCTTTAGAGACCGAATAGATCGATAAGTTGAAACGGTTTTCTTTAACTGAACAATTTGCGGTACGTTTAGTTTTAGGACGCACATCCTTTCCGCATGGGAGGATTGACCTCCTCCGAGAAAGCTGTGCTCAGGCACCGCGGTGTACCGTAGATTTACCCCCGTTTTCACCACGCATGGATAGTGTCACCTCCTCCCAACTAGAATATTATTACACAATAGAGACTTAGTTGAGACGGGACTATTAGTTCACTTCTAAGTCGTTTTTACGGGCTTTTAATCGAATCCATCGGAATTCTGGTAGCAGTTCATGGGAGTCTAGGGTACGTGACCGGGAAATTTATTAGACGAACCATGGCTCAATTTTTCCCAGATTTAGCAGGGTACATCGACAGACTCATGACTTCATCGGTGAGAGCGAAAGAAAATGCACGTGGTGTATATGAAGAAAAAATAATGGAAAGCTTTTTATTTCCAGAGATATATCTCATCTTTGGTTCGCGATCTCCTCATTTGGTGATGAAAAAAAAACCTTTTGCTAGGTGTCCCTTACAAATATTTCTATTTCTAAATCATTTCCAGAAATGATATTTGAAACGTTTAAACATAGGCCTAGTAACATAATCTCCACTAAGTATGCCTTTCAAGAAAATTATAAGGGGAAACATATCCTTACGGTGCATTTACCTGCTCCGATATTGCTCTATTACTTCATGAAATCAGATAAAGAGCGCCAGGTCGTTCACAAAAGCCATATACGCATAATTTCGGAGAACTCTGTTTATAGAGGTTTCTTAGAAGTTTTAAGCCAAAACGTCTCTACATATTTAGCAAGCGATCCGTATTGATCCAGAGTTCATACGAAAGTTTTAATTGAAAACCCCCACTGTCACGTTATTCGAGACGAGATTTTTCCCGATAACCCAGTTAATTTTAGAACACAGAAATTTTAGAAATGTAATGAATTCATTTTAAGTTTGTACGGCTGAGGAAGAACCACGGTTCGAAAGGTCCCGAAAATAATTTTTAATTTGTAGTTTTTAATAAACTATTCTCCATGAAGTATACTCTAAGAAAAAAGGTTCTACTTTGCCGAGAAAAGGGTTCTTTACGCTTGTCCCCTATTTTAAACCCTTTTTTGATCTACAAAGAACTCATTGATATGAGTTCTCTATAAAGCCCTAAGGAGTTCATCTACGATCCGAGCTGGGGTTTTTCTTTGAACCAAGTTAGTTTCTTTTGGAATCGTATTAGGTTCCTCCCTGAATCATGTGGCGTGTACATCAGAACCTTGTTCAGTTGTAATCGGAAACATGTGTAGTTTGACTGAGAACCGTGTTGAGTTCGACTCTGAACCCAGCTTCGTACGGCTAAGAATTGTATTGCGTTAAACCCAGAACCCGGTTTAGTTCGACCCAGAACCCTGTTTAGTTATAATCCGAACGCTGTGTAGTTCGACTCTGAACCCTGTCGAGTTTGCCTCTGAACCCTGTTTAGTTATAATCAGAACGCTGTGTAGTTCGACTCTGAACCCTATCGAGTTTGCCTCTGAACCCTGTCGAGTTTGCCTCTGAACCCTGTCGAGTTTGACTCTGAACCCTGTCGAGTTAGCCTAAGAACCGTGTTGCAGTCAACCCAGAACCCGTGTAGCTCGACTCTGACTCCGGTTTAGTTCAAATCTGAACCTGATTTATTTTGACTCAGAACCCTCGTTTGTTTCAAATCCGTTGGAGATATATTATAGGGAGAGGGCAAACCCATTCTTGCCACGTCATAGGCTTATATCTTTTACCTCGATTCCAACCCCCTAACGGGGGAATTTCAGCATCGCGACTACAAACGCTCCCCTAAGTAGAGGTATAAAATGACGTCGGATGTTCTTTCCCTCCCTGACAAACGCCCTCTCCCTATAGCATATGTCCACCTCATAGAGGTTCTTATTTTAACAGTGTTAGGTTGCAATCATGACAATGATATTCAATTTTTCTCTCTTGGTGACTCTTTAAAACACTTCACCATGAAGTATAAGTTTACACTATATATAAATGTAGTAAAGCTGAATTAAAGAGTAAACACCAAATTTGAAATATTAATATAAAATAATTTCTTGGCATATTGAAATGAAAGAGAGCTTTATAGCTACAAAACTACTAAAGGAATCGTAATGCCGAAATATATTTAACATATTTTCATTTAATATTCAGCAATAAGAAAATGTTATGATTTTGTAAGAGATCAATTCATCCTACTCGCTTTCATATGCAATCTTCATTACTCGTTCTAAATAAACTTTCACTTGTGCCGTTCCAAAGAAAAGAAGATTATCTTAAATAATTAAATAAATATAATAGATATTAATTTTTTTAATCGTCAGTATTTTACCTTAATTCTAGTTAAGCCGTTTTAAGAAACATTATTCTTAAAATGAATTTAAACATAGCTATTGTTGACGTTTGACTTCTAGCGTATAGCGTTTTCACAATTTTTGGAAATTTAGGGTATACAAAGCGATTCATTCACAAATGATAAAAATAAGAACAATTGCGTAAGCATTTGGTGGAAGCCATGCCATTGGGAGGCTAAACGTTTCTCGTAACCGTAGCCGATCGCGCGTTCATCTTAACCCCAACGATGATAATGCAGTAGAAGCCAATGTTCCAGATTGGCGTGTATGTGGTATACACAGAAGACCAATGGTGTTGTCAGAAGCCAATAAGTACAGATTTGCGTGTATGTGGTATATACCATACGAAAGACAAGTGTGGAGATAGCGTAATGAAGTAGAATTTTCCTAATTTCTGTTAACTGCGAACGCGGTCCGGAAATTGCGAACACGGTTGCTCTGATTTGCCAACTGCGAACGCGGTGATAGACAGACACACACACATAGACACGTCCAGTGTTATACCTCTTCGTGACGTCATCGTCACTCGGAGAGGTAAAAACCAAGTAATTTTATGAATTCCTCTAATTTGAAGACATTCCAGCATATTGAACTCTCCGAGAATTATTTCCCAATGACTTAAAAATCAGAATAAGTATGAGTTCCTTCAAATATTTAGTATAAGGTAGTCCGAAGAATTATAAATTAATTTTGATTATTAAAATCTTTGGGATATTTTTAGAATGTTTCACAATGCAGGTAGAATTAATAGATGATATCTCTCTTCACCCTTCACGATCTAAGTTCATATCGAAAAACCTTTAACTTAAAAACACACCATATGAGGAAAAAAGTGTTAAGTAAAGCCCAAAGGTGTTTATCCCCACCATTCAAACAGTTTTATGTTGAACAACAATGCGATTCGGAATTGATTCGGTTAAAAACGGTTGTGTAATCGTTTCCAATGCGTTGGCAACGGTTGTGCAAGCTCGTGTAAACGCGGCTTATATTTCCGTTTAAAAACATTTCAATAAGGGTAAATTAACACCGTGCCGTTTTTCTAAGCACCCAATGATAGAACACCTTCCAACTGAAACAAAAACACCCTGCAGATTAAAGCACACCTGGAAGAGTCAATAAAACCTAAAGGTGTTTCTAAGTACCAGTGAGTGAATCACCAATTCCTTTAAAAAATACCTAAAAAGAGTCAACTAGCACCTTTTTACGGAGAAAGCACCATCTCAGTTACAAAACACTCTAAAAAGAGTAAATAAACACCTCAAGGTAATTCCAAACACCCATGAGTCACCTTTTTTTCTAACAGTATTCTTTCGCGAACCTTTAAGGATCTTTCAAGAACCCGCATTTTTTCATGAACCCTCAAGGATCTATCAAGAACCGCAATGTTCTTTCACGAACCCTCAAGGATCTATCGAGAACCTGAATGTTCTCTCACGAACCGTGAAGGCTCTCGCAAGAACCCGAATGTCCTTTCAAGAACCTTCAAGGATCTATTAAAACCCCACACGTTATTACAAGAACCCTTTTAATTAGATACGATCTGCTAAGAACCTTCCTGTTCTACTGTGAACCTTCATCCACGTCTGGGAACCTGTAGCGTTCCAACTAGAACGTAAGAGTTCTATTGAAAACCCTCGAAGAACCCCTTTTTTAACAGTGTTCCTTCTGGTCGCATAAAACTACGAGGTCAGACTACTTTTGGTAAACCTATTTCTCTTTTCCTCAGCACATCGACAGTGCACAGTGACCTCAAAGGGGGCTTAAATGAAAATCCCCCTCTCCGACTCCGTGTTTTTATTATTTTCGCAAAGTATAGTTTATATAATAATATGTCTATTGTCTACAATACTGAACTTTAATATATTAAACTTCTCTATATGAATAATATGATAAAATAGTTGTTAATTTAATATTATCGACGCTGTGCAACTAAATTTTTCTCTTGAAATTTTATAAGGGGCCCCCAAATTTTCCTTAGCCTATCTGTAAAAAATCCTGGCGGCGCCACTGTGCACGGTGAAACGTTTAAGAAATATATCCGAATGATTTTAAAATTACAATTAGTTTGAGATTTCATGGATAATTTTAAATAAGTACCTCCGACCAATCACGTATTACAAATAATTGTGGCACGCTCCGTGTCGAATGTAATTTTGGACGAGATTTGATAAACATTTGTGCGCTAGACATGGAGCATGCTACGAGAATTTTGAATGAAATTTATCACGAAATATGATAAAATTCGCGCGCGACGTGATAATCATGGCGCGAGACATGGAGCGTGCCACGAGAATTTTGTTAATAAAAAGGCAAGGCGTTACGCGATTGGTCGGCAGTCCTTATTTCAAATTATCCTTAAAATCTTAACCTAATTTGAATTTTAAAATCATTCGGAAGTATTTCCTGAATGTTTGACTATGCAGACTGTTCTTATAATTAGTAGAAGAATCGATAAAAAATCACTTGATTTTCTATTTCACCCTCCCTTAAATAGTTCTTACATGCCTAGTTTACCTACCCATTTACCTACGTGACGAAGGTGAATGGGTCAAATTTATATGAATACAAAATTAATTTATTTTTAACTTATCAAAAAAGTCACTCTACTTACGAGCTATTTGAACTCTGCGACATATAAAGATGATTGAAGTTACTCGCAACACACAAACAAGAGAGATGAGAATTCGCGGATAAAGACTAGCCACTCGAGTCATGGGCCAGAAATGAAATATTTAGATTTTATTTTTCAAAGTCCATTTCGACGGTACAAAGGGGCTAGGCAATGTCCTGTAGACGGCGTAAGTAAGCCGGGTAAGTGGAAGAGAAGAAAAAAATATGGTCACACCTGCTAACGCAAAATCTTTATTTATTTATCCTCTCTTTATCTTATAGAATACCCCCAATGGTATAGTTTTCAGACTAGGAGGATTCATTTCATTTACAACGGGAGGCTAAGCTATTTGGCATACAAAGTACAGTAAAACGTAGCCTTTCCTCCTGGTGTAACTAAATGGTATCAGTCCAAATAGTCTGAAAACTATTTTTGTGCCTACGGTCCATCAATTCTTTTTATTTATTTAACACTACAAAAATCGGTACAAAGTCAGCGCAGGGAGTAAGGAACGTTAGAGGGAGTTTTGATCTAATGCTAAAAAAACCGTCATACAGTGGCAAATGGTAAAGAAAGTGGGGGGTAGGAATTTTTATCTCCGTTCCTCAATTTTTGCTAACGCGCAGGCGCGAGTGACGTCGTTTACTACCGCCAGCAGAGAGAATTTAAAAATTCTCTCTGCAGTCAGCGCCAGCTTCCGCTTCCATCGACTGCTGCCCCACTCACTCTGTTCTACTCGCCGTCGAGATAACCGGGAAGCCCGGAAGGCGAATTTGCGGTATCATTCGGTAGGCGTTATAAAATATTCAACGTTTTAAAGCTCAAGTTTCGAAATTTTTTGAGACATTTACCAAGTCTTCATCTAAATATTATAACATTTTCGTTAAATTTCAACATAAATATAGCTCTGAGAATAAAATTAGACACGAAAATTACACTAAGCCTTGGTTAGATATCATCGGCTGAGGCCGAGCGGCGCATCTCGAGCCGCCGGCGGCCGGGCTTGCCGTAACGGCGAGAACAGAAAAATACCTCGTTAAAAACAGATGCACGACCGTTTTTAAATTTGACGCATGCGCGCGGACACCGCGTTGAGTCCCAGAGTCAGCGCCAGAGAGAGACGATTTTAGCCACGAATCTAACGAACGCGCCTATTCACTTTAATACTCCCTCTAACGTTCCTTACTCCCTGGTCAGCGGGTGGCTTGGATGGGAACAGCGATATTCAGATATCATATTAATGAGAAAAATAATATATGTAAAAAACTAAAAGAGTTAAAACAAGAAATGAAAAATATGTATAGCCTAATATGTAGATGACGGTGGAATGCCAAGGAATGGAGGCAGGTTGTTGAAATAGGCTGAAAGTTTACGTCGAAAGATCGACTTATTTGTTATTGAAATTAGTTCCGAGGATAAACTGTTCCAATCATCAATGACGGCACTAGCAAAGTATGCCTGGCGAAAAGTGGTAATAGGTCGTGGCTTGACGCTTAAACAGTTTACGAGAGTAACCACGGGTAATTGGGTGTAAGTAATGAACATCTGTCTGTTTTTGTTATGATCTAAGTATTGTCGAGTCGATACGATATCTAAAGAATAGCAATAGTAAAAGGCTAGTCCGACACGCATCACCAACACAGAGATGTTCTTATAACTTTGTAACAATTAAAAGTAAACAATTACACATAAGCTTACATATAATAAGGGGATATTCCGTTATTTATAAGATTAATAAATTGATGCTTAATATTTAAATCCGTAATTTACGCTTAATATTAAAATCCGAAATTTTATGATTAATAGTAAAATCCGTCATTATATGCTTAATATTAAAATCCGTCATTTTATGCTTAAAATTAAAATCCGTAATTTTATGCTTAATACTAAAATTCGTAATTTTATGCTTAATATTAAAATCCGTAATTTTATGCTTAATATTAAAATCCGTCATTTTATGCTTAATATTAAAATCCGTCATTTTATGCTTAATATTAAAATCGTTAATTTAATTCACATATAGGCCTAGGTTTAATATTTCATAAGGACAGAAAGTTAGTAAGTGCAATCAGTACAAAAAGCACAATTGTAATTACAACAATGTTCGGTAATCATCGTCGATTCAATCAAATTCAAATCTTCAAAAAACATAATTTTAAGCCACATCGTATGATCTACGTAGTAGTAGTAGTAGTAGCAGTAGCATTTATAGGAAGCGATAAGTATGCATCGGCATAAGTCTAAGTTGTTAACTCATCGAGGGGATAATCACTAAAACTATATGTTCTTCGATTCGCCGGAATATTACAATTACGGCATAAGTAAATTTATTAGGGTAAACATTTTATCACTGTTTAGGGTAGAGCATCGAGGGGCTATTCGCTGTGATTTTATGAACTGTAAATCATTTAAGAATTGTAAGAGGTAGCGCTATTCACTCATCAGGGTAAGGTATAGAGGGGTTATCCACTCGTACGATGTGGCTACTATTACGAACCCTTGGGTCGTCTTGTTTCTTTGGTGGAGTGACACCATCTACCGATAGTTTCTCGTATTTGTATTTTATAATAGAGCTGTACTACCTTACCTATTATAACTTATTTCCCATTGAAAGAAGCCTTTAAATCTGCGAGATGATCACATCACCGAAGAAAAATAAACTTCCCTTCTTGGGCAATGCCCTTTCCCTCCCCCACAAAAAACGTCCCTTCTTTGGCACTGTCCCTTCCCAAAAAAAATAAGGTAAACATGCATCTCGAGCTAGTTGCCTTCCTTAATTCTAAGAGGAAACTTTTTTCCCAAAAAAGAAGGCTCACCTCCCTTCTCGAGGGAGTACCTTCCGAATCTTAGAAGGGGGGTTCGGTGAAGTGGAAGCTCCTTCACAGGCATTTTTGGATCTGGGGAGGGTAGTAGGAAGGGAATTGCGCCTTCTTCTTCCCAAGCTTCTTTTCAAAGAAGGCGCCCTCTGCTTCTATATTGCCGCCCTCTCTTCTACGGAAAACAAGGGTATAGAAGGCGCGGAGGCGCCCCCTAAGGAAGACTCTTCTGAAGATTCCCACCACTGCTATTTCGTATTGTGATTATTTAGTCTCGGGACGGTTTGGTATCGTGATTATTTGGTTACCTAATTAGTCCTACCTAAAGCCAGTCGACGAAGGAAACATGTTTACGTTTCATATGCTGAGCAAGGATCAAAGGACCAAGTTTTGGCGATGCAGTAAGAGGGGATACGGACGTAAAGCTTGACTTCACACTGAGGGAAATAATATTATCGTAAGTCGACTGGGACATCATACGCATAAAAGTGACGGTGCTGCTGTGGAAGTCTCAAAGCTAAACTTGGTGATGAAGATACGAGCCACAGAGGCGATGGAAAAGCCCAGTCAGATACACAATTTCGTTGTCGCCGGAATCGGTCAAGCAATTCAAGGCAGAATTCCTGGCTATGAAGCTTCGAGAAAATGTATTCAATGAGCTCGACATTCAACCATCGTGGCTCTGAATACACCACTGGACTTAAAGAGTATAGTTATTCCCGAAAGGTATCGTTTCTACGAATCCGTTCCAGGCCGCAAAGAACTTTTCCTTCTCGGCGATAGTGAAGCAGAAGACCCGAATCGATTCCTTTTATTTGGAAAAGAATCTCACAAGAATTGGTCTGAAAGTATGGAGGTAGTGTTTATCGAGGGGACATTTAGTCTTTTACCTCCGCTATGTGAGTATGTATACGTCTTATTGGCTAAACGTGGGGGATTCGTTTTTCCTTTTCGCTCTTCCAAACAAAACCGATTCAAGGTATAACGGATTGTTTACGCTAATTAAGAATACCTGGCCGGCTTTCAATCCTTTCATGTTTTCCATCAACTTCGAAATTTCTGCAATAAATTCTTTGAAACACAACTTTCCCCAAAGCAGCGTTCATGGATGTATATTTCACCTGGTAAAGAATTTTCGTCGGCATATGCAAATCACCGGCCTGAGGTCTCGCTATGGCGGTGAAGCAGAATTTGCATTACGAGCTCGCATGATCGTTTCTTTGGCTTCCCGTCCCTATCTCGGATGTCGATAAACCTTTCGACGCGCTTACTTTCCATTTACCCGACGAACTAGCACCGATACTTAATTGGTTTGAAGATAATTATCTAGGACGACAGCAGAGAAATGGCCGCCAACCTCAAGCACGGTTTCCACCAGAAGTATGGTCTGTCTACGAAAGGACTCTCAATGAAGAAGATAGGACGAATAATTACGCAGAAGCAGCCCACTGCCGATTGCAAGCCGAACTTGACGTCAACCATCCTTCATTGTGGAAGTTCATCGATGGACTTAAAACCGTTCAAAAGGGCCGAGATGTTGCTTACGAGCGCTATGTTAGTGGAGCTGAGCCTCCAAGGAAACCTAATAAATATCAGCGAAACGATGAAAAAATCCTAAAAATTGTCAAAGACTACAAAAATCGCCAAATGCTTGAATACCTTCGTGGATTGTCACATAATTTTTTGATGGAATAAGCTATTTGTAATATCGAAAAATACTTCCTATTATTGTTAGTAAATTGTTCGTGCTAAAGGGCGTACTTTTCAGACTCATATAAATAATCTTCTTACCTCCACACAGGGTTTGGTTGGGTTGGGTTAGGTAAGGTTAGCTTTGGCTGGGTTAAATAAATGCTGTAGGGGTGATAAGTAGTAACAATGTGTTACCTTGGCCCAGTGGCGTGGGCTGGCGGGGGAAATTGGCGTGAACCGGCGTGAGGAATTGGCGTGAACTGATAGGGGAGAATTGGCGTGAAATGTCGTGATGTCTGACTTGGCGTGAACCGATAGAGTAAAGTTGGCGTGTAATCTTATGACGACGTTTAATCTCATGTCGAACACTTGAGATAGGGTTATCTATCCCCGTTGGCGTGTCTTATTTTAATTTTTGAAGAAAATAATAAATGCATGACATCACTGATAAGGGATCCACTTTTGAATTATGGCGGTTAAAATCCATGTCACGTGCTCGGGAAGTTAGGCTTAAGTTAGGTATCGACTTTCAACAACGTGGCCATCAACGTCATGGTAAAACCCCGCCAAGTGTTAGGCTTAAGACGATGTCACATTGTCTTTCGACAACGTGACCGTCAACGTCATGGTAAACCCCTGCCAAGTGTTAGGCTCAAGACCATGTGTCATATTGACTTTCGACGATGTGCCTCGAACGTATAAAAGACGTGGTAGGTTTGAGGATAAGGCATTTTACGAGTCTTCAAGCACTCATCGAAATGTAAGTATACTCTCTCCTTTAGTGTTATGTTTAAATTTAAGTTCGCGTCTTAATTCTGTGTGATTATTTAGGGATAACTCCAACGTTTTCGAGATTTCCTAAACTAAATCGGTCAGCGTAACAGCAGACTGCAATATTAGACTAGGAATGACGGATGGTTCTACTGGGATTATATTAAGTGAGGACGAGTACATGCAACTTTATGGGATGAGGGATACCATAAATGAATTTTTCGAGAAGGATGACGCTCAACCTACCACGAGCTTTTTCGAAGGGTCGGTGGACAAGCGAATTCAGCTTGTAACTTACCAGGATAGGAAAACGTTAAATATTCGTCAAGTAATCCCGGGTAATGGAGCCAACTATGGGATTCACTACCCGACTAAGAATGGATTCGCTATAGGGTCATACCTATGGGGAAACTTACTGGAAAAACACATTCAGGTGGTTACATTCCTTACTGAATCAAAACGTGTAGAGAGCGCGATTAAGGAGATAGTTGTACAGCAACTGACTGAGGGAATCAAGAACACCTGCAATGGATGCTTTATAGACCACCCATCGCAGATGCAACATGATTGCATATGACGGAATGGAGTGAACGTGTAGATGAACATTATTCTAATGCCGAGTCAAATTTAAATATAGAGATGATAGTTAACATTTTTAATAACTGCTCTTTCTTAAGCTTTCAATTCTGTAAGCAAATGGTTTCTAAAAGTGTATGTAACTCAAAAAAATTCCTGTAAATATTGTATTGACGTAAATTTAAATAATAAACATTGAAATTTATCATATTCTCATTATTCTAAGTATAAGCATATTTCCAATTTTTAATTAAAATTAATAAATATTCAAATTTAATAGTTCATATTTATTCATGATATAGACACATATATTTTAGAACAATCATTGCAGAGATAGGAAACTGAAATGTAAATAACTGCAACGGGTGTAGGAAATGTTTTTTAGTTAGGAAACGCTTATTGATGAAGCGGAAACAACTAGATATGTTTTCGAAAACATGATAAGCGCGTGTGAATACATGGAAACCTCCGACCACGAGTAAATAGAAGGACAATACCATCAAGAATTTGAGATATAAGCCATGATAGAGGTCTTTCATGGTAGGTCAAGTAAACAGTTACAGTCGGCAATATTTGGGAGAATAATCTATGTTCACGATAGGAGACTTGCGAAAAATCCACTAGATTGAAGTTTAAAATCCCGTCAGGAAGCATGACGCAGATTGTCACGTGATACAAGTGTGAAATTCTCTGATCTACGATAGTTGAACATCTTATCACGCCAAGAGTATAAAAGCCCCGGCGTGTACATCAGCTATTCATTTTCTGTTCTGGACAACTTCCTGACTGTTCTCAAGTTTCTTTTAGACGTTCTTTGCAGAAGGTAAGCGAAACCTTTACGGTATAGCACCGAAAATACTTGTAATTATCTTTGCGATTAAGATAGATTTTTTTTACTGTCTTTAAATGACATAGTTATTTCCGATCCCAGATTAAGATAGATTTTTTTACTGTCTTTAAGACATAGTTAATTCTGTCCCCAAAATTAAGATATATATTTTTTTTACCGCCTTTAAAGAGAGTTAATTTTTAGAATGTTTAAGTGCAGTGCTTGTGAACGCGAATATGTTAGATCCTGGGACCTTACGAGGCATTTAAGGGAAAAGCATGAGGGGATTTTGTTTAAGTGTCTGCAATGCCCAAAGAGTTTCACGAGACGCGCCACTTTAGCTGCCCATGTGGCCGGCAACCACTTCAACTCAAAAGAAAGAAAGCGTGCGGTTTTCAACCTATCTAGCTCTAGTTCGGACTCTGATTCCACCCCTAGCCCCGATTCTCCCACCCTTAAGGACGTTCCAACTTCCGGTTCTCCTTCCCTCGCAAACATTCCAATTTCCATTTCTCCTCCCCTCACGAACATTTCAGATCCGTCAACCCCAGACTCTATCTCCCCAGTCCCTCACTTTACCGAATACCCTAGCAGGTTATCACTTAATTTCACGGGACATTCCATAAGCTCGGTGGAGTTAGATAGCGTGGAGGTTCAAGCTATGCGCGACCTCATCAAGAGTAGGGAAAATAGTTAGTCCCCTCCCTCGTCATCTCTTTATTTCTCTGAAGCTCCTTTAAGTATGGAAGAGTTAAATGCCCACGAAGCCCGAGCTATGCGCGAACTTATTATGAGTAGGGGTAATCGTTTAACCCCTCCAACCCCTCCCGAGGCCAAGCGGCAAAAACTAACCCATTCCACTCCAAATCCTATTCCCCCAACTCCTCCCTCTGTTTTTGGTTCACTTTTCGAAGTCGCCACCCACCTCTCCCCTCGTTTTTGGTTCCCCTTCCGGCGTCGCCCTGTCGTCGGACCTTTCATCCCAAAATCTAGATGAACTACCTGACGATTTGAGTCGTGCACTGCATGAGTTCATGGAGCGGGAAGAGGATGACATCGAAGTCGTCAAGCGGGACGACACTCCCCCTCCACCTAGGATCGCATGTTATATTTGCGACAAGTGGTTCAACGGCCAAAACGAGACCGATATGCACATGCGCGAGCACGTCCTAGGTGTTGAAGAGTGCGCGGCAGATGGGACCAGTCAGGAGGGAGACTTTCCGGAGCTTTCGAGCCAGGAGGCCCGTGACCTTAACCGTTTCATGGATGGAGAGGAGGAAGAGGACTTTCCGGGACTTTCGAGTCAGGAGGAACGGGACATCCACGACTTCATGGATCAACAGGAGGGTGGAGGACAGCCGCCGGATGAACCTATCGTCGCCTCGCCAGAAGCCCCCCTTCACGACCAGCTAGAGGAGTTGGAGGTTCTAGGTAATGCTATTTTTTGTGCACGTTTCACACCTTTAGCGACCGAGACTGGCGTAGATCAGTACATAGGTAGCCATAGGGTAGCGATAGAAAATTATTTACGTGATAAATTGTCGAGGGATCGGGGTATTAAGTGGTATTTAACTGTCAGGGCTCGCTACACCAGGGAGTTAGCTAATACTGACGAGGAGGTGGAATGTTTGATCTATCACAGGACCCGAAACTTAACGGTTTTAACGCCTGACGTTATACCTGGACAGATGGACTTAGGAATTTTGACACTGAAACGATTAATGGAAGAGTATGAGGAGAGTGGTAGTGGGTGGGTATTAGATAGAATCCAATTTTTACAAATTAATATTATAACGTACCTTCCGCTTCACGGGGGTACGTACTTTGAAACCCCTAAGAAACTCGCATTTAAAAAAGCGCTCCTTAATGTACAAAACACAGATAATAAGTGTTTCCAATGGTCAATTTTGGCTCATTTACACCCTAAAAATAATAACCCTCAGCGCGTAACAAGGTACTTACAGTATAGCAATGAATTAGACATGACCGGCATTACATTCCCCGTGGAAGTAAATACCTCAAAATTAGAAAAATTCGAGCGTGTAAATAACCTTTCGCTTAATATATTCGGCTATGAGGATGAGGTTTTCCCTCGTTACGTGAGTTCCAACAGAGTTGAGGAACCGCGACAAATTGATCTGTTGCTATTAACCCAGGGCGAGAAGAAGCTCTTTTGTTTAATTCGCAGCATGACCCGACTTCTTGCAAAAGCGTTCACCGCACACAGGAACAGGAACTATTACTGCCGCTATTGCCTGCATCGTTTCTCCGGTATAGACTCGGAGACAAACTACAAAGACCACATCAAGGAGTGCAGTCTACATGGACCCCAGAAAATCGAGATTCCGGTGAAGGACCCCATTCTGGAATTCAAAAACGTTGCTTGGCAACAGAAGGTAAACTAAAACTATTATTATTTATCAGAGGGAAAAGCGGATAACGCGTATGATTAGATGCACGAGAGAGGGAGAGAGTTTGCTACGGTTATCATTATAGAGTACATTATCATTGATAACATGTTTTTTCTATTCTCACAGGTTAAGTACGTCATCTACGCTGACTTCGAGTCGATTCTCCGCAAAGTTCACCGATGCGACCCCGACAGTGACCTCTCTTCTACCACGAAAACTTCGCAGCACATCTCCTGTGGGTTCAGTTATGTGATCGTTGGTCACGATGGTTCGGTGTCCAAACCGGTTACTTATCGTGGGGTAGAAAACCTTTTACGTGAAGATGCAATTATTCAGGGTAAAATTAAAGTTAACACTCCCATGAATTTATCGGACTTGGAAAAGGCGCAGTTTGTCGCGGCTCGAGACTGCTACGTTTGTAATGAGGTCTTTACCGTAAATTACTGTAAAGTACGTGACCACGATCATACTACCGGGGCCTACAGGGGCGCCGCTCATAATTCGTTTAACCTGAAGCTGAGGACCAGGAATTTCGTTCCGGTTTTTATGCATAATCTCTCTCGTTACGACGCCCATCTTATAATGGATAAAATAGGGCTGGTTAAAGATCATGAGATTAAGTGCTTTCCGACAAATTCGGAAATTTATATTTCATTTTCTCTTGGTAATCTTAGGTTTTTAGATTCCATTAGGTTCATGCCTGCATCGCTGGAGACACTCGTGGCAAGTCTGGCTAGAGGAGGAGCTGACAAGTTTAAGTGTTTAAACTCTGTGTTCAGCGCCGAGGAAGTACCACACCTATTGAAGAAACAGGTCTACCCATACGACTACTTTGACTGCGAGACGAAATTCAGCGAGACGGAGCTACCACCCAAGGATGGCATTTTCAATACCCTGACGGACGAGGAGATTAGCGATGCGGATTATTCCCAGGCTCAAACAATTTGGGAGAAATTCCAAATCGCTAATCTGGGCGTGTGGAAACTTTCTTAGAATTTGGTATTTTTATCTTTCTTTAAATATCTGTTGTTTAAATATCACTTGTTTTGGACAAGGCCTTGGGTTAGGAAAATTTTTGAATGACCCCCGTAATACAGGTGCAGCGGGTCACCGGCCGGTCATGCTATATTTTTTTAAGCATGTTTGTCGAGAGAGAGTTCCTCTGGCTCGAGGCTTTCCCCTAAAGTGAAAGTGTTTGCTCACCTGACCTTTGGGCTTGTCCAATGAAAGTGAGTCTTTTGAATGTTATTGTTCAAATAAGGGGTAGGAATCTCTTCGTGTGGAGGGTATTTTTGCTTTACTCTCGCTTTAGCTGTTACTCGGGCTAGTTCGCTACCCAAAATAAACCCTTTTTATTCAGTCTAAATTTCAACATGTAATTTAATTATATTTATTAACATTAAAATTTCACTTGTTATTCAAATCTCAAGTTGAGCTAGTTGCGATGTTTTTTATTCACATATAATTAACAAAAAATATATCGCGAAGGAGAAGTTACGACATAATTTGGTGCCGAAACCCGGGATAGGGCCACTTTAGATTTAACTAAAGTATTATCAAGTATGTGTAAACGTTTTCGTGTTATAATCGGCGGCGGATAGAGTAACAGAACCTTGCGGATACGTATCATAATAAAGTACGGAGCTTTATTTAATCTAAACAACGGCGGAACTTTTGAACTTTAATTTAATCGGTAAATTAAATCGGAACTATGGCAACGGAACAAGCCAAACAAATACGGAAGCGTGCGGTAATTAGAGGACAAATTACCACTAGCTTAAAAAAGATAAAATCCTTACTTCAGTCGGTACCAGTGGACAGGGACGAGTTGGAAGAAGGACTAAACGTTATATTAAGGAAGGAAGCGGCCCTTCGACCTTTGGATGATATAGTACAGGCTCATATAACAGACCCGGATCAAATGAAAGATGATGTGGAACAATGCGAGAAAATATACGACGACATTTCTGTATGTAAAACAAAGTGTTCTCGTAAAATTCGAGAAATAGATGCCACCCTAGCTACCGGAGGGGCAAGCGGTTCTAGCACCCCATTAACTCTCTCCAGTTCCGGCAGGAGTAACGGAAGCTCGGTTAAACTACCGAAGCTAGAGCTCGCCAAGTTTGACGACGAAATGACGAAATGGCCAAATTTTTGGAATCAATTCAGCTCCACTGTACACCAGAACGTGGATTTGGATGGGACGAAGAAGTTCTCGTACCTAAAAACTTGCTTGGAAGGTCTAGCAGCTACCGCAATCAAGGGTCTCACCGTCTCCGACGCCAACTATATCGCGGCTATAGATATTTTGGAAAGAAGATTCGGACGCAGAGATCAAACAGTGAACACCCACTTGGATAACCTGGCAACGATTGACCCTGTTACCAGAACTTCGGATACCGCGGCATTACGAAAGCTTTACGACTCGCTAACGGTAGAAATGCGCAGTTTAAGTGCTCTCGGAATAAGTGAAGATAAATACGGTATATTATTGTGCACGATTCTGCTGAAACGGATCCCAAAGGATATAAATCTTGAATTTAGTAAAAAGCAAGATGGGCAGCGCGAGTATGATATCACGGAGCTTGTCCAATTCCTCGGGGACGAAGTATCAAGTCGCGAGCGGGCGTTCATTATGAGTGAACCGGTTCGAGTCGCAACGGCGGGCGCCAAGGAGCCAAATTCGAAAACGTGGGAAGAGCGTAAGCCTAAACCTAAAGGTTTTCAACAACGTAGCGGCGGGTCTACGTCATCGGCCATGGCTTTACATACGGGTGTAGCACCTTTGTCGAAAGGTTGCATATTTTGTAGTGACACCGGTCATTTTTCGGGTGAATGTGATAAAATATCGGTTCCGCGAAAACGGGAAATAGTGCGGGAAAAGGATCTTTGTTTTGTATGCCTCAAATCGGGTCACAGTTCGAAGTCATGCTTCAAAAGGAATAAAGTTTGTAAACATTGCGGCTATAAACATCATTCAAGTATTTGTGAAACTCAATACAAGAAGGATGAAGGAGCGGATTCCACTGAAATCACAGCTTGCCATCTAAGCACTAAGGGGGATAAAATGTCTTCTTGAAACGGCCCAAGTAGATTTGTCCAACGGCGGAAACGGAAAACCCCTAAGAGTGAGATGTCTCATGGATGGAGGAAGTAGAGCTCGGCATTTTCGATCAATTATCCACAAATTGGTGGATAACCGATTATTTATAAACAAATGTGCGGATTATAATACGATTTAACATGTTAGTTCTGTGGATAATTTTCGGGTATGGATAAAGATAAAATAAAGTAGATAATTGATCGAAAATGCCGAGCTCTAGGAGGAAGCCAACGTACCTTCATTAGAACGGAAGTTTCACGCCAGCTAAACTTGCCGGTAGTAGGGGAGGAAAATTTGAGGGTCGTAACCTTCAATAGCGATAATGCTAAGGAAGAAACAAGACGTCGCGTGCGACTAACCCTCACTAACGTTCGGGATCCCTCAAAGAAGATAGAGCTAGAGGCTCTAGAATCCCCGTCCATCAGTTGCAGCAGAATTTGCGTATCACAAAAAGAAGCCATAGTAAATCTTCAAAATAAGGGATTTCAACTGGCAGATAACATGAATGATAATTCATCAGGAGAGCTTCAATTGCTCATTGGAGCTGATTATTATTGGATGATCGTTACGGGCAAAATATAGCGCTTGGGTCCAGCATTAGTAGCACTAGAAACGCTCTTTGGTTGGACCATTTCGGGCCCCACGGATACATCGGAGGTAGTCGGTGCGCATACGGTCGCGGTTTCGAAAGTCCTTATCTATAATACTGAAGCCAAGATCTCGGAACAAGTCGAGAGATTCTGGAGTCTTGACGCAATGGGCATACAGGATTCTGGAGTCAAGGAGGATGTCACTGAAATGAAAGTTCTAGAGATCTTCGAAGTCTGTCTACCTTGGAAGCCAAATCGAGACAATCTTGGTGACAATTATAAGGAAGCAAGGAAAAGGGCTCAAGGCTTTTTCATGAAATATCGGGAGATCATACATGATCAGAAAAAACGTGGTGTCATTGAGAAGGTCGAAGCCATGGACCAGGGTTTCACCGGGAATCGTCGCTACTACTTGCCACATCATGGTGTAGTTAGAGAAGACAAACAAACGACGCCATTACGAGTAGTATACGACGGTTCGGCTCATGAGTGCCTGGAAATCGGGCCCAACTTAAACCCGGATATCTTGGAGGTTCTCCTACGATTTCGCAATTTCAAAATCGCGTTCGTAGCAGATATTGAACAGGCCTTCCTGTAGATCTCATTAACAGCGACGGATCGAGATGCAGTAAGATTCTTATGGCCGGAAAACCCTTCTAAACCTAACGAGCTAACGGAATATCGCATCACGAGAGTTCCATTCGGAGTCGCCTCAAGTCCGTTTCTTTTAACGGCCACTATTCGGCATCATCTCAAACAAAATGAAGAGAAATATCCAGAAGTTTGCGAGCTTATAAGATCTGGGCTTTACTACGACGACCTGGCTTCTGGATCGTCGGAAGTATCGGAGGGTATAGCGTCAGCAACCGAAGCAAAGGAGCTAATTCTGGGAGCAGGTATGAACTTGCGGAAATGGCTGTCAAATTCACGGGAACTCCAAGAGACAATGAACGGGAAAAGCTCATTGGCTGGAGAATCAGTAAACTTCAGTATTGACAGCAGCCAAGGCCCAAACGTCAGTCAAAAGGTTTTAGGCCTAGCTTGGAACAACTCCGAAGATCATTTCTCGTTTGATTTAAAGGGATTGCTCCAATTTCAAACTACCAGAGTAAACACGAAGCGTTTCATACTACAATGTGTAGCACGAATCTTTGCTCCCATTGGCTTCTTAGCCCCTTTCGTTATCAGGATGAAAGTTCTCTTCCAAAGCCTCTGGAGAAGCGGGGCAAATTGGGATACCAAGCTAGGGTTTGAAATCACGGACGAATTTGATCGATGGTTTGAAGAGCTCCCACAGCTTCACCAGTTGAAGATACCTAGGCATTACTATGATGGTATTTCTGAAGATGAAATTGAAAGTCGTCAACTAATCGTGTTCTGTGACGCAAGTAAACAAGCATACGCGGCGGTCGCGTACATTCGGTACATTCAGACGGACGGTACAATCGGAATAAATTTCGTGTCGGCAAAATCTCGCGTCGCTCCTTTAAATGAGATGACAATCGCGCGGCTTGAGTTAATGGGAGCACTCCTAGGCGCACGGCTTCTTAATTACTTGAAGCCAATCTTCACGGAAAAACGGTCCGACATTCGGCTTTTTAGGGACAATACCGCAGCACTCTATTGGATTAGGGGTTCTCCATCACGTTGGAAACCTTTTGTGGCTAATAGAGTCACGGAGATTCAAGGGCTAACGGAGCCACGAATTTGGAGTCACGTCAGGGGACCCGAAAATCCCGCAGATCTTGCTACCAGAGGCAAGTCGGTAGACCAGCTGATCTAGTGCGAGTTGTGGTGGAGTGGACCGGAATGGCTTCGGTTAGACGAAACTGAATGGCCTTCTACATCAGGGGCGGAGCAAGTTCAGGAGGATCTGGAGGTAGAACAACGGGTGCAGTTGCATTGTAAACGCTGGGAGCGAGCCATTGTTGGACGTAGGAAAGTACAGCTCTCTTTCCAAGGTCAAAAGAATTATGTCCTACGTAATCCGTTTCACTGAGAACTGTAGAAAACATAAGAATCTACAACAGCGGGGAGCGCTCACAACGGAAGAAATTCTACAGGCAGAGAAGGTCCTGATACGCGAGGCCCAATCACTGGACTTCCGGGAAGAGAAGACACGGCTTCAATTGAAGGAAAGAGTTTCGCCTCAGTCCAACATCTCCAATTTGAACCCCATAATGGACGAAGATGGGATAATGCGCGTCGGTGAACGTTTGGAAAAAACGAGATTGACTTTTGGTGAGAAACACCCAATCATTTTAAACTTAAAAAACAAGTTATCGGAGCTAATCGCTGGGTTCCATCATGCTAGGTTAATGCACTCAGGTTTAAGGGACACTATTACCGAGATAAGGGAACGGTTTTGGATAAATCGCGGCAGGCAAATGGTAAAGAAATTAATAGGGTCTTGCGTCACCTGCAAACGCTTTTCGGTGAAGCCTGGCGCCGCGGTTGTAGCCCCTCTCCCTAGCGATAGGATCAACGAAGCGCCTCCTTTCAAAATTGTAGGAGTAGATTTCGCTGGTCCAGTTATAGTAAGAGTTGGAAAGCGTGGTACTCAAAAGGCTTACATAGCTTTGTTTACATGCGGAGTAACCCGAGCCGTGCATCTAGAGCTGGTTTCTGACCAAAGCACGGACTCCTTCCTCATGTCGTTCAGGCGGTTTATCTCGCGTAGGGGTGTACCTAGTACTAGAGTGGGATATAGACCGAGTGGGGAAAGGTGAAGCCCCGCCCATTGACATGCGCGGTAACTACTGGATGTTTTACTTCCAACAGTAACAGGTAGATGGCGGGAAAATTTGGTCTTTGGCGCGAAATTTAAAATACTTTTTTTAAGATCGTCTGCTTAGGAGTCTGCTCAACATTATGTGTAATCTGAGACTGTACTATAGAATTTGGGCAATAGTGGCATGTCACGCACCAAGTGCATTACAAGACTTTTATTATATGCATATTACAGAGCTGATGATCTGGTGTAATGTAGAACATCTTTTTTCATTTTAAAGGTAAGGAATTTGTTTCTAATGTGCATTCTTAGCCTTACAAACAAGTTTACAATTTTTCGCTCGATATTGCAACAACTTAGCTCAACCTCCAATTGATTGTGGAGCATTCTAGTTATGAAAGAACTTAATTCTTCAAGTGGAGATTTCATGCTTGTAATGTTTTGTAGAACTGTGTCCAGGAATTGTTCAGACAGGCTAACGAAGTCTAATAGTCTCGATAAAGGATGTTTGAGGTTACCAAAAGCCTTGTGCTGTGTAACAACTGATGATGAAGGCAATTCGTACGTTTTATTTTCATGTGAAATTACGTTATAAGAGGATTCGAAAATGTGTTTCTGGAGTTTAAAACAAATATATCCTGCTATATGGTAAATTGTCAACTCTTTTGCCTTTTCCTTTGGGTCTATGCTCTCTACTTTAGTAATTTTTAGGTCTTTTTGTGCCAAGCCTGCAAGTCCAAGGAATTCCACCAAGTCTTCTAAATTATCACGGCATGTAAACAAAATTTAACTAGCGCCACGACCAATTTTTAAAAAATATCGCTTTAAATCTCATTTGACATTTAGAGTGTCAAGTGAATTTTGTTATCGAGAAGGCAGGGCGTTACGCGATTGTTCAGAGGAGCTAATTTCAAATCGTCGATGAGATTTCAAACTAATTTGAATTTTAAAATCATTCGTAGCTGGTATTCCCTCGACATTTCACTGCGCAGATTTACCTTATAATTAGTAGAAGAATCGATTAAAATTGATTCATTTTCCTTTTTACCTTCCCTTTAAAACAGGATATAAGTAAATACACAACTTATTTATTTTCCACGAACTGTATTGCGAGAAACAATTGCCTCGAGTTGAATCGACCTTGTTAGGCAGAGTAATGGTATTTAAACGGTATGTAACGTTTCCAGTCTGGTCTTTATATATAACAAAACTATTGTTTTCTATTTAATTATTCAAAATTTTCATTTCAGTTACCGTGGCAACTGAAACATTTGCAAACAAAATAGACCTGGCAGTTAAAATTATACATCAGTTTCGTTACGCAAACTCTGTCCTTTACGAGACTATAGGCATATCTTACAAGCCACATCGGTACTCAAAGGAGATTACTAAATTGTCTTAAAATTATATTAAATTGTTGGATCGTTGTACTTTGTGTCTTCGCCTTTCAGATTTAATACGTTATGATTTAAGTGGACCCCAAAATGGCGCTGAACAAAATGGAATTTCGGGGAAATAATCGATATTTCAAATACAGGTATATAATTTGCATTTTCAAATCGGAAATTTTATTTATACCACATTTAAAAAAAGCGTCAATTGGGTAGTGATTTTAGACTAAAAGAAGAACACTTTAATCATAATTTAACAAGAAGGCAGGGAGTTACGCCATTAGTTTGATTTGCTAATTTCAATTAATAATCAAAGAAATCTCAACGTAATTTCAATTTTAAAATCATTCGGAGGTATAATTTCCCGTATGTTTCATTATGCAGAATGGTTTTATAATTATAGTAGAAGAATCGATAAAATAAATCCATTGATTTTACTTTTCACCCTCCCTCGATCAAAACCGCGTAATAATTAAAGCCAAAACTTATTATTTTGTCACGAACTGTAACTTACGAGAACACTTTCCTCGAGATTGTTGAACAACCGACCAAACGTAATGGTCTTTAAATGGTACGTAACACGAGCCTGTCTATAGCAGAATTCAGTCTTAGAAGGGGGAAAACCCGTTCCCTTCTACGCCTAAGCTTTCCAACAGTAACTCTTCTAATCTTGGAGTTATTAAATTACCAGGAATATTGACCACCTTCTCTGGGTTTAAGACGCCACGCAAAGGATTAATACAACTCCAATTAAATTCTAAATTGAGTCAAGCTTCGAGATTTCTTTCAATTACGCACTTACGCTTTTAGCTCCAAAAGCTCAAGAACCATGTGGGGTATAGCGGGAAATACCCAGATTCCAAAATACTATTCAACGCCAAGTACAAAATATTCTTATAATTCTGTTAAATTATTCTCCCTAAGCACTATTAACAATCTCATTAATAATTAACAATCGAAAATCTATCAGGAACAATTTACAGTCTTTGAAGATTTCGGATTGTAGATGCTAGAAAAACCTGGGCTCCAAAATGGCGCGATTTTCTTGATGACAATTTCACTTTTATTTCTTATCAGGAAAAATGGAACGCAAAAACCCGGGTCGAAATGATGGCGGATTATTTAAAACGATCCCTGAACATGAAGTAAATTCCATACTTTGTACTTTATTAAACGACTATTAATTGGGGGCGAGCGGGAAAGAATCGCCTTAAGGCGCTCGTTTAACTTTGACATAATGGTTCTGAGAAAACTGAAAAACTCGAAGGGTGAACCCGTTAAGTTGCGATTATAGACAAAAATATATGAAAAATTCTTTAATTGTAATCTCAACTATCTCTCAGAAACAAATATAATTCAGTTTATGAATACTCGTGAGGTTATGTTATGTTCATTATATAATTCATTTTGCCGATTCAATAATACAGGGTCAAGTGGGAAAAAGTTGCCATTTCTGTAAGTAATTCTACGCCTAATATTAAAACGCTTTGATTATTTCCCGATTAACTAAGTCAAAATATTTAATCTTTATGATGGTTTTAGAAAACTCACATCTTCACGGTAGACACGCCACGCTCATTTTTCGACACTCGACTGGAAAATTACACTCCGTCTTCTCCCTATGGAACGACCGACATAAAAATCCTTTCGGGTGCCCAGAAGAGAGTCACGTCCACTTCATTGTCCTTCTTAAATATGGACACTCCCGTAAATTTCCCTCAATAAACATTCCATTCACCACACAATTCATTAATTTCCATTCTCGGTTCAATTAGGTGGTGATTTTAATTGTGTTCACTTTGGTCCTTCTGTCTCTTTTGCTCGTCGTTCACTCCATCGTAACCAACAAATACAAATCGGTGCCCATCAAGAGAAGGGCCAAGAAAATGGCCCGAGACACCCTGGAAAATGTTTGGAAGAACGCGTCGCTGTTATGCCTCGAACGTAAGCGATTAAGCGCACCCCAAACAGTTGATAACAATTCACCCTCGCGTGAGCCAGTTTCGCATGAAGGATTCAATTACCAAAGATTTTCTTCAAAGCAAATGATTTCTGGCGCTTTAATCAGACATAAAGACTGGATAATTTTGTTCCCCCACAGCGATTCCCTCCATTTTTCCCCACATCACTTGTCGTCTGCTGGCTTCGTCGTGGCTGATCGGAGTGACTTTCATTCTGTTCTACTTGGGTTTCTTCTTGCGGACGGAGTTCACGATAGAAAGCTACAATCGCATCGACGCTCTCGCGGACTTGGTCAAATCGGGAATTCCAACAGGAATGATGCCGAGTACATACAAACGCCTCCAATTTTTGGTGAATATCCTTCTGTATGTTAAATTTCTCAATTCTTTTGCAATGTTCCGTATCTATAGGCAGCCCAGGACCCCTCTGTTAAGGAATGGCTAGGCGAACTAGATCAGAATAAATGTTTGACCGATTTTAAAGATATCTCCGGAAATGCTTTCATTCCCATTGTTTCCGGGCAGAAAGCTGCAATCATGAAGGTCGAAAATTTTAATACTTTCTTCGAACTCATTATGAGATACGAAAAAGATATGTTATACGCGATGAAAGCGGGACTTTATTTTTCGGAAGAAGACGTCGAGTTCGACTGCCTACACACCATATTCAACACCTCTTGGGTGAGAAGCAGCCCCCAACTGCACGAGTCCCTCCAACTGAGGTCGGTAACAATCGTGTGGTAAAATTATGAAGGGGTTTTGACAAATGTTCTATCGCAGCCTTATTCGAAACGAAAGTTTTCAAATTCCTGGACTTTGAGCTCGATTACATGATTGAACAGCTGAAGTGGGAGAAACCGCCGGAAAGCGTGACTGATTTGGACCTGAAGAGCGTCTGCGTTCCTTTCTACTTTCTTCTCATGTTGTTGTCGGGAACAGTAGGCGTCGCCATCACCGAAATTATCTTCTATTATTTAACATGAACTCGTAAAATGTAATACGTCACCACACTAGAGACCAGATCTAACACAAACTTTGAATTTACTTCGAAATGTATAGTTCACCAACGAAATCACTGCGTGTTGCGATCTACTCTTGAACTTATTGAGGGTAATTATGCACTTATGACACGAATGCGATTAAATATTTACTCACTCTCGTGTGAATTTAAATAAAATTAATTAAACTTTTAAAATATATGGATCTGTGGTTTTCGTTTCATCAAGAAACTATAGCGAATAGAATAGTTTGTCGTCATTTTTGAAAATTTTAACTATTATTGAAAAAGTACAGTTGTGGTTTCCGTTTGAAAGTTAAAAACAATTGCGAAAATTAAAATTTTGTTTCTTGTAAATAAGCGATAAAATATATTTTTTTTTTCAAATCTAAAATGTTATCAACGATTAAAAAATATAAATAGATGCATCAGAAGCTTAATTACGATTAAACACTTTCGCACGAGTAAAGTTAGTTAAAAATATTGTATTTTCAAAGATTAAAATTGTAATAAGGGCTTGAAAGCATTCGATAAAGGCCTGATCTATAATAATTATTCAATCCACAATTCTAATCGTCATGGTTTGAATTCATGGGATTATCATGTTAATATTCTCGAGTTACTGAAATTAACCTAACCTAAGCTTCAAAACAATTGACTACCAATTATTTAGATGAAGACCACAAATCAAATTTGATTGATGTATATTAAACTGAAATGATACTGATATTTCATCGGGGGCTATAATTTGCTCCCTGCCCTCAAAATTCTCGTTTACACCATTACTGTTAAATTTCAAATTCCGTCTGTAATCATTAATCTTATTGTGGGTGAAATAAAAAGTTAATTTGACGCGAGATATTTTCGCAGTTGCCAATCATTTTTTATTAAACCTTATTGTCCATTTAATTCTTTAACAACAAAGGTTTTCGGGGAATTATTTATGTTAAAATCAAATATGCTATAATTAAGTCAACCCATAAGTGCATCTACCACATCCACAACCAATTGCAAATGAGGGAACTACAAGGTGGCCAAGTCAAAATCTTACAATTCTATTCTACAATATTTTTCGTCTGCTACATGCATTTAGAGAACGATTAATCGTTTCGAAACGAATATTTTGAAAAACGAGTAATATTCGTTTAAACGAATACTCTATTCGGATTTCGAATAGGAGATCTGATAAAACCGAGGGGATAGACACTTGAGAACTCAGGTGTTCATTATGTCTTGAACCATGAGTGAATCATATACTAGCTCCCTATAAGTTACTCAGCCACACTGGCCTAATGTATCCAGCGTTTTCTTCTCGCCAAAAAAGTGTTACCTATATGCGACCTACAGTGAGAGAAAATAACACTTCTCCCGGCGCTTACGTATTTCCGGTAAAAAACCGGAAAAGGAGATCAACCAATGAAACTTTGAACTGAAAGGTAGTTAGTATAAGCATACGACGTTTTAGAAATGTTGTGATTGTTTGTGGACGGTTCAGAGTCGTATTTTATCTTTGAAATTATTTTAATGGGTTAGGGTTGGCGCAATAGGAAGTTTTATTTTTTTCGCATTAAAATGGCAGAATTTTGGATATTTTTTGACAAAGCCCAAATGATAGAAACTCATTTAAATTCAGACTTCAGAGCGTTGCCTACGGAATAAAAATTTTTATTCCGTAGGCAACATTCAGAGGCAGGAACTATTTATGGAGAGAGAACCAAACTTTATCAAAAAAAAAGAGCTAAACAACAACTTAATAGTCATCTCGAAAACCTTACTAAACGTTTTAATAATGCGTCTAAAGAACTAATAGAAAAACTTAAAGACAGGCCCAACCCATTTTTAACGAAGCCTGTTGTGAAACCAAATTATTTTTCAATAAGCAAAAGAATGAATGTGACGCAAAGAAGTCAAACCTCCAAAACCGTTAATACCATTTGGAACTATCATCACTTTCAAGTTCTCGATATATTAATTTCAAAGCCCTAAGAGAGAGCGCCGTCTACTATCACTTTCACCCGCCTCCCCTCCTCTCGACTACTATTCGGAAGAAAATGCTGGAAACATTAGGCCAGTGTGACTCAGTAACTTATAGGGAGCTAGTATATGATTCACTCATGCTTGAACTCAATGTACTGTCGAAGCTGAACTCTGAGTTCCGAAGGCTTTGAACTCAATGCATTGTCAAAGCTGAACTCTGAGTTCCGAAGGCTTTGAACTCAATGCACTGTCAAAGCTGAACTCTTTTGACCTCGGGTGTACACGGAGATCCAAAGTGTCTTCCCCCTCGGATAAAACGTTTAATACAAACACGCGAGCGACGATGTTTGGCTCCTTCAAGTCTCGAATTGAATAATAAAGCCATAGGAAAATATTATATAGCTTCCTATAAGTATGAAACGTACTTCATTTTCATACTACAGCATTTGTTTCCAGATTTAACGCGCTTACGCTTTTACGCCCCCTGCGGGACGTTTTAGAACTACGAGTAAAAGGGGGGGGGTTAAACCGCCACCAAACTCATTACCTCCTACCAGTGTATTGGCTCTGGCCTTGATCGTCCAAATCAAAAAATTCCAAGCTAGTTTTTCGCGTCATCTATTATTATTATTACGATAATATTGTCAAGCACTTAATCACTTATAATTATCATAATAATAAGTTCAAGACCTTTAACGATTTAATTAAAATATGAATTTTAATAAACAAATATTTAATTTTTTTAACGTCAGACAATCTCTAAAGGTCGCAATGGAAATATTTTTACAAATTTTAACCGAAGAAACTGCTGTTTACATGGCTTAAATGAAGAGATTCATACTTATATTATTTTCTTATGATAAAACCAAACTCTATTACGAGAATAATAAATAACTTAGTTGAAATAGAACCTGTTCTCTTCCAAACGAAATATTTCCAAAATTCAATTGTTCTAGTCTGGTCTTTATTTTTAATAAAAATCGTTTAGATAGCTTAATTATCTTCATTTCCGTTACCCTGGCAACCGAAACATTAGCAGGTGTGTTTTGTTTGGCACAAATAGCTGTAAAAATGATATTTTAAATTGATTGGGCAAACTCTGTTCAGCATGAAGCCTGACTGTTATATTAGGGATATGAAAATTAGGGAAAAAAGTCAGGGATTTAAACGTTTTTCCTAAAAAGTCAGGGATATGTCGGGGATTTCGTTTCGTATATCAATCCATGCTTCGAGCGATAATAAATATGAGACAGATGTGAAAAAGTGGGCTCTGGTAAACTCGTACTTAAAATGGTCAGGGATATTGGCATAATTTGGTCAGGGATAACCTTGAAAAGACAGGGATTTTCAATGTAAAAATTTCGTACGAACCCTGCTATACTTTTGGAGCTATTATCCTATATTTTCGACGAAAAGATCCTAAAGTAATTAATATATTTTTTAACCCATTTTTATATAATTTTGCAAAATATCCTTTAGAATTCTATTAGTTTAACCAGAAGGGGATAATTGAAGAAGGGTGACACTCGGTGTCCTTTTAAAAGTTTGGTTTATGTAACAAGATTCTTCAAAGGCTGACTCACCCTTTCTCGTTGGCCCTTCACCTTATCAAACTTCAGATGGGTAACTATCGTATCCTGCTAGGCTGAATTCTATGATTGTTTGACACTAAATGCCCAGCAATCAACCCATAAACCTTGTCTTGATGTGGGACACAAATGCACTAACGCATGCGCATAGGCAAAACGTTAAGCAGCGCTAATAGAGTAGTCATGAGGGGGAACTATTTATCGCGTATGTGATTGGGTTTAGTAACCTCTCGCACTCCCAATTTAAAATTATGTTGGGAAGCATCATGTTACAATTAGCCACCCGCTTTGTGGTACATATACTTCTCTTGAAGAGAAGTATTATATACCTTTCATTTAACTCATTCACCTTTGATTTCATCAGGGATAGATATAATTTTAGAAGTAGGAACGGAGAACAGAGTAACGTGGGCCCGCGTCAAAGTCCCGGACCCCTTTCCCCTTCCCCGTAACGGGACGGGATGGGGTATGAAAGAAGAGGCGGGTCATAGCGACAGAGGTAAAAAGGAGTTATGTGTATTTTTTGCCGTCCCCGTCAGCAACATCATCAAAACGTAGTTTAATCGAGCTGCGAGCCAGCCAATGAGATAATGTATACTTTTCGTTACGTCTTGGAGCGAGGGGCTCTATACTGGGCGGTCTATGAGTAGAGACTTGAGTTGGTAATTTACCATCCGTAATATACCGGTAATTTACCAAATAAATTACATATTTATATCTTACCGTAATTTTTGAATGGTAATTTACCGGTAAATTACAAAATTACCGCGGTAATAAGCCTATTAAAGCATAAAATACCATATATGACGGTAATTTTTGTAATTTGAAAATTTTAATCGGTCGGTAATTTTTCGGTAATTAACCCCGTAAATTACCATTTTTAAAAATTACGGTAATTTCACATCTCTATCTATGAGTCGGACTGAGGTAAATTCTAACCGTTCGCCATTCCTACATTCTATAATTAAATCTATCCCTTATTTCACTTAATATCCTTTTTTCGTTTGTCAAGTCTAACTTTCTAGTTTAATTATTTTAGCAGGGATTAATTTATTTAATCCACGCTATCCGAAGTTAGGCTTAGCACGGGATTTAATGGGGGTGAGTAACGGGAAGAAATTGGTCTGTCGTCCGCTACAGCACACATTTTTGGCTTTTGTAGCAGACGACAGAAGGCGAAGTATTTTTCGAAAGGTCCGCTTCTTTCGTTCTTGGCGTCTTGGGACTCTAAAAAGGGCATCAACAGGTTGGTAGAAGCTATTTCAATTACGACACAGGCACCACATGACGCAGAGATACAAGGACTCCACATGGAGTGGGACTGGATGCACCTAGCCCTTTTTTTACCAGTCTGTGACCATGGTAACTTGACGCTTAAGAGTAATAGTTTACCGCTTTGGAACCAAATCCTTATTTGGGAGTTGCTTTAGTATCCCTTTTAATTATCTGACGTTTGTCACGTGACAATTAGTAATGAGTCGCTGTTAGGCACGGTGCTTGAAATATCATAACAATGTCAAGTGCTCGTAATCTGACCAATTCAGATGAGAAAGTTAAGAAGCGAACGAACGAATGCACTTCTTTCTTATCTCTCTTTCTTTCATTAATTATTAAAATTGGGGACAATTACTTATTTCCGCTTGTAATAGATTAAATACTTGCAGAAAACCAACACACAGGTCGGAGGATATTTCACTTGTGCCAAACAAGAGGCAACGCCAGACAGATCCAGAGTTCAGTACAAGCTGAGAGAGGCAAGCCGACCTGTAGTGCCTCTAGCGATAGGTAACCCAAGATGGGGACCCCACCCCTGTGGTGTTTGCTTCTCTAGTGGCATTAAAGGGAGGGTGAAATGAAAATTAATTAAGTTTCTTTTATCGATTCTTCCAGTAAGACCAATCTGTATAGTGGAACATTCATGAAATACAGTCTCCGAATGATTTTAGAATTAAATTCAAAGTCTAATTATTATTAAACAATTTAAAATCCTACTTCACGTATTTGAAACTAAGGCCCAGAGGTCCGTTCATGCACTCGAGCTTAAAAACTCCTAAAGTTTTTCGTCTCTTGACAGCACGAAACAAATCTAAGTTGAATAGGGACGTAGCTTTGCTCGTGCTGACAACCGATGTTGTAACAGCATATACAGAATAAGCTGTCTTTCGAGATAGGGAGTTGCCTATCCTGTAGAGTGAAAACATTTTTTTTCACGTGCATTCTTTATCCATGGTATAATGCTTCTGCCTCGGCGTGCTGTACGTATTTTGAGGGGTTTTATTTCTACGGGGCTAACGCCCTGACCCAACCCCCTCACAGCTTTTAGAGAGAGAAAAATAGTTCCCGCTAAACTAGCTACGAGCTTAGAGGCCCCAGGATCCCTTAAGCAGTGCTACTTTCCGTAAAGTACAATATCAAACATCTAGCCTCCTGATTGGCTACTTGGAGTTGGGGGGGGGGGTAAAAACCGGACGACCCTCAAACGAGGTAGAAAGCGGGGGTAAGGTTTTTGACCCAAGTGTTATACTCTCTTCTATTTTCTCTTGCTATCGATGATATTTATTGATATTTTCCTGAAATTCTTTTATTGAGGTGAAAACACCGGAGTCAGTTGAAAAACGAAAAACGAAAAAATGCCTTGAAATGAGAATATCATATCGAATATTTTCCTTAAAATTTCTGATATTTTGGATATCTGGAAAAAAATGCCAGGAAACAGGGCCAATTAAATGCCAGGAAACTGGACCAATTAAATGCCAGGAAACTGGACCAATTAAATGCCAGTAAACTGGACCAATTGAATGCCAGGAAACTGGACCAATTAAATGGTAGGAAACTGGACCAATTAAATGCCATTAAACTGGACCAATTAATTGCCAGGAAACTGGACCAATTAAATGTAAGAAATATGGAATAGAAATCGTAAGCGGCGTCAGGGAAGATTTTTTGCTTTTAATTATGGTAAAATAATATTTCAGTTGGAATTCTGAATGAACTACCCCCTCCCCTCGACACTAATAGTTGAGTACAGAACTAATTTTGCTTGTACAACAAAAAGGTGATAAAGAGGTCATTTCAGTAATTTTAAAATATAGGGAAAATACGCAAAATATCCCATATGATAACATGACTATGTTTTCAAAGCGTACTTACGATTTTATTAATAATCCTGTTAAACCTAATATTACAAATAATTTCATATAAAATCCATCAAAGTCTCATATTTGTAGACATACTCTAACTTTTTCTTATAATAGTTGTGCTAACTTAGCAAAGTAAATAATTGACGTATCCCTCCGCGTATGAGACGAATGTCATTCATTGCTCAATCTACTTCCCCCTACACACGTGAACTAATTAAGTATGTAAACCAAATCCATCATTTCTTGTTCAAAGTAAATATCGGTGTCTTTTGATCGATCTTAGGTTAACGAAGAAATATTCGGATTTTCTATCATGAAGTGTCTGTCACGCTTTTAAACATTTGTACATTTACTCCCACCATGGTCAACAAATTCAATTTATATGATTCGGCTACTGTATCCAATCAATATATCAGAAACAAAATTTACTTCCTATTGGCATAACAGCCTAAACAACTTAAAGGAAAAGAGCGGGTAAAGGGAAAATATTACAAAAAATCACTGATCTTTTATAACAAAATTACTAGCATTTAATTAGTCTTAAAAATAATCAAGGACTACTGCGCCATCCACCATTGATTTAGTGCAGGCGTCTGCTAAATCTAACCTACCTTGCCCCTACGGGATTGGTTGAATTGTCACAGGCTGAGAGATGTAAGGGCTAAGAGGTTCGAATTAGCAGACGCCATAAAAGCAATGTCTTTGATTTTTTTAAGACTAATTAAATGATAATTATCGTTTGTAATATGAGATGATTTATTTTTTTATATATATTTAATTCCTTGTATATTTTGAAAAAGGCCATTATTTTAAGGTGTAATCAGTTATGTTATGCGTTCTTTTCCTTTAAACGTTTTGTCAGTCTGTTTAAGGTGTTTAAAATTTCAATAGAGTTTCCTCATCTTTATAAGATATCAGATATTGAACCGATAGATTAAGGAGATAATAAAGTTAGGTCTGTCAAGGTAATTGGACTTTTGCGCCGAAATATTTATTTCGTTGTTATAAGTTAATATTATCGAGCCATCAATTGGTGAAGCAAATTTTTCTATCGAAGCATTATATTAAATAATATTCCCATTAAAAATAAATCGTATATTCTTACCTTGAGCGGTGTTAAGCGTAAATACCAGTGGGTTAGCGAGGACTAGAATGACTCTAGTCCTGGAGTCCATCGTGTCTTGTTAAAAACCAACTTAAGTGAACGCCGAACAAACCTTTGCCCAACTTTCAATATATTATCCGAACCCTAAACGGTAAATTCTATGGAATGGCATTAACAAGCTAGAGTTGCGTTTAAAAGAAAATGCAACGCTACCGTAAGTAACGTACTAACCATAAGTGTGCACTCTTGCCATCCATTTCCCTCACGGTATATTTCTTAGAGGTTTTGTTTGTGTCCTGTTATCCAAAAATGTGGGATTTTTAGTTGATAATATTCTGTGGCATTAATGGACGCCCCCAAATCAAGTTATGAAAACTGCAGTGTTTTACTGCTGACCCCCTCAAATTTTAATATAGAAACTGAGCAGAGAATGCTAATTAGAAAGCACACTAATCATACCTTGTTTAGAGTCACCATGGGTGCATAAATTTCTTAAAAGCATAAGTTCATGAGATATGTTGGCCATAAGTATGTCACTGGTAACTTAGAAACTGGAGCTTGAAATTTTGAGGTGAGTGAGGTAGGTTATAGATTAGATAGAGTCGCTGATGTCATAAGCCTAAATAGTAATGCGGACTAAATAGGACCTAGATGGAAGTCCTGCAAAATTGATTAATCATCGAGTGTTGTCAATTCAATTGACTCGCTTCGGTCGTTCTCCCTCGAACTAGTTTTCTCGAGCCATAAGTCTCTCAGTAACATTACCAAGTATTTGTAGTGTCATTCTATGGAACATATAAGCTTATGGCACAAGTTATACATTTTTCACTCAAGATCTCTCACAGAACTCTTGGTACTACGATTCTCTCTATATAGAGCTATCTCAGAATCCTTAGTGTGACGTCACACATGTTATTTGCCCATAGAACCAATCAAAGCGGTACCAAACATGGCCACCGCCCACTGCTAAAGTTAAGCCCGTGACGTTTTACCTAGACACTGACGTCACAACCGAGATAGCTCTTAATTATTAGTCTCCTTTTTTAATTTTATTAGTTGAAGATAGTGTTAGTGTTAGTTGAATCTTTATATTTAATTTCATTTCATACTTTTAGTTGCTACGTTATTTGTGAGTGATATTGTCATTTTGTCGCTCTTTGCTCTCGAGGGGAAATCAGGGATCGAATAATCTTTCTCTGTCGTCGTCGTTCGAGCGCGTGTCATCAATTGAAAACCCTTCAAGGAACCTCCTTATCTTTAAAGAGAAATTACCAAACACCGATTTGGAGTATTCGTAAGAAAACACCAACGCCGTTTTGAATCGCTGCAAATCTTGTTCAGGCTCTGTCAGACGATCCAACTTTTTGACTCATCTCGATGGTTCAATAAGTTGTATAGTATATGTACCATAAGTTTATGCTATATGTTCCATGAGTTTATAGTAATGTTCCATGAGTATATAGTATAGGTTCCGTGAGTTTATAGTATATATACCATGAGTTTATAGTTTATGTACCATGAGTTTATAGTATAGGTTCCACGAGTTTAAAGTATAGGTTCCATGAGTTTATAGTATAGGTACCATGAGTTTATAGTATATATACCCTGAGTTTATAGTATATGTACCCTGAGTTTATAGTATATGTTCCATGAATTTATGGTATATGTTTCATGAATTTATGGTATATGTTCCATGAGTTTATAGTATAGGTTCCATGAGTTTATAGTATATGTATATACCATGAGTTTATAGTATATGTATATACCATGAGTTTATAGTATATGTACCATGAGTTTATAGTGTATGTACCAAGAGTTTATAGTATATGTTCCATGAGTTTATAGTATAGCTTCCGTGAGTTTATAGTATATGTACTACGAGTTTAGAGTATATGTACTACGAGTTTAAAGTATAGGTTCCATGAGTTTATAGTATAGGTACCATGAGTATATAGTATATGTACCCTGAGTTTATAGTATATTTTCCATGAATTTATGGTATATGTTTCATGAATTTCTGGTATATGTTCCATGAGTTTATAGTATATGTTCCATGAGCTTATAGTATATGTTCCATGAATTTATGTTATAGTTCCATGAGTTTATAGTATATGTTCCATGAGTTTTTAGTATATGTTTCATGAGTTTATAGTATAGGTTCCATGAGTTTATAGCATAGGTTCCATGAGTTTATAGTATAGGAGACGTTAATTTTGGGGGAAACTTCTAAAGGGGGATCACACTCGACAGAATGTCGCCTTCCAAGTCCTATCGTATGGATTGAGGACTCTATTTAGGGGTTAAAGGTCACCTTCCGAACATTCTTGAACTTTCTCTATTTTTCCAAGTTTGTTTTTTGAGGCGATATATTTCTAAGCAACTTTGAAAGAAAATTGAGCGTTACGAAGTTTTTGTAAATTAAAATTAAAATTCAATTGAAATAATGAATCGTTAGAAATCCATCGTTACAACCAGAAGAATTTTAAGAATCGTCTATTTGTTTCGAAAGTGGGCGTGGTTTTGCTCTCCCGCAACTTGAACCCAAAATAATAAAAGAAGCAATTGACCATTGGAGAAAAAATTCCAAATAAATTTTTAATTAAATGATCAGGACAATTGTAAGAACGGAACCGTCCCTGGCCTGGCCAAGTTAAGATTAGGTTTGGTTAGGTTAGGTAAGGTTTAGTTAGGTTAGGTCTGGGAGTGGGTCCTTGGGTTTGAAATTGACAGAATTTCCATTAAAATTGAACGAAAATGAAACTTAAAAAAATAACATTGGAAATAATTAATTCCAATATAATTCAAAATGTCCTGGAATAATTTGGAAAATCCCAGGAAACTAAAGGGACAGTAGCACTCAATTTCAACAACAATAAATAAAGGTTTTCAAATAATTTAATATATTACACACTGATAAATTAAGTTTGTTCAATTCTTCTTTGAAACAAAATTTAAATATCGATTATTGCTCTCCATTCTCTTTAAGTTAAATTTAATCGTTAAAAAAGATATTTTAATTTTCATAGAAAAATACTCGCAAATTCATGATAAAAAGGTGAATATACCTAGCAAATAATTTGATTCATTAGTTCTTGAAAATGCCCATTAAGTGTACTAGACATTATTTAAAGTCAACAGAAAATAAAATCTTCGTTGCATTTGTGAGACTCGCCAATAAAAAGGCTAATGAACTATTTACAAGGTTGAAATAATTGGCGAAAAAGTTAATTCAAAATGCATGAATGAATTATTTGGTCCGGAATTATCACGAAACCTTACACGGGAAGTTCTTGAAAATGTTCACCAAGACTCGCAACACAAATTGATAAAATGTTAAATATGAAAAACTCCTTTAAATATTTTAAAATCCGTAAATGGTTTTAAACGTTCGTGAATCTCGTCACTAATTCTTGAAATTGTTCAAAATAAATAAAGACTAAATTGGTAATGGCGTCAAATCGTCCAAGTCAAATTGTTGAATCCCGAACTGAGGAAAGAAGTAACTGAAGTTGGTGATTTACTGGAAGGCAGTCCAATGATGAGGAAGGTCAAAGGTCGATTGTGGTCAAAGTATAGAAGAGGGAACACTTTTTCGCGGACACCGTTTAGTCGGAGGAAGAAGGTGGTGTCCAGTTGTCGGGACAGTGGTCGAATTGGCCGATAACAATTCCAGATGAAGGGAAAGTGAACGGAACCACGAGAAAGAACTGCGAGAAGATATTTAAAGGGAGAATGAACTGTCCACTATTATCAAAAGAGATTTAATAATGGTCGTCTGTTCATTTCCCTTTATCAACCTTTACAGGTTTCTTATTTCTTGACCACCATGTCCTTAATCTCAAGCAGAGCCTGTCTCCTCAATAGAAGGGGAGGCGATAGGTTGGATTAAGGTAAATATTAGGTTTAGGTTAATTATGAGGATAGGCTAGATGCGGGGTAAAGGTGGTTTGGTTTAGGATTAAGGTTGGTGGGTTCTAAGAGGTTTCCGCTTCCCAAAGCTCAGACTTCCTAAGTTAGTGGTCACATTGCTTGTCTTAAGAACTGGGTCAAAAATTCGAAACGTAGTTCTTTCCCGTGGTACTTCACTCACTAAATTTCTTACGGTTCATTTCCCTTCATTAGATAGTTCAGCGACTTCCGTCTGACGTCTGACTTGAAGTCGTTAAACTTGTGGCGTTTCACGTCTGGAATGCTGCCCCGCGTACGCGTACACGTTCTTTCTTCTCCGCCAAATTGATCCTAAAAAGAAAGGGAAGGACGCGTCATTACGAGAAGATGAAATTGTTTTTCTTCCCTCACATAAAAGGCTCGACGAACAATGTTACGTTTTGTGCCTTATGAAAATTTTCAAAATATATCCTATTATTTGGGTGCATTGCAAACACCATTCAGTATTTGTTAATTTTGGTAGCAACTAGGGATGCGCGAATACTCGAGTTTTCGAATAGTATTCGTTTAATTCGAATCGATTATTCGATTCGACGGATCGAATTTGCCATTTGGAGAAAAACGAGTATTCGAATTAAGAAACGATTATTCGAAAAGAAATTTCAATAACCGATTTACATACGAATACAGCTCCCTAAACCGAGTAAACGCTTCCAAGGGGCTAAATTCGAATAAAAAACGAGTATTCGATTGGAAATGGGATGGACTGTGGTCACATGACATATATGAAGCTGTTTCGTTTATGGAATTTCATTGCGATTGCGCAATTCGCGATGTTTGGTTTTTCTCTCACCAATTACTCAGTCTTAGGAAAAAATCCATTCTATGTGGAACTACAATATTTTTAGACTGCTATAGATGTATTTAGAAAACGATTAATCGCTTTGAAACGAATATTCGTCTTGTAAAACCGATTAATAGAAAAAAACGAGTACTCGAACCAGAATTTTTGAAAAACGAGTAATATTCGTTTGAACGAGTACTCGATTCGGATTTCGAATAGGAGATTTACTATTCGATTCGGTTTGAAAAACCACTATTCGCACAGCCCTAGTAACAACTTTAGTTGTGTGAACTGAACCAAAGGAAATATTGAATAGTTTGAACGCGCCTCAACTCACCATTAAGATGAAATTCAACGCTTGTTTGATGAGATGTTGATGTTGGCTTGTCTGGCGTTGGGTGCCGCGTTGTAGCTGTTTACTTGCACTGGCGCGTAGACGTAGGTAAAGTTTGTCTCCATTTCTTGTTTCATGTTCATCAAAACAATTTTTTCCCTTCTTTTTCAACGGAATCATCCGCGCAGGACAAAGCGGTTCGGCCATCACAGTCAGTCAAGTGAACGTCGGCGCCGTTTTCCAGCAACAATCTGACGATATCCAAGTGGCCCCTCACAGAAGCGGACAAAAAGAATGTCCAGCCATTTTTCAGTGCCTGATTGACTTGCGCCCCCTTTTGGATCAGGTGAGTCACGACATTCAAGTGACCATTAAGGGAAGCGATGGACAAGGGTGTCCAGCCATCTTTCTGCGCCTGATTGAATAGCGCCCCGTTTTCCAGCAGGTGTCTGACGATATCCAATTTGCCTTCTTGGGATGCCCAGTATAAGGGTGTTCTGCCTTCATTGTCGATCGTTCCGATTCGAGCTCCTTTTTCAAGAAGTAGTGTGACGATTTCTACATGTCCATTTTCGGAAGCGACGTTTAATGCCGTAAAACCATCATCCCGCTTGTCGGGGTCTTCTCTATTCAACAAGGCCTTTACTCTTTTTACGTCACCATCCCGCGAAGCTTCGTGTAAGTTCGGTGAATGCCGTTTTCTTCTGAACCACTCCATCGGTTTCCAAACGTTTGATTCCTAAGAAACTTCTTGTTTCATTTCGAGAGGGCGATTGTGGACCTTAATTTTAAGGACGGCTGATTGGTGACTGCATAATTCGGGACAAGATTATGTTTTAAGAAAATAACTGGAAGAGATGTAATTTTAAAACGTCCAAATTACACAAAACCACGTCAGGAGGGCCGAGCGTTCTAAGGCGCTGGACTCAAAGGGATTAGCTTCCTTCGTTCACGATGTGAATCTCTGTATTCTGGTCCTCGTATGAGGGCGTGGGTTCGAATCCCACTTCTAACACGATATGTTTTACGAAAATAAATGGATGTGATGTAATTTTAAAACGTCCAAAATACACAAAAACACGTCAGGATGGCCGAGCGGTCTAAGGCTCCAGACTGAAGGGGCTTAGCTTCCTTCGTTCACGATGTGAATTTGTGCACTCTAAGAAATCGAAGTGTTAAAAATGTGTTAAAAGGGTGTAAATTTAGAATACTCTTTTTTTTACACCGTAAAAACACCCAAAAGAGAGTTTTTATTACCTTGAGTTTTTGTGGCCAATTTAAGGTGTAAATACAGTGTAAAGTAACACTTTAAAAACACCCTTTGAAATTAAACATGGAAATTTATAATATGGCTGGTTTCTTAAATAAGGTCTTTTATTTCCATTAATGTTTGAATATAAGAGTAAAAAATTATTTGTTAAACATTTATTTAAAGATGATATTCATGAAAGAACATATCTTGCCTTTAAATAAAATAACTAAGAAATTGGTAATCAGGCGGTATTGTACCATTATAAAACACTGCTAAACGTGTTAAGCGACACTCTTACAGGTGTTAGGCGACACTCTTAACGGTGTTAGGCGACACTCTTAACGGTGTTAGGCGACACTCTTAACGGTGTTAGGCGACACTCTTAACGGTGTTAGGCGACACTCTTAACGGTGTTAGGCGACACTCTTAACGGTGTTAGGCGACACTCTTAACGGTGTTAGGCGACACTCTTAACGGTGTTAGGCGACACTCTTAACGGTGTTAGGCGAGAATCTTAATAGTGCTAGGCGACACTCTTAATAGTGTTAGGTGACCTTCTTAACGGTGTTAGGCGACACTCGTGCTAGGCGACACTCTTAATAGTGTTAGGCGACACTCCTAATAGTGTTAGGCGACACTCCTAATAGTGTTAGGCGACACTCCTAATAGTGTTAGGCGACACTTTTAATAGTTTTTGGCGACACTCCTAATAGTGTTAGGCGACACTCTTAATTGTGCTAGGCGACACTCTTAATAGTGTTAGGCGACACTCTTAATAGTGTTAGGCGACACTCTTAATAGTGTTAGGCGACACTCTTAATAGTGTTAGGCGACACTCTTAATAGTGTTAGGCGACACTCTTAATAGTGTTAGGCGACACTCTTAATAGTGTTAGGCGACACTCTTAATAGTGTTAGGCGACACTCTTAATAGTGTTAGGCGACACTCTTAATAGTGTTAGGCGACACTCTTAATAGTGTTAGGCGACACTCCTAATAGTGTAAGGCGACACTCTTAATGAGATAAAATAAAAAACTTACTAGAAAAATTAAACGAATAGAAAGGGTTTTTACCTCTCCGTGTGACGTAGTCCAGGAGAGGTTCTGTAACGGCCGTGTCTGTGTGTGTGTCTGTCTGGGTGTGTGTCTGTGTGTCTGTCTGTGTGTCTGTCTGTCCGTTGTTACACCCACGTGACCGCGTCGCAGTTTGCGTATCGGAGCAAACGTGTTCGCCATTTCCGAACTGCTTTCACAGTCACGGAAATGGCTCCTCTACTTGAGTTCTCACACCACCATCTTCTGGTCTTTGTCCATCCCACACGAACACCAGTCTGTACTTACTGGCTTCTAATCACCCCACCATCTTCTGGTCTTCGTCCATTCCACTTGGACACCAGTCTGTACATACTGGCTTCTAAGCACCACCATCTTCTGCTGGTCTTTGTCCATCCCACTTGGACACCAGTCTGTACATACTGGCTCCTAAACACCACCATCCACTGGTCTTCCGTCTACTCCACATAGACACCAATCTGTATCATTGGCTTCTAACACCACCATCCACTGGTCTTCCGTCTATTCCACATAGACACAAATCTGTATCATTGGCTTCTACTCCATTATCATCGTTTGGTTTTAGGATATACGCGGCGATCAGCTAGGGTTACGAGAAACGTCTAGCCTCCCTAAGGTGGGATCGCCACCAAAGGTTTTCGCAATTGCGCTTTTTCCTTACTATTATAATGGAAACGAATCGTATATATACCCCAAAATCTGAAGAAAGCGGGCAAGAGGGGTACCCTTCACTTTAAACGTCAATATTAGCAAAGTTTGAGATGATAATAGGTATAACTTTATTTTAAACGATTTAACTATTATTAATGTTAAATATTGAAGATTAAAATAATTAAAAATAATTATATTTATTTAATTATTAAAGATAAACCTCTCGTGCAAAGAGAGAGATTATCATTGCCTCCTATATCTACCAAGGCCCGTGCATGCGATATATTTCCTTCATTGCCTCCTATATCTTTCAAGGCCCGTGCATTGTGATATATTTCATTCATTGCCTCCTATATCTATCAAGGCGCGTGCATTGTGATATATTTCATTCATTGCCTCCTTTATTTATCAAGGCCCGTGCATTGCGATATATTTTTCAAAACAACAACAAAAATGGGAACCTCCTCTCAAAAACATAATAATTTCTTTTCTCTGTATATGAAATGAAAATATGGATAATATTGCGCTCCTTCTTTAACGGTATGAATCCTTGCCTGTCTATTAATATTTTACGTAGGAGTAAAACGTTTTTAGCGAAGTCTAGAGAGGATAAACGTAAGCGAAATTGTTTCGAAAAAAAAATACTGCTTCCACTAATGGGTTTATACTCCTTGTTACTGTTGTATAGAGTAATCATGATAAAAGCTTAAAAAATACGAGAGGACCATGGATTAACTAACGCTAGGGATAGTTCGTTCCCCCAAAAAGATAACGCACGCATGTTCCAAACGCCCCCTAGCAGCAGCTACTATCCCTAACAGGAAGTTATAAGAAAATTGGACCAAATATCACGTGATCTATGACGTCAAAATTGAAATACTGCCTAAATTGGGCAAAAACGATTTATTTTGCCGAGAGATGGCGCTATATCTACATCCGCTTTGGTCCAATAAATTGGGGGAATGAAGAGGGGAATCAAGGAATAATTCGGAACATGTAGTTGGCGATAGAATTACATGGGAAACCTAGTTAGTGAACAATCCCTAGCGTTAGTTAATCCATGAGAGGACAGACCTTTTTTATCCTCTTGTTTTATTCTTAATAAGAATATAAAACATCTATTTTTTTATGCTAAGATTGCTTTAAAAAAATCCAAACGGTTAGGCATTGGTAAAAAAGACAAATGATATTTTTCAAATCTAATGAGATAACGCCCACCTAGTTGAAAATTGGCCTTTTTTATCCGCGGGAGCCATTCTTAATGAGAATTTCGATGCTAGTAGGTTGTCAATTAAACTACCGGTATATTATTGTTGTTGGAAATTGGATATTAAGTCAAATTAAGTGGTTGTAAAGAGCCAGCAGGTTTTTGCCACTTCTTTTTGTGAGTATTTGATTTTTGTTTGTAAGATAATGTAAATAAGATAATGTTGAGAGTAAGGATGAAATGCGGAAGCGCAAAGCGCGGGAAAGGATGAGGGCAAAAAGGTCGACGTTTTCATTGGATACTTAAGTTTATATAATCTTCTCGACACGGAGAGGTAATATTTTGGTTTTCCCAACTTGTTTCATTCTTAAATTCCTTATTTTATATTTAGAAGTTACAACGATTCCATCCCTAAAAATCTAATAATTCTTGATGTTCTATTATCTAATCTCATCCCTCAGCCCTTTAAAAAAAGAATGACCATCGTCTACTATATGGATATTCACGCCAAGTTTTGCTGCGTTTCAAATTTCGCGGGAAATTTAGGTTCTAAAGCGTGCCCCTTGCGGACGCATTCGGCGAATTAAAGGGTACTGAAAAAAATTGTCGAAATAGGCCTGAATTAATAATGTTGGCGAAGTTACAAGGTCAGGTTTTCTGGTTGTTTAACGTTAAAGAGTTACCAATAATGAAAATATTTCTCTGATGGTCGTGTTTTTTCCCTACCCTTGAACAGAATTTACAATGGAAACCAACCTTGGGACGTACCATTTAACCGAACTCCCGCGCCTAGTTCGGCTTTACCAAAGTACGAAATAGCGTCAAAAGACGGCACTTACTGAGTGTGTATAATGCTAATATATCTCCGATAATAATAGAGTAGTAAAGAGATACCTTGTTTAACGATTTGCTAGCTTATCTATATATAAAAGAAAGGTGAAATAAGCCATAATCAATAACATATCCTTTGATATTATTGCAAAATGATGCTTAAAAGGATAAACTTATATTTAAATCGGGGAAAATAAACAATTTACAGTAAATTGTTGTGATTTTAATGGATTTTTAATGAAAGTTTTGTTTGTATTTCAAATTTATATCAGCAGAAGCAAGCAATTTTAGATCAGAATAAATTTTGTTATTATTAGGGTTTTCTAAAAAATTTTTATTCGACCGAAGCCCAGCACTTTGAGCCTTTTAGGAAGAGTGTGGGCGCCGTGTACACTTTAAATTAAATTAACCTTCTTTGTTGCACCATCTATAATTAGTTCAGCTTTTGATGATTTTTTTATATTCATTTCCTTGGTTTTGAGTAAATATAGACATAGTTCATTATTATTGGCATTAGGCAACACCAGACGAAGCCCCGGTCACTACACGCAAGCTACACGCGGAAGGCTGGCCAACTCCCACTGCCTCTAACGGTGCTTCTTGGTGCGAGGGAAACCACCTCCGATGGCAGCCCTGCCCTGTTGTGTTTGCTAATCTTATGGCAATAATCAAATGGTCTCTGATGGTCTCTAGGTTTTAAAACCACAACGGTAGTATTTTTATTCTATAAAAATTAGGATTGAAGTGATATCATAAGTAGCGCCATGAACGCTGAATCTGTAAAGGGACTGGTAAACGGGATAGATTTTTCTCTATAGCACGTTTCCTTTGTAAAAAAATAAACCATAATACACCTAAATTTAAACTACTACTGGTATGATGTTTAAGTTTAAACCATGTAGAGACCATTTTCAGACCTCTAGTCTAGTGTTGACAGGCCAACTTGTGGGGCACTTGCCTTTTTGACATGTTTTATCATCATTTTGAGAAAAATTAGAGTACAAAAAGGGTTTTGCTTTTGTAAATGTTGTAGAGTAAATTAGATTAAACGCGTTTCTGGTGCTCGAAAAACTCTTAGTGAAAAGAGATTATTAAATTTAAGAAGAACGTCTAAATCTACTGCCTGAATATTATGGCCTCAAAAACCAATTTAATTTCCATTGCATTTGTACAAATCGCAAACTGTCTGCCTTTTTTCAAAAGGTTTAATACGGGAAAATTTACCGATTTTTCCATGCAATTTTACACTGCATTTTAAGATGATCAAATGGCTGACTTAATGCATATTAAGTTAGCCATTAGCACACTTCACTCCTGAAATACACTAACTTAAAGGGGTATAGTTCTGCACGTGAGAAATATTCCTCCTATGCGACACTCCGAGAGGTGTTAAACGACATTCTGAAAGGTGTTAAGCGACACTCTTAAAGGTGTTAAGCGACACTCTTAAAGATGTTAAGCGACACTCTTAAAGGTGTTAAGCGACACTATTAAAGGTGTTAAGCGACACTCTTAAAGGTGTTAAGCGACACTCTTAGAGGTGTTATGCGACACTCTTAGAGGTGTTATGCGACACTCTTAGAGGTGTTATGCGACACTCTTAAAGGTGTTATGCGACACTCCGAGAGGTGTTATGCGACAATCTTAAGGTGTTATGCGACACTCTGAAAGGTGTTAAGCGACACTCTGAAAGGTGTTAAGCGACACTCTGAAAGGTGTTAAGCGACACTCTTAAAGATGTTTTGCGACACTCTTAAAGGTGTTAAGCGACACTCTGAAAGATGTTATGCGACACTCTTAAATGTGTTATGCGACACTCTTAAGGGTGTTATGGAACACTCTTAAAGGTGTTATGCAACACTCTTAAAGGTGTTATGCAACACTCTTAAAGGTTTTATGCAACACTCTTAAAGGTTTTATGCAACACTCTTAAAGGTGTTATGCAACACTCTTAAAGGTTTTATGCAACACTCTTAAAGGTTTTATGCAACACTCTTAAAGGTTTTATGCAACACTCTTAAAGGTTTTATGCAACACTCTTAAAGGTGTTATGCAACACTCCGAGAGGTGTTAAGCGACAATCTTAAGGTGTTATGCGACACTCTGAAAGGTGTTAAGCGACACTCTGAAAGGTGTTAAGCGACACTCTGAAAGGTGTTAAGCGACACTCTTAAAGATGTTTTGCGACACTCTTAAAGGTGTTAAGCGACACTCTGAAAGGTGTTAAGCGACACTCTTAAAGATGTTTTGCGACACTCTTAAAGGTGTTTTGCGACACTCTTAAAGGTGTTTTGCGACACTCTGAAAGGTGTTAAGCGACACTCTTAAAGGTGTTAAGCGACACTCTGAAAGATGTTATGCGACACTCTTAAATGTGTTATGCGACACTCTTAAATGTGTTATGCGACACTCTTAAGGGTGTTATGGAACACTCTTAAAGGTGTTATGCAACACTCTTAAAGGTGTTATGCAACACTCTTAAAGGTTGCATTGACACCCATTGCTTAAAAGTGTTATTAAATCCTTTCAGGGGTGTAAAGAAACAACTGAAACGGTGTCAAATTTCGATCCATATAAACTTATTTTAAAGGTGTTAAAGAACACCTTAGAGTGTGTAATTTAACACCCTTTGGGTTGTAAACCAACACTGGAAATGGTGTTGAATTTAGCACCATCAAAAAGAGTTAAAAAGGTGTAGACTTACACCTCTATTTCTTAGAGTGTGTATTCTGGTCCTCGTTTGACGGCGTGGGTTCGAATCGAGGAGGCTGGAAACCAAGGCGGGATTTAATATTTTATCTTACTCTATATTTTCCACCAGCTATCTCTTTTACCTTTTCGTTAAGCCTTGGTTTGGTTTTTGGAACTCACGAAATCATAAGTATAGTACACTTGATTCGATTTAGAAATAATTATAGAACGAACGATTTTCACGTAGAGACACGTATTCAAAATCCACCAAGTTAGGTTCAAAACCTTTATCTAACTTGTTAATGCCAATTAAAAACCATTCCCAAACCGTTTCAGCACCGCTGACAGCCTCCATTTTCTGTTTACTTTGCTCGAGGTTTCTTTTCTCTATTCGGAATACGTCAATCGCGTCTGTATGACCTATCCCCACGGGATCCAATAGGAAAGCGCAGAGCAATGACGAACATGAAAGGGGTGGGGCTTATTTGTCCACTAACACCGGCGTGAGAGTAGAAGCGTAAAATCTAGTGACTTAGGCATTCTTATAGTAAATTAATTCTTGATTCTACAATAGCATAAAAAAGGTTAAACAAGATAGTACGTATTAGATGGAAGTACTATAATATCGAAATATTGCAACTAGTAAGTGTAACGCATGGAGATGCAAGTCGGTAATTTGCCGTCGGTATATTACCAGTAATTTACCAAATACCGAGTAAATTACCGTTTTATATCTTACCGCAATTTTATAATGGCAATTTACTGGTAAATAACGGCGGTTAATTACCAAACATTTTTATAACGCATTAAAAGTTCATTTTACACTTAAATGATCAATTATTTCTGTGTTTACTTCCAAAATGACTCACCAGACGCTATTCGCTAGTCAGTACTTACAAAGTTGCGGTGGAAATTAGTCCTTGAATAAATCTTTAGTTAGAGATCAGATTAGAAAGCCACTGCTGCCGCTTTGGTAGCAAAAGCCGCAAATACGTGTAAAGCAGTCAAGATAGTGCTCACAATTAAACGTTGTTTAAAGTAAAGGATTGTAACACGGGATAATATAAATTACCAAAAATTACCAATTGAGAGGTAGCTTTTGTTTTCCCAAAATTTCAATCGGTAATTTATCGTTAAATTTAAAATTACCGTTTTTAAAAAATACGGTAATTTCTTATATCTAACAATGAATAAGACATGAGTTATTTGAACTTTTAAAGTAAATTGTAATAACGCGTGGTTCAGAATTATCTAGAGAACTATAACTCGTTGAATTACGTTTTTGAGTACCTTCAGTCTTCAGAGCTGGTGTAATATTGGAAATAACGGGTTGAAAAAGTAAGTATATTCGTAGTATAGTGTAATATTTGAAGTTGGGAGAATATTCCATAAATTGTGTAATTTCGAAATATCCAGTAATATTTTGAATTCTCCCGTAATATTTGGAAATATCGCGTAATATTTAGAAGTAAATTCGTAGTATGACGAATTATCGTGAAATATCTGGAAGTATATTCGTAGTACCGTGTATTATTTGTAGTACCAAGAATTTCGTAATATATTCGTAGTACCGAGTAATATTTAGTATGGTGTACGTTGAAAACGCTAATGGTTACCCCCTCGTTTCATTGCCTCTTAAAGGTGCATCAGACTGCACAAAAGGAACTATCTTATCACAGGTATATTTTAAAAAATCAAATGCTAGTTTTGACAAATATAACAACCCTCCTCTATCTTGAGTTGCAGTCCACTGGTGATTTGCTTCGGTTGCATCACTTTTATGCGTTATAAAAATGTTTGGTAATTAACCGCCGTTATTTACCAGTAAATTGCCATTATAAAATTGCGGTAAGATATAAAACGGTAATTTACTCGGTATTTGGTAAATTACTGGTAATATACCGACGGCAAATTACCGACTTGCATCTCCATGCGTTACACTTACTAGTTGCAATATTTCGATATTATAGTACTTCCATCTAATACGTACTATCTTGTTTAACCTTTTTTATGCTATTGTAGAATCAAGAATTAATTTACTATAAGAATGCCTAAGTCACTAGATTTTACGCTTCTACTCTCACGCCGGTGTTAGTGGACAAATAAGCCCCACCCCTTTCATGTTCGTCATTGCTCTGCGCTTTCCTATTGGATCCCGTGGGGATAGGTCATACAGACGCGATTGACGTATTCCGAATAGAGAAAAGAAACCTCGAGCAAAGTAAACAGAAAATGGAGGCTGTCAGCGGTGCTGAAACGGTTTGGGAATGGTTTTTAATTGGCATTAACAAGTTAGATAAAGGTTTTGAACCTAACTTGGTGGATTTTGAATACGTGTCTCTACGTGAAAATCGTTCGTTCTATAATTATTTCTAAATCGAATCAAGTGTACTATACTTATGATTTCGTGAGTTCCAAAAACCAAACCAAGGCTTAACGAAAAGGTAAAAGAGATAGCTGGTGGAAAATATAGAGTAAGATAAAATATTAAATCCCGCCTTGGTTTCCAGCCTCCTCCAACCCATGAGGGGGGATTGTCGACTATCACGCGCACACCGGACGCCTTTTTAGACCTTCTTATAGTAGATTCCTTCTTAGTAGAATATAACTTTGTTTTTGGGTAGAAAAACTGATGGTTCGTCGATCGTGTTTTCATAGAATTTTTGGCTTTTTCCTAAGGCGCTCATGGGCTCATAATTACAGCCAAGTTATAATTAGGAGTTATGTGAGTTGGATCGTATTTTAATAAAACCTTGTTTCTAACTAGAAAAACCAACCCTTAAGCTACCCTGCTCCATATTTAGGTTTAGATTGAGGTTGTGATTAGATTAGCCGTTAATATTAACCCTGATGAGGTTTAGGTTAGAGCTTGCCTAAGATCTGATCACAAAATCTATTCAAACGATAGTATGGATTCTCGATGAACTCATGGGCGCAATGCTACTTTTTTGTCCGAAAATCTCGCAAAAACTAGTGTCATTGCTTAGTCAAGAAGACCGAAATAAATCGAGACTAAAATTACAAGCCTTTAACACGTATAGATAATAGACAGATTAAGTATAGGGCGAAAATACGTCTGTAAGCTCAAGCTCACTTTATGTAATAGAGATATGATTTCGTATTCATATCTTTATTACGTTAAGCGAGCTAAAGCTTATAGTGATGTTAAATATCACAGGAATTAATGATCATGTGCGCCCGAACATAAAATTAGGAATCAAGCATCTTGCTTAACCTCTCTCTTTAAAGCTTCCCTTTACCATTATATGCGGCTTTAAAGTGTAGGTGGAAAAGGGGTGAAACTCCCCAACTAAACGTCAGATCACAGCTTAAGCCAATCGAAAACCTTGCCTTACCACTCTCCTACTCTGTAAAGCTATATGCTCGGTATCTACCGCGAGAAAGTTCGGGAATTTGGACTAAAATCCAAGATACTCTGTTTCCCACCGTTATAATATGGGATGGAAACATAAAATTCTGCGAGACTTCTCGATTTTATAAAATATTACACTAAGATTCTTAATATTCGTAACGATTCGCGAAATACTTTGAATATTTACATCATACTTTTCATATTCTCAGTATACTCTTCGTATTACATGTATTAATCTTAATACACCATACTTTGCAATATTTCAATATTTCGAATATACTTCACAATACTTTTCGATATTTTTTAATACTTAAAATATTACAAAACCAAATGTACACCTACTTCACGTAGTGGCTACCCCCTCGCTTAAAACGCCTGTCGGTTAAGTTCTTGAATGGTTCTAATTAGAGTTCCTTCTTTGTAAAGAATGCGTAGGTGTTAGAAATATTCAAGATGTCTCTTCCGCTTTATCTCCAACCAATTGCTCGACAGCGTTGGCGGTAGTACTGCTCAGGATTTGGGTTGAAAGCTTTACTCTCATACAACTGTGTGCATTAGGATACACATGATTGTATGTCAACTTAGGCGCTGACCTTAGCAAGGACTTTGAATCAATTTCATAAGCATCAACTATATGCTGCCATTGCAAATGTTTTCCATTTTATTTAAAAAAAATCTGATTGGTTTAACTGAACCATCTTTGTGTTCCTTCATTTTACCTTTGTTGTTTAGTCCATTTTTAGATGTTTTTTGTGACAAACATCCGACACGAAATACAAAGGTTCACAGTTATTGAAAGGATTTTTGGTTTTATACCCCACTCTGTGATTGTTTACTTCTCTATCAATCTCCGTACAAATTTTAATTTATTTAATATTCGTGGAAGCTTTATCACATACCACAGCGATATTTGAAATCCCGCTGCCTGTAAATTCTCGATCCCCTCCCAAATTAAGGAATATAACTCTTCTGCGTGTAGATTTCCACAAGGAAAAAACGCGAATGGATATTTAAAATTGGTCGTCAGTCCTCGGTCCATGAACTGGAGAATGTGATTGCCAAGTTTGTGTTTGCAATTTCAACCTTTCCTTTAAAGTTATTTTCTAATTCAATCATTTTATTTCGGAATTCATTAAGATTTGCAGCTTCAATTAATTCTCCTGTACTGCTGTTGAATACCAGGTTCTGTTTTATTTGAATTTCGTCAAGGATTACCGTGAAATACTTTTGGTGTTCGTCCAATATTTCTATATCAATTTTTCCTCTCATTTCCAAGAGACTGGCATCGTTAAATCCACTTTTTGTAGTTAGGTCCACAGAGTAATTATAAAGTGTTCGCTGAGAAGGCAATGAAATTACTTGACGCACGGCTTCGTATGCACAAGGAACCTAGCCTTTATTGAAATACACCACTTTATTATTGCTGGATGCCATTTTCTTGGCCTGGATGTTTTGGTTTGGAGTAATTACAATTGTTCGCGCATCAATAACTTTTGGAAAACCGATTTGCTCTCAAATGGATTTTTTCTGATTATTTCTTCAAAATCAAGACTTGCCTCTTCAGACATAAAACTTGCGTCCTTTTTAAAGCTCTTCTGTACCTTCAATTCCAATACATTATTCCTTTTTTTAACGCCTTATTTTTTATTTAATATTTTAATTCTGTCTTTCATCTGCACCGCCGTGATGTTAAGAAAATTGGCACGTTTTCCAAAGAATTTAACCCTTCGTTTCCGATTCTCTAAAACAATCTTCGTTTTCTGGCAAGACCGGCAAAGTCTTGAAAATTGGCTAAGAAATAATTTCTCACAATTTTGGGATCGAATTGATTGGGTTACCATGCAAACATATGCAGGCTTTAGATTTTTGTCTTTTAAACACGTAAGCAATTCTCCATCAATGCCTTGACGAGTTTGCCAATTTTCAATTTCAAGTAACACATCCAGCAGATCTTTGAAACACGTAATGGAGTTGCTGAATTTTACAGAACTTGACGAGAAAACCAAATGATCGGCAGGAATTTTTGAATTGCAAAAAAATGTTTGGTGTAAGATTTTTCGATAATTCAACTACAAATAAACTATTTCCACTTCTTCTAAATCTTAGGCATTTTAAATCATGTACATTGGCTTCAGATTCGTGCAAAATTTCCTAGAACCAATCACATGTATCTATGTTTTCCATCTGATAACTTAAACATTCTCGGGCTAGTTTTTTCTGAGAATATACTTCCATTTCAAGTGTAGGAACTCTGATTCCGAAGTGCGCTCATTTATCAAAAATGATGCAGTTTCTGTATTTGTGAAATTTGAAGGTTGATCTAAAACTGGAGTTGTTCCACTCAGCGGTAATGTAGCAGTTGTAGCCCAAACTGTACTTTTTTCAGAAGATTCTTCATTTTCTACCATTGGCTCAGTTTTATTTAACGGTGTTCCAATATTCTTCTCAGATAGCAGGCCTAGGCCATAGATTTGGTCACCTGAAGCTCAATTTCGAACAACTTGAAAAATTTGAACCCTGTTAAAATATGCACAACCTAGGTTAACTATTAGGAAACTTACGTATTCATTGGGCTTGCTGAGAATTTGAATAAGAACTGCTTTCCAAAGTAATGTTCGCCTATCATAAATGGTTATGATTGTAATTTTAGTAGTACAGTAGTACAATTTTAGACTAAAACAATTACCTGCAGGTTATCATTGTAGGGATCAGGATAATCACCTGTGGGCCCATTCCCACCAATAAAATGCATAGAGCAGGCATAATGATGTGACTTAACATCATTATGAGTTCTTATATCCTCACGGTTTATAGCCATAAGCAACCGCATACATTTGAAACAGTTTTTCCTGGGTTTTGGAACTGGATAATATTTTATGCCTTGAGTACGGGACTCAACTGACGTGTTGTAGTTTTTATAACTTTTGTACACACAATATTTTTCCATTTTCACATTAAAAATTTGTTGGAAAAACTTTCAATCAAAGACAGATGAAGACCTTGCCAAACCCAAAACCGCCAAAACTAAGCCTTTTTTCTATTTTATCATTATATCTCCAAACCGCGGCACTAGATGGCGCGAGCTACAGAGTTCTGGCAAGAGGTTTGGTTTCTATGGTAACGTAGAACTTGGGTAAACGTTTTACTAGTATGCGATCTACACTTTTTCAACGCACCCCGTTCACCCGTTGTGGGAGTTCACATCACAGCTAGGTACGATTTCTACTCTTCAAAACGACTCCGTACCCCATTCTCCTTGGCCCGGTAAAGGAGAATTTCAAGTAACGAGTGACGCAAATTCAATTATAAGATGAATGATTACATGCTCACCAATTCTCTTCAATGACGTTACTATTGAAGATTCCAACAAATAAATTAACTGGTGAAGAACTCCACCAGCAAGTGAACAAGCAAAAAAAAGAAATACGGCAGCGAGAAACGGCGCGAGGCAAAAAGGAGACTTAAGAGAGAACCCACATCGCCTGCCACCGGATAGCCAGCACCCATTTTGTCTTCCACCGGATATCCAGCACCCAATTTGCCTGCCACCGGATCGCCAACATCTTCTTCGCCTGCCACCGGATCGCCAACATCTTCTTCGCCTGCCACCGGATCGCCAACACCCTCTTCGTCTGCCACCGGATCGCCAAGATCTTCTTCGCCTGCCACCGGATCGCCAACATCTTCTTCGCCTGCCACCGGATCGCCAACATCTTCTTCGCCTGCCACCGGATCGCCAACATCTTCTTCGCCTGCCACCGGATCGCCAACATCTTCTTCGCCTGCCACCGGATCGCCAACATCTTCTTCGCCTGCCACCGGATCGCCAACATCTTCTTCGCCTGCCACCGGATCGCCAACATCTTCTTCGCCTGCCACCGGATCGCCAGCCTCCATTTTGCCTGCCACCGGATCGCCAGCCTCCATTTTGCCTGCCACCGGATCGCCAGCCTCCATTTTGCCTGCCACCGGATCGCCAGCCTCCATTTTGCCCTGCCACCGGATCGCCAGCCTCCATTTTGCCTGCCACCGGATCGCCAGCCTCCATTTTGCCTGCCACCTGATCGCCAGCCTCCATTTTGCCTGCCACCGGATCGCCAGCCTCCATTTTTCCTGCCACCGGATCGCCAGCCTCCATTTTGCCTGCCACCGGATCGCTAGCGCCCATTTTGCCTACCACCGGATCGCCAACACCCATTTTGCCTGCCACCGCATCGCCAGACCCATTTCGCCAGCACCGATTTCATCTGCCACCGCATCGCCAGCACCCATTTTGCCTGCCACCGCATCGCCAACATCTTCTTCGCCCGCCACCGCATCGCCAACATCTTCTTCGCCCGCCACCGCATCGCCAACATCTTCTTCGCCCGCCACCGCATCACCAACATCTTCTTCGCCCGCCACGAAATTGTTTATTATGGTGTAAGCTTGCCCAGCTGGGTTATATGAACTCAAAAAGAACTAGGTTGATATTTTGGTTAGGTTAAAGTTCATTATTTCAACTAAATATTAATAGGTCAGGTTAGGTTAGGTTTTGATTCGTTTAGTTAGACTTAGGTTAGTAATATTTTGGAAATGGTGCAACAATGTTACACTTTTTCCAAAAACTTAATGTTTTCAATTATCTATTTCTGAAATAAAATAACCCTTCTCGAATTATAATATGCCATTTCCAAAACATTACTATTTGCAATTATCTTCTTCCGAAATAAAATAACCTTTCTCGAATTATAATATGCCTTTTCAAAAATAATACTGTTTAGAAATATCTAATTCCGAAATAAAACAACCTTTCTCGAATTTAATTATGCCTTTTCCAAATTATTGTAAACTGATACAGCCTGAAGAATAGTACAATATTTAAATGTACTTTTAAAAAAAATCATAAACACGATCCGTTAGTAGGTCACATTACTATATAATAATCACAGAAAAAGGTTGTTTTAGAAACCAACGAATACAACTGTATTGTTAAAAAATGCTCAAAACCCAACACAAAAACTGCTATTTCCCAAAACAGCAGCCGCTATTTCTAAAACAGCAGTTTTTAAAAACTCCGCTGTTTTTTTTGGAATCGTGGTTGCTATTTCGAGAACTGCTCTACAGAGAACTCCTCATATGAGGTACACCCGGATCGCCAACACCCTCTTCGCTTGCCACTGGATCGCCAACACCCTATTAACCTGCCATCGGATCGCCAACACCCTCTTAACCTGCCACCGAATCGCCAACACCCTCTTAACCTGCCACCGGATCGCCAAGACCCTCTACGCCATGCATCGGATCGCCATCACCCTCTACGCCATCCATAGGATCGGCATCACCCTCTACGCCAGCCACCGGATCGCCAGCGCCCTTTTCGCCTGCCACCCAATCGCCAGCGCCCTTTTCGCCTGCCACCGGATCGCCAGCACCCTCTTATCCTGCCACCTAATCGCCAACACCCACTACGTCAGCCATCGGATCGCCAGCACCCTTTTCGCCTGCCACCGGATCGCCAGCACCCTTTTCGCCTGCCACCGGATCGCCAGCACCCTTTTCGCCTGCCACCGGATCGCCAGCATCCTCTCCTCCTGCCATCGGATCGCCAGCATCCTCTCCTCCTGCCATCGGATCGCCAGCACCCTCTTATCCTGCCACCTAATCGCCAACACCCACTACGTCAGCCATCGGATCGCCAGCACCCTTTTCGCCTGCCACCGGATCGCCAGCACCCTTTTCGCCTGCCACCGGATCGCCAGCACCCTTTTCGCCTGCCACCGGATCGCCAGCATCCTCTCCTCCTGCCATCGGATCGCCAGCATCCTCTCCTCCTGCCATCGGATCGCCAGCACCCTCTTCTCCTGCCATCACAAGAGCGGATTTCATAATAGCGGTCCTCATAGCAACAGTTCTCTAAATAGCGGTTCCCGAAATGGCAGTTTTCCCCATACAGCAATTACCGTTACAGCAGTTGTCTAAAGAGTGGGAAAATAGATATGCGAAAAACCATAGTTGTTTATCATGGTGTAAGCTTGCCCAGCTGGGTTATATGAACTCAAAAAGAACTAGGTTGATATTTTGGTTAGGTTTAAGTTGATTATTTCAACTAAATATTATTAGGTCAGGTTAGGTTAGGTTTTGATTCGTTTAGTTAGACTTAGGTTAGTAATATTTTGGAAATGGTGCAACAATGTTACACTTTTTCCAAAAACTTAATCTAGACCTAGAACATTTGAACATAAAGATGAAAATTGGTACATGTGCTGTTTTTGACCCAACAAAAAATATACTAAAAGTCCCTTGCTGTAGGGCGCGAGCTTTCGCCGCCATCTTGGAAAATGGCCGTCGGGAATGCCAGCATCAATTATAAGCCTTTTCTTTATGCTCTTTAAGATTTTATGGGGGTAAGGTGGGGTGTTCTACGTCTTACTAGAGGGGTTAGGAAGATGCAAGACAAACACCTACCTCTTTTCACTTATGATTCAACCTCGCTAACGCTAGACAAAATGTTAGAATGCAGTCAGTTGTGGAGAGTTAGGCCTTTTAACGGGAACGAGGGGCTTATAAAATTTCTGAATCAAAAGTGACCGCGTTTTGATGGTATGTGTCAATTGAGAGTCAAAATAGATTCTAATCCAAATTTTAATATTCAACATAATATTCAATCTGGTTCATAAATTTTCACACACTTTTTAAGGGGTCAAAATAAAAAAATTAAACAAAAATCAAAAGTTAAGATTTTAAAAAATGAATCAATCCGTCAACCATAATCTCAATTCTTTAACCATTTGTAAGGGTATGATACTCGCTTAGGGTGTGAGTGGTCCTGGGTTCAAATCCCGGACGGACCCAAGTTTTACCAGAAGTAATTCAGTGACTATTTAAATGCAACTAACATCAAGGTAGGCCTACGGGATGAGCATGTTTCAGGGTCATACATGGTCCGTTGGTCTAGGGGTATGATACTCGCTTAGGGTGTGAGTGGTCCCGGGTTCAAATCCCGGACGGACCCGAGTTTTTCCAGAAGTAATTTAGCGACTATTTAAATGCAACTAATTAAATTGCAGGCCAACGAGCTGAGCATGTTTCATTGTCATACTTCGTCCGTTGGTCTAAAGGTATGATACTCGCTTCGGGTGTGAGTGGTCCCGGGTTCTAATCCCGGACGGACACGAGTTTTTCCAGAAGTAATTTAGCGACTATTTAAATGCAACTAGTTAAATTGTAGGCCTACGAGCTGAGCATGTTTCATTGTCATTTTTCGTCCGTTGGTCTAGAGGTATGATACTCGCTTCGGGTGTGAGTGGTCCCGGGTTCAAATCCTGGACGGAAACGAGTTGTGCAGAAGTAATTTAGCGTCTATTTAAATGCAACTAATTAAATTGCAGGCCAACGAGCTGAGCATGTTTCATTGTCTTACTTCGTCCGTTGGTCTAAAGGTATGATACTCGCTTCGGGTGTGAGTGGTCCCGGGTTCAAATCCCGGACGGACCCGAGTTTTTGCAGAAGTAAATTAGTGACTATTTAAATGCAACTAACTATAGGGTAGGCCTATAAGTTGAGCGGGTTGTTATTTAGCACACATGGTCCGTTGGTCTAGGGGTATGATACTCGCCTTGGGTGTGAGTGGTCCTTGGTTCAAATCCCGGACGGACCCGAGTTTTACCAGAGGAAATTAAGTGACTATTTGAACGCAACTAACATCAAGGTAGGCCTACGGGATGAGCATGTTTCAGGGTCATACATGGTCCGTTGGTCTAGGGGTATGATACTCGCTTAGGGTGTGAGTGGTCCCGGGTTCAAATCCCGGACGGGCCCTGAGTTTTTGCAGAAGTAAATTAGTGACTATTTAAACGCAACGAACTACAGGGTAGGCCTATCAGTTGAGCATGTTTCTGTTAAACACATGGACCGTTGGTCTAGGGGTATGATGCTCGCTTAGGGTGCGAGTGGACCCGGGTTCAAATCACGGACGGACCCGAGTTTTGCAGAAGTAATTTAGTGACTTTTTAAATCAACTAACTACAGGGTAGGCCTATGAGTTGAGCATGTTTTAGTTACACACGTGGTCCGTTGGTCTAGGGGTATGATACTCGCTTCGGGTGTGAGTGGTCCCGGGTTCAAATCCCGGACGGACCCGAGTTTTTGCAGAAGTAAATTAGTGACTATTTAAATGCAACTAACTACAGGGTAGACCTATAAGTTGAGCGGGTTGTTATTTAGCACGCATGGTCCGTTGGTCTAGGGGTATGATACTCGCTTCGGGTGTGAGTGGTCCCGGGTTCAAATCCTGGACGGAACCGAGTTTTGCAGAAGTAATTTAGCGACTATTTAAATGCACCTAATTAAATTGTAGGCCTACGAGCTGAGCATGTTTCATTGTCATACTTCGTCCGTTGGTCTAAGGGTATGGTACTCGCTTCGGGTGTGAGTGGTCCCGGGTTCAAATCCCGGACGGACCCGAGTTTTTGCAGAAGTAAATTAGTGACTATTTAAATGCTACTAACTACAGGGTAGGCCTATAAGTTGAGCGGGTTGTTATGTAACACACATGGTCCGTTGGTCTAGGGGTATGATATTCGCTTAGGGTGTGAGTGGTCCCGGGTTCAAATCCCGGACGGACCCGAGTTTTTCCAGAAGTAATTTAGCGTCTATTTAAATGCACCTAATTAAATTGTAGGCCTACGATCTGAGCATATTTCATTGTCATACTTCGTCCGTTGGTCTAAGGGTATGATACTCGCTTAGGGTGTGAGTGGTCCCGGGTTCAAATCCCGGACGGACACGAGTTTTTCCAGAAGTAATTTAGCGACTATTTAAATGCAACTAGTTAAATTGTAGGCCTACGAGCTGAGCATGTTTTATTGTCATTTTTCGTCCGTTGGTCTAAGGGTATGGTACTCGCTTAGGGTGTGAGTGGTCCTGGGTTCAAATCCCGGACGGACCCAAGTTTTACCAGAAGTAATTCAGTGACTATTTAAATGCAACTAACATCAAGGTAGGCCTACGGGATGAGCATGTTTCAGGGTCATACATGGTCCGTTGGTCTAGGGGTATGATACTCGCTTAGGGTGTGAGTGGTCCCGGGTTCAAATCCCGGACGGACCCGAGTTTTTCCAGAAGTAATTTAGCGACTATTTAAATGCAACTAATTAAATTGCAGGCCAACGAGCTGAGCATGTTTCATTGTCATACTTCGTCCGTTGGTCTAAAGGTATGATACTCGCTTCGGGTGTGAGTGGTCCCGGGTTCTAATCCCGGACGGACACGAGTTTTTCCAGAAGTAATTTAGCGACTATTTAAATGCAACTAGTTAAATTGTAGGCCTACGAGCTGAGCATGTTTCATTGTCATTTTTCGTCCGTTGGTCTAGAGGTATGATACTCGCTTCGGGTGTGAGTGGTCCCGGGTTCAAATCCTGGACGGAAACGAGTTGTGCAGAAGTAATTTAGCGTCTATTTAAATGCAACTAATTAAATTGCAGGCCAACGAGCTGAGCATGTTTCATTGTCATACTTCGTCCGTTGGTCTAAAGGTATGATACTCGCTTCGGGTGTGAGTGGTCCCGGGTTCAAATCCCGGACGGACCCGAGTTTTTGCAGAAGTAAATTAGTGACTATTTAAATGCAACTAACTATAGGGTAGGCCTATAAGTTGAGCGGGTTGTTATTTAGCACACATGGTCCGTTGGTCTAGGGGTATGATACTCGCCTTGGGTGTGAGTGGTCCTTGGTTCAAATCCCGGACGGACCCGAGTTTTACCAGAGGAAATTAAGTGACTATTTGAACGCAACTAACATCAAGGTAGGCCTACGGGATGAGCATGTTTCAGGGTCATACATGGTCCGTTGGTCTAGGGGTATGATACTCGCTTAGGGTGTGAGTGGTCCCGGGTTCAAATCCCGGACGGGCCCTGAGTTTTTGCAGAAGTAAATTAGTGACTATTTAAACGCAACGAACTACAGGGTAGGCCTATCAGTTGAGCATGTTTCTGTTAAACACATGGACCGTTGGTCTAGGGGTATGATGCTCGCTTAGGGTGCGAGTGGACCCGGGTTCAAATCACGGACGGACCCGAGTTTTGCAGAAGTAATTTAGTGACTTTTTAAATCAACTAACTACAGGGTAGGCCTATGAGTTGAGCATGTTTTAGTTACACACGTGGTCCGTTGGTCTAGGGGTATGATACTCGCTTCGGGTGTGAGTGGTCCCGGGTTCAAATCCCGGACGGACCCGAGTTTTTGCAGAAGTAAATTAGTGACTATTTAAATGCAACTAACTACAGGGTAGACCTATAAGTTGAGCGGGTTGTTATTTAGCACGCATGGTCCGTTGGTCTAGGGGTATGATACTCGCTTCGGGTGTGAGTGGTCCCGGGTTCAAATCCTGGACGGAACCGAGTTTTGCAGAAGTAATTTAGCGACTATTTAAATGCACCTAATTAAATTGTAGGCCTACGAGCTGAGCATGTTTCATTGTCATACTTCGTCCATTGGTCTAAGGGTATGATACTCGCTTAGGGTGTGAGTGGTCCCGGGTTCAAATCCCGGACGGACACGAGTTTTTCCAGAAGTAATTTAGCAACTATTTAAATGCAACTAGTTAAATTGTAGGCCTACGAGCTGAGCATGTTTCATTGTCATTTTTCGTCCGTTGGTCTAAGGGTATGGTACTCGCTTCGGGTGTGAGTGGTCCCGGGTTCAAATCCCGGACGGACCCGAGTTTTTGCAGAAGTAAATTAGTGACTATTTAAATGCTACTAACTACAGGGTAGGCCTATAAGTTGAGCGGGTTGTTATGTAACACACATGGTCCGTTGGTCTAGGGGTATGATATTCGCTTAGGGTGTGAGTGGTCCCGGGTTCAAATCCCGGACGGACCCGAGTTTTTCCAGAAGTAATTTAGCGTCTATTTAAATGCACCTAATTAAATTGTAGGCCTACGATCTGAGCATATTTCATTGTCATACTTCGTCCGTTGGTCTAAGGGTATGATACTCGCTTAGGGTGTGAGTGGTCCCGGGTTCAAATCCCGGACGGACACGAGTTTTTCCAGAAGTAATTTAGCGACTATTTAAATGCAACTAGTTAAATTGTAGGCCTACGAGCTGAGCATGTTTTATTGTCATTTTTCGTCCGTTGGTCTAAGGGTATGGTACTCGCTTAGGGTGTGAGTGGTCCCGGGTTCAAATCCCGGACGGACCCGAGTTTTACCAGAAGTAATTTAGTGACTATTTAAACGCAACTAACATCAAGGTAGGCCTAGGGGATGAGCATGTTTCAGGGTTCTACATGGTCCGTTGGTCTAGGGGTATGATACTCGCTTCGGGTGTGAGTGGTCCCGGGTTCAAATCCTGGACGGACCCGAGTTTTTGCAGAAGTAAATTAGTGACTATTTAAACGCAACTAACATCAAGGTAGGCCTAGGGGATGAGCATGTTTCAGGGTCATACATGGTCCGTTGGTCTAGGGGTATGATACTCGCTTCGGGTGTGAGTGGTCCCTGGTTCAAATCCTGGACGGAACCGAGTTTTGCAGAAGTAATTTAGCGACTATTTAAATGCACCTAATTAAATTGTAGGCCTACGAGCTGAGCATGTTTCATTGTCATACTTCGTCCATTGGTCTAAGGGTATGATACTCGCTGAGGGTGTGAGTTGTCCCGGGTTCAAATCCCGGACGAACCCGAGTTTTTGCAGAAGTAAATTAGTGACTATTTAAATGCTACTAACTACAGGGTAGGCCTATAAGTTGAGCGGGTTGTTATGTAACACACATGGTCCGTTGGTCTAGGGGTATGATATTCGCTTAGGGTGTGAGTGGTCCCGGGTTCAAATCCCGGACGGACCCGAGTTTTTCCAGAAGTAATTTAGCGACTCTTTAAATGCAACTAGTTAAATTGTAGGCCTACGAGCTGAGCATGTTTCATTGTCATACTTCGTCCATTGGTCTAAGGGTATGATACTCGCTTAGGGTGTGAGTGGTCCCGGGTTCAAATCCCGGACGGACACGAGTTTTTCCAGAAGTAATTTAGCAACTATTTAAATGCAACTAGTTAAATTGTAGGCCTACGAGCTGAGCATGTTTCATTGTCATTTTTCGTCCGTTGGTCTAAGCGTATGGTACTCGCTTAGGGTGTGAGTGGTCCCGGGTTCAAATCCCGGACGGACCCGAGTTTTACCAGAAGTAATTTAGTGACTATTTAAACGCAACTAACTACAGGGTAGGCCTATAAGTTGAGCGGGTTGTTATTTAGCACACATGGTCCGTTGGTCTAGGGGTATGATACTCGCTTCGGGTGTGAGTGGTCCCGGGTTCAAATCCTGGACGGAACCGAGTTTTGCAGAAGTAATTTAGCGACTATTTAAATGCACCTAATTAAATTGTAGGCCTACGAGCTGAGCATGTTTCATTGTCATACTTCGTCCATTGGTCTAAGGGTATGATACTCGCTTAGGGTGTGAGTGGTCCCGGGTTCAAATCCCGGACGGACCCGAGTTTTTGCAGAAGTAATTTAGCGTCTATTGAAATGCACCTAATTAAATTGTAGGCCTACGAGCTGAGAATATTTCATTGTCATACTTCGTCCGTTGGTCTAAGGGTATGATACTCGCTTAGGGTGTGAGTGGTCCCGGGTTCAAATCCCGGACGGACACGAGTTTTTCCAGAAGTAATTTAGCGACTATTTAAATGCAACTAATTAAATTGCAGGCCTTCGAGCTGAGCATGTTTCAGGGTCATACATGGTCCGTTGGTCTAGGGGTATGATACTCGCTTCGGGTGTGAGTGGTCCCGGGTTCAAATCCTGGACGGAACCGAGTTTTGCAGAAGTAATTTAGCGACTATTTAAATGCAACTAGTTAAATTGTAGGCCTACGAGCTGAGCATGTTTTATTGTCATTTTTCGTCCGTTGGTCTAAGGGTATGGTACTCGCTTAGGGTGTGAGTGGTCCCGGGTTCAAATCCCGGACGGACCCGAATTTTACCAGAAGTAATTTAGTGACTATTTAAACGCAACTAACATCAAGGTAGGCCTAGGGGATGAGCATGTTTCAGGGTTCTACATGGTCCGTTGGTCTAGGGGTATGATACTCGCTTCGGGTGTGAGTGGTCCCGGGTTCAAATCCTGGACGGACCCGAGTTTTTACAGAAGTAAATTAGTGACTATTTAAACGCAACTAACATCAAAGTAGGCCTAGGGGATGAGCATGTTTCAGGGTCATACATGGTCCGTTGGTCTAGGGGTATGATACTCGCTTCGGGTGTCAGTGGTCCCTGGTTCAAATCCTGGACGGAACCGAGTTTTGCAGAAGTAATTTAGCGACTATTTAAATGCACCTAATTAAATTGTAGGCCTACGAGCTGAGCATGTTTCATTGTCATACTGCGTCCATTGGTCTAAGGGTATGATACTCGCTGAGGGTGTGAGTGGTCCCGGGTTCAAATCCCGGACGGACCCGAGTTTTTGCAGAAGTAAATTAGTGACTATTTAAATGCTACTAACTACAGGGTAGGCCTATAAGTTGAGCGGGTTGTTATGTAACACACATGGTCCGTTGGTCTAGGGGTATGATATTCGCTTAGGGTGTGAGTGGTCCCGGGTTCAAATCCCGGACGGACCCGAGTTTTTCCAGAAGTAATTTAGCGACTCTTTAAATGCAACTAGTTAAATTGTAGGCCTACGAGCTGAGCATGTTTCATTGTCATACTTCGTCCATTGGTCTAAGGGTATGATACTCGCTTAGGGTGTGAGTGGTCCCGGGTTCAAATCCCGGACGGACACGAGTTTTTCCAGAAGTAATTTAGCAACTATTTAAATGCAACTAGTTAAATTGTAGGCCTACGAGCTGAGCATGTTTCATTGTCATTTTTCGTCCGTTGGTCTAAGCGTATGGTACTCGCTTAGGGTGTGAGTGGTCCCGGGTTCAAATCCCGGACGGACCCGAGTTTTACCAGAAGTAATTTAGTGACTATTTAAACGCAACTAACATCAAGGTAGGCCTAGGGGATGAGCATGTTTCAGGGTTCTACATGGTCCGTTGGTCTAGGGGTATGATACTCGCTTCGGGTGTGAGTGGTCCCGGGTTCAAATCCTGGACGGACCCGAGTTTTTGCAGAAGTAAATTAGTGACTATTTAAACGCAACTAACATCAAAGTAGGCCTAGGGGATGAGCATGTTTCAGGGTCATACATGGTCCGTTGGTCTAGGGGTATGATACTCGCTTCGGGTGTCAGTGGTCCCTGGTTCAAATCCTGGACGGAACCGAGTTTTGCAGAAGTAATTTAGCGACTATTTAAATGCACCTAATTAAATTGTAGGCCTACGAGCTGAGCATGTTTCATTGTCATACTGCGTCCATTGGTCTAAGGGTATGATACTCGCTGAGGGTGTGAGTGGTCCCGAGTTCAAATCCCGGACGGACCCGAGTTTTTGCAGAAGTAAATTAGTGACTCTTTAAATGCTACTAACTACAGGGTAGGCCTATAAGTTGAGCGGGTTGTTATGTAACACACATGGTCCGTTGGTCTAGGGGTATGATATTCGCTTAGGGTGTGAGTGGTCCCGGGTTCAAATCCCGGACGGACCCGAGTTTTTCCAGAAGTAATTTAGCGACTCTTTAAATGCAACTAGTTAAATTGTAGGCCTACGAGCTGAGCATGTTTCATTGTCATACTTCGTCCATTGGTCTAAGGGTATGATACTCGCTTAGGGTGTGAGTGGTCCCGGGTTCAAATCCCGGACGGACACGAGTTTTTCCAGAAGTAATTTAGCAACTATTTAAATGCAACTAGTTAAATTGTAGGCCTACGAGCTGAGCATGTTTCATTGTCATTTTTCGTCCGTTGGTCTAAGGGTATGGTACTCGCTTAGGGTGTGAGTGGTCCCGGGTTCAAATCCCGGACGGACCCGAGTTTTACCAGAAGTAATTTAGTGACTATTTAAACGCAACTAACATCAAGGTAGGCCTAGGGGATGAGCATGTTTCAGGGTTCTACATGGTCCGTTGGTCTAGGGGTATGATACTCGCTTCGGGTGTGAGTGGTCCTGGGTTCAAATCCTGGACGGACCCGAGTTTTTGCAGAAGTAAATTAGTGACTATTTAAACGCAACTAACATCAAGGTAGGCCTAGGAGATGAGCATGTTTCAGGGTCATACATGGTCCGTTGGTCTAGGGGTATGATACTCGCTTCGGGTGTTAGTGGTCCCTGGTTCAAATCCTGGACGGAACCGAGTTTTGCAGAAGTAATTTAGCGACTATTTAAATGCACCTAATTAAATTGTAGGCCTACGAGCTGAGCATGTTTCATTGTCATACTTCGTCCATTGGTCTAAGGATATGATACTCGCTGAGGGTGTGAGTGGTCCCGGGTTCAAATCCCGGACGGACCCGAGTTTTTGCAGAAGTAAATTAGTGACTATTTAAATGCTACTAACTACAGGGTAGGCCTATAAGTTGATCGGGTTGTTATGTAACACACATGGTCCGTTGGTCTAGGGGTATGATATTCGCTTAGGGTGTGAGTGGTCCCGGGTTCAAATCCCGGACGGACCCGAGTTTTTCCAGAAGTAATTTAGCGACTCTTTAAATGCAACTAGTTAAATTGTAGGCCTACGAGCTGAGCATGTTTTATTGTCATTTTTCGTCCGTTGGTCTAAGGGTATGGTACTCGCTTCGGGTGTGAGTGGTCCCGGGTTCAAATCCTGGACGGAAACGAGTTTTGCAGAAGTAATTTAGCGTCTATTTAAATGCACCTAATTAAATTGTAGGCCTACGAGCTGAGCATGTTTCATTGTCATACTTCGTCCGTTGGTCTAAGGGTATGATACTCGCTTAGGGTGTGAGTGGTCCCGGGTTCAAATCCAGGACGGACACGAGTTTTTCCAGAAGTAATTTAGCGACTATTTAAATGCAACTAGTTAAATTGTAGGCCTACGAGCTGAGCATGTTTTATTGTCATTTTTCGTCCGTTGGTCTAAGGGTATGGTACTCGCTTAGGGTGTGAGTGGTCCCGGGTTCTAATCCCGGACGGACCCGAGTTTTACCAGAAGTAATTTAGTGACTATTTAAACGCGACTAACATCAAGGTAGGCCTAGGGGATGAGCATGTTTCAGGGTCATACATGGTCCGTTGGTCTAGGGGTATAATGCTCGCTTCGGGTGTGAGTGGTCCCGGGTTCAAATCCTGGACGGAACCGAGTTTTGCAGAAGAAATTTAGAGTCTATTTAAATGCAACTAATTACATTGCAGGCCTACGAGCTGAGCATGTTTCAGGGTCATACATGGTCCGTTGGTCTAGGGGTATGATACTCGCTTGTTTTTGCAGAAGTCAATTAGTGACTATTTAAATGCAACTAACTACAGGGTAGGCCTATGAGTTGAGCATGTTTTAGTTACACACGTGGTCCGTTGGTCTAGGGGTATGATACTCGCTTCGGGTGTGAGTGGTCCCGGGTTCAAATCCTGGACGGAAACGAGTTTTGCAGAAGTAATTTAGCGTCTATTTAAATGCAACTAATTAAATTGCAGGCCTACGAGCTGAGCATGTTTTATTGTCATACTTCGTCCGTTGGTCTAGGGGTATGATACTCACTTCGGGCGTGAGTGGTCCCGGGATCAAATCCCGCACGGACCCGAGTTTTTGCAGAAGTGAATTAGTGACTATTTAAATGCAACTAACTACAGGGTAGGCCTATAGGTTGAGCGGGTTTTTATGTAACACACATGTCCGTTGGTCTAGGGGTACGATACTCGCTTAGGGTGCGAGTGGTCCCGGGTTCAAATCCCGGAGGAAGCCGACTTTTGCAGATGTAATTTAGCGACTATTTAAATGCACCTAATTAAATTGTAGGCCTACGAGCTGAGCATGTTTCATTGTCATTTTTCGTCCGTTGGTCTAAGGGTATGATACTCGCTTAGGGTGTGAGTGGTCCCGGGTTCAAATCCCGGACGGACCCGAGTTTTTCCAGAAGTAATTTAGCGACTATTTAAATGCACCTAATTAAATTGTAGGCCTACGAGCTGAGCATGTTTCATTGTCATTTTTCGTCCGTTGGTCTAAGGGTATGATACTCGCTTAGGGTGTGAGTGGTCCCGGGTTCAAATCCCGGACGGACCCGAGTTTTTCCAGAAGTAATTTAGCGACTATTTAAATGCACCTAATTAAATTGTAGGCCTACGAGCTGAGCATGTTTCTGTGTCATACTTCGTCCGTTGGTCTAAGGGTATGATACTCGCTTACGGTGTGAGTGGTCCCGGGTTCAAATCCCGGACGGATCCGAGTTTTTCCAGAAGTAATTTAGCGACTATTTAAATGCAACTAGTTAAATTGTAGGCCTACGAGCTGAGCATGTTTTATTGTCATTTTTCGTCCGTTGGTCTTAGGGTATGGTACTCACTTCGGGTGTGAGTGGTCCCGGGTTCAAATCCTGGACGGAAACGAGTTTTGCAGAAGTAATTTAGCGTCTATTTAAATGCAACTAATTAAATTGCAGGCCTACGAGCTGAGCATGTTTCATTGTCATACTTCGTCCGTTGGTCTAGGGGTATGATACTCGCTTAGGGTGTGAGTGGTCCCGGGTTCAAGTCCCGGACGGACCCGAGTTTTTCCAGAAGTAATTTAGTGACTATTTAAACGCAACTAACATCAAGGTAGGCCTAGGGGATGAGCATGTTTCAGGGTCATACATGGTCCGTTGGTGTAGGGGTATGATACTCGCTTCGGGTGTGAGTGGTCCCGGGTTCAAATCCTTGACGGAACCGAGTTTTGCAGAAGTAATTTAGCGACTATTTAAATGCAACTAGTTAAATTGTAGGCCTACGAGCTGAGCATGTTTTATTGTCATTTTTCGTCCGTTGGTCTAAGGGTATGGTACTCGCTTCGGGTGTGAGTGGTCCCGGGTTCAAATCCTGGACGGAAACGAGTTTTGCAGAAGTAATTTAGCGTCTATTTAAATGCAACTAACATCAAGGTAGGCCTAGGGGATGAGCATGTTTCAGGGTCATACATGGTCCGTTGGTGTAGGGGTATGATACTCGCTTCGGGTGTGAGTGGTCCCGGGTTCAAATTCTTGACGGAACCGAGTTTTGCAGAAGTAATTTAGCGTCTATTTAAATGCAACTAATTCAATTGCAGGCCTACGAGCTGAGCATGTTTTATTGACATACTTCGTCCGTTGGTCTAGGGGTATGATACTCGCTTCGGGCGTGAGTGGTCCCGGGATCAAATCCCGCACGGACCCGAGTTTTTGCAGAAGTGAATTAGTGACTATTTAAATGCAACTAACTACAGGGTAGGCCTATAAGTTGAGCGGGTTGTTATGTAACACACATGGTCCGTTGGTCTAGGGGTACGATACTCGCTTAGGGTGCGAGTGGTCCCGGGTTCAAATCCCGGAGGAAGCCGAGTTTTGCAGAAGTAATTTAGCGTCTATTTAAATGCAACTAATTCAATTGCAGGCCTACGAGCTGAGCATGTTTCAGGGTCATACGTGGTCCGTTGGTCTAGGGGTATGATACTCGCTTCGGGTGTGAGTGTTCAAGGGTTCAAATCCTGGACGGAACCGAGTTTTGCAGAAGTAATTTAGCGACTATTTAAATGCAACTAGTTAAATTGTAGGCGTACGAGCTGAGCATGTTTTATTGTCATTTTTCGTCCGTTGGTCTAAGGGTATGGTACTCGCTTAGGGTGTGAGTGGTCCCGGGTTCAAATCCCGGACGGACCCGAGTTTTACCAGATGTAATTTAGTGACTATTTAAACGCAACTAACATCAAGGTAGGCCTAGGGGATGAGCATGTTTCAGGGTCATACATGGTCCGTTGGTCTAGGGGTATAATACTCGCTTCGGGTGTGAGTGGTCCCGGGTTCAAATCCTGGACGGAACCGAGTTTTGCAGAAGTAATTTAGAGTCTATTTAAATGCAACTAATTACATTGCAGGCCTACGAGCTGAGCATGTTTCAGGGTCATACATGGTCCGTTGGTCTAGGGGTATGATACTCGCTTGTTTTTGCAGAAGTCAATTAGTGACTATTTAAATGCAACTAACTACAGGGTAGGCCTATGAGTTGAGCATGTTTTAGTTACACACGTGGTCCGTTGGTCTAGGGGTATGATACTCGCTTCGGGTGTGAGTGGTCCCGGGTTCAAATCCTGGACGGAAACGAGTTTTGCAGAGGTAATTGAGCGTCTATTTAAATGCAACTAATTAAATTGCAGGCCTACGAGCTGAGCATGTTTTATTGTCATACTTCGTCCGTTGGTCTAGGGGTATGATACTCGCTTCGGGCGTGAGTGGTCCCGGGATCAAATCCCGCACGGACCCGAGTTTTTGCAGAAGTGAATTAGTGACTATTTAAATGCAACTAACTACAGATTAGGCCTATCAGTTGAGCGGGTTGTTATGTAACACACATGGTCCGTTGGTCTAGGGGTACGATACTCGCTTAGGGTGCGAGTGGTCCCGGGTTCAAATCCCGGAGGAAGCCGAATTTTGCAGATGTAATTTAGCGACTATTTAAATGCACCTAATTAAATTGTAGGCCTACGAGCTGAGCATGTTTCATTGTCATTTTTCGTCCGTTGGTCTAAGGGTATGATACTCGCTTAGGGTGTGAGTGGTCCCGGGTTCAAATCCCGGACGGACCCGAGTTTTTCCAGAAGTAATTTAGCGACTATTTAAATGCAACTAGTTAAATTGTAGGCCTACGAGCTGAGCATGTTTTATTGTCATTTTTCGTCCGTTGGTCTAAGGGTATGGTACTCGCTTCGGGTGTGAGTGGTCCCGGGTTCAAATCCTGGACGGAAACGAGTTTTGCAGAAGTAATTTAGCGTCTATTTAAATGCAACTAATTAAATTGCAGGCCTTCGAGCTGAGCATGTTTCATTGTCATACTTCGTCCGTTGGTCTAGGGGTATGATACTCGCTTAGGGTGTGAGTGGTCCCGGGTTCAAGTCCCGGACGGACCCGAGTTTTTCCAGAAGTAATTTAGCGACTATTTAAATGCAACTAGTTAAATTGTAGGCCTACGAGCTAAGCATGTTTTATTGTCATTTTTCGTCCGTTGGTCTAGGGGTATGATACTCGCTTAGGGTGTGAGTGGTCCCGGGTTCAAGTCCCGGACGTACCCGAGTTTTTCCAGAAGTAATTTAGCGACTATTTAAATGCAACTAGTTAAATTGTAGGCCTACGAGCTGAGCATGTTTTATTGTCATTTTTCGTCCGTTGTTCTAGGGGTATGATACTCGCTTAGGGTGTGAGTGGTCCAGGGTTCAAGTCCCGGACGTACCCGAGTTTTACCAGAAGTAATTTAGTGACTATTTAAACGCAACTAACATCAAGGTAGGCCTATGGGATGAGCATGTTTCAGGGTCATACATGGTCCGTTGGTGTAGGGGTATGATACTCGCTTCGGGTGTGAGTGGTCCCGGGTTCAAATCCTGGACGGAAACGAGTTTTGCAGAAGTAATTTAGCGTCTATTTAAATGCAACTAATTAAATTGCAGGCCTACGAGCTGAGCATGTTTCATTGTCATACTTCGTCCGTTGGTCTAGGGGTATGATACTCGCTTCGGGTTTGAGTGGTCCCGGGATCAAATCCCGGACGGACCCGAGTTTTTCCAGAAGTAATTTAGCGACTATTTAAATGCAACTAGTTAAATTATAGGCCTACGAGCTGAGCATGTTTTATTGTCATTTTTCGTCCGTTGGTCTAAGGGTATGGTACTCGCTTAGGGTGTGAGTGGTCCCGGGTTCAAATCCCGGACGGACCCGAGTTTTACCAGAAGTAATTTAGTGACTATTTAAACGCAACTAACATCAAGGTAGGCCTAGGGGATGAGCATGTTTCAGGGTCATACATGGTCCGTTGGTGTAGGGGTATGATACTCGCTTCGGGTGTGAGTGGTCCCGGGTTCAAATCCTTGACGGAACCGAGTTTTGCAGAAGTAATTTAGCGTCTATTAAAATGCAACTAATTAAATTGCAGGCCTACGAGCTGAGCATGTTTCATTGTCATACTTCGTCCGTTGGTCTAGGGGTATGATACTCGCTTAGGGTGTGAGTGGTCCCGGGTTCAAGTCCCGGACGAACCCGAGTTTTTCCAGAAGTAATTTAGCGACTATTTAAATGCAACTAGTTAAATTGTAGGCCTACGAGCTGAGCATGTTTTATTGTCATTTTTCGTCCGTTGGTCTAAGGGTATGGTACTCGCTTAGGGTGTGAGTGGTCCCGGGTTCAAATCCCGGACGGACCCGAGTTTTACCAGAAGTAATTTAGTGACTATTTAAACGCAACTAACATCAAGGTAGGCCTAGGGGATGAGCATGTTTCAGGGTCATACATGGTCCGTTGGTCTAGGGGTATAATACTCGCTTCGGGTGTGAGTGGTCCCGGGTTCAAATCCTGGACGGAACCGAGTTTTGCAGAAGTAATTTAGAGTCTATTTAAATGCAACTAATTACATTGCAGGCCTACGAGCTGAGCATGTTTCAGGGTCATACATGGTCCGTTGGTCTAGGGGTATGATACTCGCTTGTTTTTGCAGAAGTCAATTAGTGACTATTTAAATGCAACTAACTACAGGGTAGGCCTATGAGTTGAGCATGTTTTAGTTACACACGTGGTCCGTTGGTCTAGGGGTATGATACTCGCTTCGGGTATGATACTCGCTTCGGGTGTGAGTGGTCCCGGGTTCAAATCCTGGACGGAAACGAGTTTTGCAGAGGTAATTGAGCGTCTATTTAAATGCAACTAATTAAATTGCAGGCCTACGAGCTGAGCATGTTTTATTGTCATACTTCGTCCGTTGGTCTAGGGGTATGATACTCGCTTCGGGCGTGAGTGGTCCCGGGATCAAATCCCGCACGGACCCGAGTTTTTGCAGAAGTGAATTAGTGATTATTTAAATGCAACTAACTACAGATTAGGCCTATAAGTTGAGCGGGTTGTTATGTAACACACATGGTCCGTTGGTCTAGGGGTACGATACTCGCTTAGGGTGCGAGTGGTCCCGGGTTCAAATCCCGGAGGAAGCCGAATTTTGCAGATGTAATTTAGCGACTATTTAAATGCACCTAATTAAATTGTAGGCCTACGAGCTGAGCATGTTTCATTGTCATTTTTCGTCCGTTGGTCTAAGGGTATGATACTCGCTTAGGGTGTGAGTGGTCCCGGGTTCAAATCCCGGACGGACCCGAGTTTTTCCAGAAGTAATTTAGCGACTATTTAAATGCAACTAGTTAAATTGTAGGCCTACGAGCTGAGCATGTTTTATTGTCATTTTTCGTCCGTTGGTCTAAGGGTATGGTACTCGCTTCGGGTGTGAGTGGTCCCGGGTTCAAATCCTGGACGGAAACGAGTTTTGCAGAAGTAATTTAGCGTCTATTTAAATGCAACTAATTAAATTGCAGGCCTTCGAGCTGAGCATGTTTCATTGTCATACTTCGTCCGTTGGTCTAGGGGTATGATACTCGCTTAGGGTGTGAGTGGTCCCGGGTTCAAGTCCCGGACGGACCCGAGTTTTTCCAGAAGTAATTTAGCGACTATTTAAATGCAACTAGTTAAATTGTAGGCCTACGAGCTAAGCATGTTTTATTGTCATTTTTCGTCCGTTGGTCTAGGGGTATGATACTCGCTTAGGGTGTGAGTGGTCCCGGGTTCAAGTCCCGGACGTACCCGAGTTTTTCCAGAAGTAATTTAGCGACTATTTAAATGCAACTAGTTAAATTGTAGGCCTACGAGCTGAGCATGTTTTATTGTCATTTTTCGTCCGTTGGTCTAGGGGTATGATACTCGCTTAGGGTGTGAGTGGTCCAGGGTTCAAGTCCCGGACGTACCCGAGTTTTACCAGAAGTAATTTAGTGACTATTTAAACGCAACTAACATCAAGGTAGGCCTAGGGGATGAGCATGTTTCAGGGTCATACATGGTCCGTTGGTGTAGGGGTATGATACTCGCTTCGGGTGTGAGTGGTCCCGGGTTCAAATCCTGGACGGAAACGAGTTTTGCAGAAGTAATTTAGCGTCTATTTAAATGCAACTAATTAAATTGCAGGCCTACGAGCTGAGCATGTTTCATTGTCATACTTCTTCCGTTGGTCTAGGGGTATAATACTCGCTTCGGGTGTGAGTGGTCCCGGGTTCAAATCCTGGACGGAACCGAGTTTTGCAGAAGTAATTTAGAGTCTATTTAAATGCAACTAATTACATTGCAGGCCTACGAGCTGAGCATGTTTCAGGGTCATACATGGTCCGTTGGTCTAGGGGTATGATACTCGCTTGTTTTTGCAGAAGTCAATTAGTGACTATTTAAATGCAACTAACTACAGGGTAGGCCTATGAGTTGAGCATGTTTTAGTTACACACGTGGTCCGTTGGTCTAGGGGTATGATACTCGCTTCGGGTATGATACTCGCTTCGGGTGTGAGTGGTCCCGGGTTCAAATCCTGGACGGAAACGAGTTTTGCAGAGGTAATTGAGCGTCTATTTAAATGCAACTAATTAAATTGCAGGCCTACGAGCTGAGCATGTTTTATTGTCATACTTCGTCCGTTGGTCTAGGGGTATGATACTCGCTTCGGGCGTGAGTGGTCCCGGGATCAAATCCCGCACGGACCCGAGTTTTTGCAGAAGTGAATTAGTGACTATTTAAATGCAACTAACTACAGATTAGGCCTATAAGTTGAGCGGGTTGTTATGTAACACACATGGTCCGTTGGTCTAGGGGTACGATACTCGCTTAGGGTGCGAGTGGTCCCGGGTTCAAATCCCGGAGGAAGCCGAATTTTGCAGATGTAATTTAGCGACTATTTAAATGCACCTAATTAAATTGTAGGCCTACGAGCTGAGCATGTTTCATTGTCATTTTTCGTCCGTTGGTCTAAGGGTATGATACTCGCTTAGGGTGTGAGTGGTCCCGGGTTCAAATCCCGGACGGATCCGAGTTTTTCCAGAAGTAATTTAGCGACTATTTAAATGCAACTAGTTAAATTGTAGGCCTACGAGCTGAGCATGTTTTATTGTCATTTTTCGTCCGTTGGTCTAAGGGTATGGTACTCGCTTCGGGTGTGAGTGGTCCCGGGTTCAAATCCTGGACGGAAACGAGTTTTGCAGAAGTAATTTAGCGTCTATTTAAATGCAACTAATTAAATTGCAGGCCTACGAGCTGAGCATGTTTCATTGTCATACTTCGTCCGTTGGTCTAGGGGTATGATACTCGCTTAGGGTGTGAGTGGTCCCGGGTTCAAGTCCCGGACGGACCCGAGTTTTTCCAGAAGTAATTTAGCGACTATTTAAATGCAACTAGTTAAATTGTAGGCCTACGAGCTGAGCATGTTTTATTGTCATTTTTCGTCCGTTGGTCTAAGGGTATGGTACTCGCTTAGGGTGTGAGTGGTCCCGGGTTCAAATCCCGGACGGACCCGAGTTTTACCAGAAGTAATTTAGTGACTATTTAAACGCAACTAACATCAAGGTAGGCCTAGGGGATGAGCATGTTTCAGGGTCATACATGGTCCGTTGGTGTAGGGGTATGATACTCGCTTCGGGTGTGAGTGGTCCCGGGTTCAAATTCTTGACGGAACCGAGTTTTGCAGAAGTAATTTAGCGTCTATTTAAATGCACCTAATTAAATTGTAGGCCTACGAGCTGAGCATGTTTCTGTGTCATACTTCGTCCGTTGGTCTAAGGGTATGATACTCGCTTACGGTGTGAGTGGTCCCGGGTTCAAATCCCGGACGGATCCGAGTTTTTCCAGAAGTAATTTAGCGACTATTTATATGCAACTAGTTAAATTGTAGGCCTACGAGCTGAGCATGTTTTATTGTCATTTTTCGTCCGTTGGTCTAAGGGTATGGTACTCGCTTCGGGTGTGAGTGGTCCCGGGTTCAAATCCTGGACGGAAACGAGTTTTGCAGAAGTAATTTAGCGTCTATTTAAATGCAACTAATTAAATTGCAGGCCTACGAGCTGAGCATGTTTCATTGTCATACTTCGTCCGTTGGTCTAGGGGTATGATACTCGCTTCGGGCGTGAGTGGTCCCGGGATCAAATCCCGGACGGACCCGAGTTTTTCCAGAAGTAATTTAGCGACTATTTAAATGCAACTAGTTAAATTGTAGGCCTACGAGCTGAGCATGTTTTATTGTCATTTTTCGTCCGTTGGTCTAAGGGTATGGTACTCGCTTAGGGTGTGAGTGGTCCCGGGTTCAAATCCCGGACGGACCCGAGTTTTACCAGAAGTAATTTAGTGACTATTTAAACGCAACGAACATCAAGGTAGGCCTAGGGGATGAGCATGTTTCAGGGTCATACATGGTCCGTTGGTGTAGGGGTATGATACTCGCTTCGGGTGTGAGTGGTCCCGGGTTCAAATCCTTGACGGAACCGAGTTTTGCAGAAGTAATTTAGCGTCTATTTAAATGCAACTAATTAAATTGCAGGCCTACGAGCTGAGCATGTTTCAGGGTCATACATGGTCCGTTGGTCTAGGGGTATGATACTCGCTTCGGGTGTGAGTGGTCCCGGGTTCAAATCCTGGACGGAAACTAGTTTTGCAGAAGTAATTTAGCGTCTATGTAAATGCACCTAATTAAATTGTAGGCCTACGAGCTGAGCATGTTTCTGTGTCATACTTCGTCCGTTGGTCTAAGGGTATGATACTCGCTTCGGGCGTGAGTGGTCCCGGGATCAAATTCCGGACGGACCCGAGTTTTTCCAGAAGTAATTTAGCGACTATTTAAATGCAACTAGTTAAATTGTAGGCCTACGAGCTGAGCATGTTTTATTGTCATTTTTCGTCCGTTGGTCTAACGGTATGGTACTCGCTTAGGGTGTGAGTGGTCCCGGGTTCAAATCCCGGACGGACCCGAGTTTTACCAGAAGTAATTTAGTGACTATTTAAACGCAACTAACATCAAGGTAGGCCTAGGGGATGAGCATGTTTCAGGGTCATACATGGTCCGTTGGTGTAGGGGTATGATACTCGCTTCGGGTGTGAGTGGTCCCGGGTTCAAATCCTGGACGGAACCGAGTTTTGCAGAAGTAATTTAGAGTCTATTTAAATGCAACTAATTACATTGCAGGCCTACGAGCTGAGCATGTTTCAGGGTCATACATGGTCCGTTGGTCTAGGGGTATGATACTCGCTTGTTTTTGCAGAAGTCAATTAGTGACTATTTAAATGCAACTAACTACAGGGTAGGCCTATGAGTTGAGCATGTTTTAGTTACACACGTGGTCCGTTGGTCTAGGGGTATGATACTCGCTTCGGGTATGATACTCGCTTCGGGTGTGAGTGGTCCCGGGTTCAAATCCTGGACGGAAACGAGTTTTGCAGAGGTAATTGAGCGTCTATTTAAATGCAACTAATTAAATTGCAGGCCTACGAGCTGAGCATGTTTTATTGTCATACTTCGTCCGTTGGTCTAGGGGTATGATACTCGCTTCGGGCGTGAGTGGTCCCGGGATCAAATCCCGCACGGACCCGAGTTTTTGCAGAAGTGAATTAGTGACTATTTAAATGCAACTAACTACAGATTAGGCCTATAAGTTGAGCGGGTTGTTATGTAACACACATGGTCCGTTGGTCTAGGGGTACGATACTCGCTTAGGGTGCGAGTGGTCCCGGGTTCAAATCCCGGAGGAAGCCGAATTTTGCAGATGTAATTTAGCGACTATTTAAATGCACCTAATTAAATTGTAGGCCTACGAGCTGAGCATGTTTCATTGTCATTTTTCGTCCGTTGGTCTAAGGGTATGATACTCGCTTAGGGTGTGAGTGGTCCCGGGTTCAAATCCCGGACGGACCCGAGTTTTTCCAGAAGTAATTTAGCGACTATTTAAATGCAACTAGTTAAATTGTAGGCCTACGAGCTGAGCATGTTTTATTGTCATTTTTCGTCCGTTGGTCTAAGGGTATGGTACTCGCTTCGGGTGTGAGTGGTCCCGGGTTCAAATCCTGGACGGAAACGAGTTTTGCAGAAGTAATTTAGCGTCTATTTAAATGCAACTAATTAAATTGCAGGCCTTCGAGCTGAGCATGTTTCATTGTCATACTTCGTCCGTTGGTCTAGGGGTATGATACTCGCTTAGGGTGTGAGTGGTCCCGGGTTCAAGTCCCGGACGGACCCGAGTTTTTCCAGAAGTAAATTAGCGACTATTTAAATGCAACTAGTTAAATTGTAGGCCTACGAGCTAAGCATGTTTTATTGTCATTTTTCGTCCGTTGGTCTAGGGGTATGATACTCGCTTAGGGTGTGAGTGGTCCCGGGTTCAAGTTCCGGACGTACCCGAGTTTTTCCAGAAGTAATTTAGCGACTATTTAAATGCAACTAGTTAAATTGTAGGCCTACGAGCTGAGCATGTTTTATTGTCATTTTTCGTCCGTTGGTCTAGGGGTATGATACTCGCTTAGGGTGTGAGTGGTCCAGGGTTCAAGTCCCGGACGTACCCGAGTTTTACCAGAAGTAATTTAGTGACTATTTAAACGCAACTAACATCAAGGTAGGCCTAGGGGATGAGCATGTTTCAGGGTCATACATGGTCCGTTGGTGTAGGGGTATGATACTCGCTTCGGGTGTGAGTGGTCCCGGGTTCAAATCCTGGACGGAAACGAGTTTTGCAGAAGTAATTTAGCGTCTATTTAAATGCAACTAATTAAATTGCAGGCCTACGAGCTGAGCATGTTTCATTGTCATACTTCGTCCGTTGGTCTAGGGGTATGATACTCGCTTCGGGTTTGAGTGGTCCCGGGATCAAATCCCGGACGGACCCGAGTTTTTCCAGAAGTAATTTAGCGACTATTTAAATGCAACTAGTTAAATTATAGGCCTACGAGCTGAGCATGTTTTATTGTCATTTTTCGTCCGTTGGTCTAAGGGTATGGTACTCGCTTAGGGTGTGAGTGGTCCCGGGTTCAAATCCCGGACGGACCCGAGTTTTACCAGAAGTAATTTAGTGACTATTTAAACGCAACTAACATCAAGGTAGGCCTAGGGGATGAGCATGTTTCAGGGTCATATATGGTCCGTTGGTGTAGGGGTATGATACTCGCTTCGGGTGTGAGTGGTCCCGGGTTCAAATCCTTGACGGAACCGAGTTTTGCAGAAGTAATTTAGCGTCTATTTAAATGCAACTAATTAAATTGCAGGCCTACGAGCTGAGCATGTTTCATTGTCATACTTCGTCCGTTGGTCTAGGGGTATGATACTCGCTTAGGGTGTGAGTGGTCCCGGGTTCAAGTCCCGGACGGACCCGAGTTTTTCCAGAAGTAATTTAGCGACTATTTAAATGCAACTAGTTAAATTGTAGGCCTACGAGCTGAGCTTGTTTTATTGTCATTTTTCGTCCGTTGGTCTAAGGGTATGGTACTCGCTTAGGGTGTGAGTGGTCCCGGGTTCAAATCCCGGACGGACCCGAGTTTTACCAGAAGTAATTTAGTGACTATTTAAACGCAACTAACATCAAGGTAGGCCTAGGGGATGAGCATGTTTCAGGGTCATACATGGTCCGTTGGTCTAGGGGTATAATACTCGCTTCGGGTGTGAGTGGTCCCGGGTTCAAATCCTGGACGGAACCGAGTTTTGCAGAAGTAATTTAGAGTCTATTTAAATGCAACTAATTACATTGCAGGCCTACGAGCTGAGCATGTTTCAGGGTCATACATGGTCCGTTGGTCTAGGGGTATGATACTCGCTTGTTTTTGCAGAAGTCAATTAGTGACTATTTAAATGCAACTAACTACAGGGTAGGCCTATGAGTTGAGCATGTTTTAGTTACACACGTGGTCCGTTGGTCTAGGGGTATGATACTCGCTTCGGGTATGATACTCGCTTCGGGTGTGAGTGGTCCCGGGTTCAAATCCTGGACGGAAACGAGTTTTGCAGAGGTAATTGAGCGTCTATTTAAATGCAACTAATTAAATTGCAGGCCTACGAGCTGAGCATGTTTTATTGTCATACTTCGTCCGTTGGTCTAGGGGTATGATACTCGCTTCGGGCGTGAGTGGTCCCGGGATCAAATCCCGCACGGACCCGAGTTTTTGCAGAAGTGAATTAGTGACTATTTAAATGCAACTAACTACAGATTAGGCCTATAAGTTGAGCGGGTTGTTATGTAACACACATGGTCCGTTGGTCTAGGGGTACGATACTCGCTTAGGGTGCGAGTGGTCCCGGGTTCAAATCCCGGAGGAAGCCGAATTTTGCAGATGTAATTTAGCGACTATTTAAATGCACCTAATTAAATTGTAGGCCTACGAGCTGAGCATGTTTCATTGTCATTTTTCGTCCGTTGGTCTAAGGGTATGATACTCGCTTAGGGTGTGAGTGGTCCCGGGTTCAAATCCCGGACGGACCCGAGTTTTTCCAGAAGTAATTTAGCGACTATTTAAATGCAACTAGTTAAATTGTAGGCCTACGAGCTGAGCATGTTTTATTGTCATTTTTCGTCCGTTGGTCTAAGGGTATGGTACTCGCTTCGTTTGTGAGTGGTCCCGGGTTCAAATCCTGGACGGAAACGAGTTTTGCAGAAGTAATTTAGCGTCTATTTAAATGCAACTAATTAAATTGCAGGCCTTCGAGCTGAGCAAGTTTCATTGTCATACTTCGTCCGTTGGTCTAGGGGTATGATACTCGCTTAGGGTGTGAGTGGTCCCGGGTTCAAGTCCCGGACGGACCCGAGTTTTTCCAGAAGTAATTTAGCGACTATTTAAATGCAACTAGTTAAATTGTAGGCCTACGAGCTAAGCATGTTTTATTGTCATTTTTCGTCCGTTGGTCTAGGGGTATGATACTCGCTTAGGGTGTGAGTGGTCCCGGGTTCAAGTCCCGGACGTACCCGAGTTTTTCCAGAAGTAATTTAGCGATTATTTAAATGCAACTAGTTAAATTGTAGGCCTACGAGCTGAGCATGTTTTATTGTCATTTTTCGTCCGTTGGTCTAGGGGTATGATACTCGCTTAGGGTGTGAGTGGTCCAGGGTTCAAGTCCCGGACGTACCCGAGTTTTACCAGAAGTAATTTAGTGACTATTTAAACGCAACTAACATCAAGGTAGGCCTAGGGGATGAGCATGTTTCAGGGTCATACATGGTCCGTTGGTGTAGGGGTATGATACTCGCTTCGGGTGTGAGTGGTCCCGGGTTCAAATCCTGGACGGAAACGAGTTTTGCAGAAGTAATTTAGCGTCTATTTAAATGCAACTAATTAAATTGCAGACCTACGAGCTGAGCATGTTTCATTGTCATACTTCGTCCGTTGGTCTAGGGGTATGATACTCGCTTCGGGTTTGAGTGGTCCCGGGATCAAATCCCGGACGGACCCGAGTTTTTCAAGAAGTAATTTAGCGACTATTTAAATGCAACTAGTTAAATTATAGGCCTACGAGCTGAGCATGTTTTATTGTCATTTTTCGTCCGTTGGTCTAAGGGTATGGTACTCGCTTAGGGTGTGAGTGGTCCCGGGTTCAAATCCCGGACGGACCCGAGTTTTACCAGAAGTAATTTAGTGACTATTTAAACGCAACTAACATCAAGGTAGGCCTAGGGGATGAGCATGTTTCAGGGTCATACATGGTCCGTTGGTCTAAGGGTATGGTACTCGCTTCGGGTGTGAGTGGTCCCGGGTTCAAATCCTGGACGGAAACGAGTTTTGCAGAAGTAATTTAGCGTCTATTTAAATGCAACTAATTAAATTGCAGGCCTACGAGCTGAGCATGTTTCATTGTCATACTTCGTCCGTTGGTCTAGGGGTATGATACTCGCTTAGGGTGTGAGTGGTCCCGGGTTCAAGTCCCGGACGGACCCGAGTTTTTCCAGAAGTAATTTAGCGACTATTTAAATGCAACTAGTTAAATTGTAGGCCTACGAGCTGAGCATGTTTTATTGTCATTTTTCGTCCGTTGGTCTAAGGGTATGGTACTCGCTTAGGGTGTGAGTGGTCCCGGGTTCAAATCCCGGACGTACCCGAGTTTTACCAGAAGTAATTTAGTGACTATTTAAACGCAACTAACATCAAGGTAGGCCTAGGGGATGAGCTAGTTTCAGGGTCATACATGGTCCGTTGGTGTAGGGGTATGATACTCGCTTCGGGTGTGAGTGGTCCCGGGTTCAAATCCTTGACGGAACCGAGTTTTGCAGAAGTAATTTAGCGTCTATTTAAATGCAACTAATTAAATTGCAGGCCTACGAGCTGAGCATGTTTCATTGTCATACTTCGTCCGTTGGTCTAGGGGTATGATACTCGCTTCGGGTTTGAGTGGTCCCGGGATCAAATCCCGGACGGACCCGAGTTTTTCCAGAAGTAATTTAGCGACTATTTAAATGCAACTAGTTAAATTATAGGCCTACGAGCTGAGCATGTTTTATTGTCATTTTTCGTCCGTTGGTCTAAGGGTATGGTACTCGCTTAGGGTGTGAGTGGTCCCGGGTTCAAATCCCGGACGGACCCGAGTTTTACCAGAAGTAATTTAGTGACTATTTAAACGCAACTAACATCAAGGTAGGCCTAGGGGATGAGCATGTTTCAGGGTCATACATGGTCCGTTGGTGTAGGGGTATGATACTCGCTTCGGGTGTGAGTGGTCCCGGGTTCAAATCCTTGACGGAACCGAGTTTTGCAGAAGTAATTTAGCGTCTATTTAAATGCAACTAATTAAATTGCAGGCCTACGAGCTGAGCATGTTTCATTGTCATACTTCGTCCGTTGGTCTAGGGGTATGATACTCGCTTAGGGTGTGAGTGGTCCCGGGTTCAAGTCCCGGACGGACCCGAGTTTTTCCAGAAGTAATTTAGCGACTATTTAAATGCAACTAGTTAAATTGTAGGCCTACGAGCTGAGCATGTTTTATTGTCATTTTTCGTCCGTTGGTCTAAGGGTATGGTACTCGCTTAGGGTGTGAGTGGTCCCGGGTTCAAATCCCGGACGGACCCGAGTTTTACCAGAAGTAATTTAGTGACTATTTAAACGCAACTAACATCAAGGTAGGCCTAGGGGATGAGCATGTTTCACGGTCATACATGGTCCGTTGGTGTAGGGGTATGATACTCGCTTCGGGTGTGAGTGGTCCCGGGTTCAAATTCTTGACGGAACCGAGTTTTGCAGAAGTAATTTAGCGTCTATTTAAATGCAACTAATTAAATTGCAGGCCTACCATCTGAGCATGTTTTATTGTCATACTTCGTCCGTTGGTCTAGGGGTATGATACTCGCTTCGGGCGTGAGTGGTCCCGGGATAAAATCCCGCACGGACCCGAGTTTTTGCAGAAGTGAATTAGTGACTATTTAAATGCAACTAACTACAGGGTAGGCCTATAAGTTGAGCGGGTTGTTATGTAACACACATGGTCCGTTGGTCTAGGGGTACGATACTCGCTTAGGGTGCGAGTGGTCCCGGGTTCAAATCCCGGAGGAAGCCGACTTTTGCAGATGTAATTTAGCGACTATTTAAATGCACCTAATTAAATTGTAGGCCTACGAGCTGAGCATGTTTCATTGTCATTTTTCGTCCGTTGGTCTAAGGGTATGATACTCGCTTAGGGTGTGAGTGGTCCCGGGTTCAAATCCCGGACGGACCCGAGTTTTTCCAGAAGTAATTTAGCGACTATTTAAATGCAACTAGTTAAATTGTAGGCCTACGAGCTGAGCATGTTTTATTATCATTTTTCGTCCGTTGGTCTAAGGGTATGGTACTCGCTTCGGGTGTGAGTGGTCCCGGGTTCAAATCCTGGAAGGAAACGAGTTTTGCAGAAGTAATTTAGCGTCTATTTAAATGCAACTAATTAAATTGGAGGCCTACGAGCTGAGCATGTTTCATTGTCATACTTCGTCCGTTGGTCTAGGGGTATGATACTCGCTTAGGGTGTGAGTGGTCCCGGGTTCAAGTCCCGGACGGACCCGAGTTTTTCCAGAAGAAATTTAGCGACTATTTAAATGCAACTAGTTAAATTGTAGGCCTACGAGCTGAGCATGTTTTATTGTCATTTTTCGTCCGTTGGTCTAAGGGTATGGTACTCGCTTAGGGTGTGAGTGGTCCCGGGTTCAAATCCCGGACGGACCCGAGTTTTACCAGAAGTAATTTAGTGACTATTTAAACGCAACTAACATCAAGGTAGGCCTAGGGGATGAGCTAGTTTCAGGGTCATACATGGTCCGTTGGTGTAGGGGTATGATACTCGCTTCGGGTGTGAGTGGTCCCGGGTTCAAATCCTTGACGGAACCGAGTTTTGCAGAAGTAATTTAGCGTCTATTTAAATGCAACTAATTAAATTGCAGGCCTACGAGCTGAGCATGTTTCATTGTCATACTTCGTCCGTTGGTCTAAGGGTATGATACTCGCTTACGGTGTGAGTGGTCCCGGGTTCAAATCCCGGACGGATCCGAGTTTTTCCAGAAGTAATTTAGCGACTATTTAAATGCAACTAGTTAAATTGTAGGCCTACGAGCTGAGCATGTTTTATTGTCATTTTTCGTCCGTTGGTCTAAGGGTATGGTACTCGCTTCGGGTGTGAGTGGTCCCGGGTTCAAATCCTGGGTTGGAAACGAGTTTTGCAGAAGTAATTTAGCGTCTATTTAAATGCAACTAATTAAATTGCAGGCCTACGAGCTGAGCATGTTTCATTGTCATACTTCGTCCGTTGGTCTAGGGGTATGATACTCGCTTCGGGCGTGAGTGGTCCCGGGATCAAATCCCGGACGGACCCGAGTTTTTCCAGAAGTAATTTAGCGACTATTTAAATGCAACTAGTTAAATTGTAGGCCTACGAGCTGAGCATGTTTTATTGTCATTTTTCGTCCGTTGGTCTAAGGGTATGGTACTCGCTTAGGGTGTGAGTGGTCCCGGGTTCAAATCCCGGACGGACCCGAGTTTTACCAGAAGTAATTTAGTGACTATTTAAACGCAACGAACATCAAGGTAGGCCTAGGGGATGAGCATGTTTCAGGGTCATACATGGTCCGTTGGTGTAGGGGTATGATACTCGCTTCGGGTGTGAGTGGTCCCGGGTTCAAATCCTTGACGGAACCGAGTTTTGCAGAAGTAATTTAGCGTCTATTTAAATGCAACTAATTAAATTGCAGGCCTACGAGCTGAGCATGTTTCAGGGTCATACATGGTCCGTTGGTCTAGGGGTATGATACTCGCTTCGGGTGTGAGTGGTCCCGGGTTCAAATCCTGGACGGAAACTAGTTTTGCAGAAGTAATTTAGCGTCTATGTAAATGCACCTAATTAAATTGTAGGCCTACGAGCTGAGCATGTTTCTGTGTCATACTTCGTCCGTTGGTCTAAGGGTATGATACTCGCTTAGGGTGTGAGTGGTCCCGGGTTCAAATCCCGGACGGACCCGAGTTTTTCCAGAAGTAATTTAGCGACTAATTAAATGCAACTAGTTAAATTGTAGGCCTACGAGCTGAGCATGTTTTATTGTCATTTTTCGTCCGTTGGTCTAAGGGTATGGTACTCGCTTAGGGTGTGAGTGGTCCCGGGTTCAAATCCCGGACGGACCCGAGTTTTACCAGATGTAATTTAGTGACTATTTAAACGCAACTTACATCAAGGTAGGCCTAGGGGATGAGCATGTTTCAGGGTCATACATGGTCCGTTGGTGTAGGGGTATGATACTCGCTTTGGGTGTGAGTGGTCCCGGGTTCAAATCCTTGACGGAACCGAGTTTTGCAGAAGTAATTTAGCGTCTATTTAAATGCAACTAATTAAATTGCAGGCCTACGAGCTGAGTATGTTTCATTGTCATACTTCGTCCGTTGGTCTAGGGGTATGATACTCGCTTCGGGCGTGAGTGGTCCCGGGATCAAATCCCGGACGGACCCGAGTTTTTCCAGAAGTAATTTAGCGACTATTTAAATGCAACTAGTTAAATTGTAGGCCTACGAGCTGAGCATGTTTTATTGTCATTTTTCGTCCGTTGGTCTAAGGATATGGTACTCGCTTAGGGTGTGAGTGGACCCGGGTTCAAATCCCGGACGGACCCGAGTTTTACCAGAAGTAATTTAGTGACTATTTAAACGCAACTAACATCAAGGTAGGCCCAGGGGATGAGCATGTTTCAGGGTCATACATGGTCCGTTGGTGTAGGGGTATGATACTCGCTTCGGGTGTGAGTGGTCCCGGGTTCAAATCCTGGACGGAAACTAGTTTTGCAGAAGTAATTTAGCGTCTATTTAAATGCACCTAATTAAATTGTAGGCCTACGAGCTGAGCATGTTTCTGTGTCATACTTCGTCCGTTGGTCTAGGAGTATGATACTCGCTTCGGGCGTTAGTGGTCCCGGGATCAAATCCCGGACGGACCCGAGTTTTTCCAGAATTAATTTAGCGACTATTTAAATGCAACTAGTTAAATTGTAGGCCTACGAGCTGAGCATGTTTTATTGTCATATTTCGTCCGTTGGTCTAAGGGTATGGTACTCGCTTCGGGTGTGAGTGGTCCCGGGTTCAAATCCTGGACGGAAACGAGTTTTGCAGAAGTAATTTAGCGTCTATTTAAATGCAACTAATTAAATTGCAGGCCTACGAGCTGAGCATGTTTCATTGTCATACTTCGTCCGTTGGTCTAGGGGTATGATACTCGCTTCGGGCGTGAGTGGTCCCGGGATCAAATCCCGGACGGACCCGAGTTTTTCCAGAAGTAATTTAGCGACTATTTAAATGCAACTAGTTAAATTGTAGGCCTACGAGCTGAGCATGTTTTATTGTCATTTTTCGTCCGTTGGTCTAAGGATATGGTACTCGCTTAGGGTGTGAGTGGACCCGGGTTCAAATCCCGGACGGACCCGAGTTTTACCAGAAGTAATTTAGTGACTATTTAAACGCAACTAACATCAAGGTAGGCCTAGGGGATGAGCATGTTTCAGGGTCATACATGGTCCGTTGGTGTAGGGGTATGATACTCGCTTCGGGTGTGAGTGGTCCCGGGTTCAAATCCTGGACGGAAACTAGTTTTGCAGAAGTAATTTAGCGTCTATTTAAATGCACCTAATTAAATTGTAGGCCTACGAGCTGAGCATGTTTCTGTGTCATACTTCGTCCGTTGGTCTAGGAGTATGATACTCGCTTCGGGCGTTAGTGGTCCCGGGATCAAATCCCGGACGGACCCGAGTTTTTCCAGAAGTAATTTAGCGACTATTTAAATGCAACTAGTTAAATTTTAGGCCTACGAGCTGAGCATGTTTTATTGTCATTTTTCGTCCGTTGGTCTAAGGGTATGGTACTCGCTTAGGGTGTGAGTGGTCCCGGGTTCAAATCCCGGACGGACCCGAGTTTTACCAGAAGTAATTTAGTGACTATTTAAACGCAACTAACATCAAGGTAGGCCTAGGGGATGAGCATGTTTCAGGGTCATACATGGTCCGTTGGTGTAGGGGTATGATACTCGCTTCGGGTGTGAGTGGTCCCGGGTTCAAATCCTTGACGGAACCGAGTTTTGCAGAAGTAATTTAGCGTCTATTTAAATGCACCTAATTAAATTGTGGGCCTACGAGCTGAGCATGTTTCTGTGTCACACTTCGTCCGTTTGTCTAAGGGTATGATACTCGCTTAGGGTGTGAGTGGTCCCGGGTTCAAATCCCGGACGGATCCGAGTTTTTCCAGAAGTAATTTAGCGACTATTTAAATGCAACTAGTTAAATTGTAGGCCTACGAGCTGAGCATGTTTTATTGTCATTTTTCGTCCGTTGGTCTAAGGGTATGGTACTCGCTTCGGGTGTGAGTGGTCCCGGGTTCAAATCCTGGACGGAAACGAGTTTTGCAGAAGTAATTTAGCGTCTATTTAAATGCAACTAATTAAATTGCAGGCCTACGAGCTGAGCATGTTTCATTGTCATACTTCGTCCGTTGGTCTAGGGGTATGATACTCGCTTCGGGCGTGAGTGGTCCCGGGATCAAATCCCGGACGGACCCGAGTTTTTCCAGAAGTAATTTAGCGACTATTTAAATGCAACTAGTTAAATTGTAGGCCTACGAGCTGAGCATGTTTTGTTGTCATTTTTCGTCCGTTGGTCTAAGGGTATGGTACTCGCTTAGGGTGTGAGCGGTCCCGGGTTCAAATCCCGGACGGACCCGAGTTCTACCAGAAGTAATTTAGTGACTATTTAAACGCAACTAACATCAAGGTAGGCCTAGGGGATGAGCATGTTTCAGGGTCATACATGGTCCGTTGTTGTAGGGGTATGATACTCGCTTCGGGTGTGAGTGGTCCCGGGTTCAAATCCTTGACGGAACCGAGTTTTGCAGAAGTAATTTAGCGTCTATTTAAATGCAACTAATTAAATTGCAGGCCTACGAGCTGAGCATGTTTCAGGGTCATACATGGTCCGTTGGTCTAGGGGTATGATACTCGCTTCGGGTGTGAGTGGTCCCGGGTTCAAATCCCGGACGGACCCGAGTTTTACCAGAAGTAATTTAGTGACTATTTAAACGCAACTAACATCAAGGTAGGCCTAGGGGATGAGCATGTTTCAGGGTCATACATGGTCCGTTGGTGTAGGGGTATGATACTCGCTTCGGGTGTGAGTGGTCCCGGGTTCAAATCCTAGACGGAACCGAGTTTTGCAGAAGTAATTTAGCGTCTATTTAAATGCACCTAATTAAATTGTAGGCCTACGAGCTGAGCATGTTTCTGTGTCACACTTCGTCCGTTTGTCTAAGGGTATGATACTCGCTTAGGGTGTGAGTGGTCCCGGGTTCAAATCCCGGACGGATCCGAGTTTTTCCAGAAGTAATTTAGCGACTATTTAAATGCAACTAGTTAAATTGTAGGCCTACGAGCTGAGCATGTTTTATTGTCATTTTTCGTCCGTTGGTCTAAGGGTATGATACTCGCTTAGGGTGTGAGTGGTCCCGGGTTCAAATCCTGGACGGACGGACCCGAGTTTTTCCAGAAGTAATTTAGCGACTATTTAAATGCAACTAGTTAAATTGTAGGCCTACGAGCTGAGCATGTTTCATTGTCATATTTCGTCCGTTGGTCAAAGGGTATGATACTCGCTTAGGGTGTGAGTGGTCCCGGGTTCAAATCCCGGACGGAAACGAGTTTTGCAGAAGTAATTTAGTGACTATTTAAACGCAACTAACATCAAGGTAGGCCTACGGGATGAGCATGTTTCAGGGTCATACATGGTCCGTTGGTCTAGGAGTATGATACTCGCTTCGGGTGTGAGTGGTCCCGGGTTCAAATCCTTGACGGAACCGAGTTTTGCAGAAGTAATTTAGCGTCTATTTAAATGCAACTAATTAAATTGCAGGCCTACGAGCTGAGCATGTTTCAGGGTCATACATGGTCCGTTGGTCTAGGGGTATGATACTCGCTTCGGGTGTGAGTGGTCTCGGGTTCAAATCCTGGACGGAAACGAGTTTTGCAGAAGTAATTTAGCGTCTATTTAAATGCACCTAATTAAATTGTAGGCCTACGAGCTGAGCATGTTTCTGTGTCATACTTCGTCCGTTGGTCTAGGGGTATGATACTCGCTTCGGGCGTGAGTGGTCCCGGGATCAAATCCCGGACGGACCCGAGTTTTTCCAGAAGTAATTTAGCGACTATTTAAACGCAACTAACATCAAGGTAGGCCTAGGGGATGAGCATGTTTCAGGGTCATACATGGTCCGTTGGTGTAGGGGTATGATACTCGCTTCGGGTGTGAGTGGTCCCGGGTTCAAATCCTGGACGGAAACGAGTTTTGCAGAAGTAATTTAGCGTCTATTTAAATGCAACTAATTAAATTGCAGGCCTACGAGCTGAGCATGTTTCATTGTCATACTTCGTCCGTTGGTCTAGGGGTATGATACTCGCTTAGGGTGTGAGTGGTCCCGGGTTCAAATCCCGGACGGACCCGAGTTTTTCCAGAAGTAATTTAGCGACTAATTAAATGCAACTAGTTAAATTGTAGGCCTACGAGCTGAGCATGTTTTATTGTCATTTTTCGTCCGTTGGTCTAAGGGTATGGTACTCGCTTAGGGTGTGAGTGGTCCCGGGTTCAAATCCCGGACGGACCCGAGTTTTACCAGAAGTAATTTAGTGACTATTTAAACGCAACTAACATCAAGGTAGGCCTAGGGGATGAGCATGTTTCAGGGTCATACATGGTCCGTTGGTGTAGGGGTATGATACTCGCTTTGGGTGTGAGTGGTCCCGGGTTCAAATCCTTGACGGAACCGAGTTTTGCAGAAGTAATTTAGCGTCTATTTAAATGCAACTAATTAAATTGCAGGCCTACGAGCTGAGCATGTTTCATTGTCATACTTCGTCCGTTGGTCTAGGGGTATGATACTCGCTTCGGGCGTGAGTGGTCCCGGGATCAAATCCTGGACGGAAACTAGTTTTGCAGAAGTAGTTTAGCGTCTATTTAAATGCACCTAATTAAATTGTAGGCCTACGAGCTGAGCATGTTTCTGTGTCATACTTCGTCCGTTGGTCTAGGAGTATGATACTCGCTTCGGGCGTTAGTGGTCCCGGGATCAAATCCCGGACGGACCCGAGTTTTTCCAGAATTAATTTAGCGACTATTTAAATGCAACTAGTTAAATTGTAGGCCTACGAGCTGAGCATGTTTTATTGTCATATTTCGTCCGTTGGTCTAAGGGTATGGTACTCGCTTCAGGTGTGAGTGGTCCCGGGTTCAAATCCTGGACGGAAACGAGTTTTGCAGAAGTAATTTAGCGTCTATTTAAATGCAACTAATTAAATTGCAGGCCTACGAGCTGAGCATGTTTCATTGTCATACTTCGTCCGTTGGTCTAGGGGTATGATACTCGATTAGGGTGTGAGTGGTCCCGGGTTCAAATCCCGGACGGACCCGAGTTTTTCCAGAAGTAATTTAGCGACTATTTAAATGCAACTAGTTAAATTTTAGGCCTACGAGCTGAGCATGTTTTATTGTCATTTTTCGTCCGTTGGTCTAAGGGTATGGTACTCGCTTAGGGTGTGAGTGGTCCCGGGTTCAAATCCCGGACGGACCCGAGTTTTACCAGAAGTAATTTAGTGACTATTTAAACGCAACTAACATCAAGGTAGGCCTAGGGGATGAGCATGTTTCAGGGTCATACATGGTCCGTTGGTGTAGGGGTATGATACTCGCTTTGGGTGTGAGTGGTCCCGGGTTCAAATCCTTGACGGAACCGAGTTTTGCAGAAGTAATTTAGCGTCTATTTAAATGCAACTAATTAAATTGCAGGCCTACGAGCTGAGCATGTTTCATTGTCATACTTCGTCCGTTGGTCTAGGGGTATGATACTCGCTTCGGGCGTGAGTGGTCCCGGGATCAAATCCCGGACGGACCCGAGTTTTTCCAGAAGTAATTTAGCGACTATTTAAATGCAACTAGTTAAATTTTAGGCCTACGAGCTGAGCATGTTTTATTGTCATTTTTCGTCCGTTGGTCTAAGGGTATGGTACTCGCTTAGGGTGTGAGTGGTCCCGGGTTCAAATCCCGGACGGACCCGAGTTTTACCAGAAGTAATTTAGTGACTATTTAAACGCAACTAACATCAAGGTAGGCCTAGGGGATGAGCATGTTTCAGGGTCATACATGGTCCGTTGGTGTAGGGGTATGATACTCGCTTTGGGTGTGAGTGGTCCCGGGTTCAAATCCTTGACGGAACCGAGTTTTGCAGAAGTAATTTAGCGTCTATTTAAATGCAACTAATTAAATTGCAGGCCTACGAGCTGAGCATGTTTCATTGTCATACTTCGTCCGTTGGTCTAGGGGTATGATACTCGCTTCGGGCGTGAGTGGTCCCGGGTTCAAATCCTGGACGGAAACGAGTTTTGCAGAAGTAATTTAGCGTCTATTTAAATGCACCTAATTAAATTGTAGGCCTACGAGCTGAGCATGTTTCTGTGTCATACTTCGTCCGTTGGTCTAAGGGTATGATACTCGCTTAGGGTGTGAGTGGTCCCGGGTTCAAATCCCGGACGGATCCGAGTTTTTCCAGAAGTAATTTAGCGACTATTTAAATGCAACTAGTTAAATTGTAGGCCTACGAGCTGAACATGTTTCATTGTCATTTTTCGTCCGTTGGTCTAAGGGTATGATACGCGCTTAGGGTGTGAGTGGTCCCGGGTTCAAATCCTGGACGGACGGACCCGAGTTTTTCCAGAAGTAATTTAGCGACTATTTAAATGCAACTAGTTAAATTGTAGGCCTACGAGCTGAGCATGTTTCATTGTCATTTTTCGTCCGTTGGTCAAAGGGTATGATACTCGCTTAGGGTGTGAGTGGTCCCGGTTTCAAATCCCGGACGGAAACGAGTTTTGCAGAAGTAATTTAGTGACTATTTAAACGCAACTAACATCAAGGTAGGCCTACGGGATGAGCATGTTTCAGGGTCATACATGGTCCGTTGGTCTAGGGGTATGATACTCGCTTCGGGTGTGAGTGGTCCCGGGTTCAAATCCTTGACGGAACCGAGTTTTGCAGAAGTAATTTAGCGTCTATTTAAATGCAACTAATTAAATTGCAGGCCTACGAGCTGAGCATGTTTCAGGGTCATACATGGTCCGTTGGTCTAGGGGTATGATACTCGCTTCGGGTGTGAGTGGTCCCGGGTTCAAATCCTGGACGGAAACGAGTTTTGCAGAAGTAATTTAGCGTCTATTTAAATGCAACTAATTAAATTGCAGGCCTACGAGCTGAGCATGTTTCATTGTCATACTTCGTCCGTTGGTCTAGGGGTATGATACTCGCTTCGGGCGTGAGTGGTCCCGGGATCAAATCCCGGACGGACCTGAGTTTTTGCAGAAGTCAATTAGTGACTATTTAAATGCAACTAACTACAGGGTAGGCCTATAAGTTGAGCGGGTTGTTATGTAACACACATGGTCCGTTGGTCTAGGGGTGTGATACTCGCTTAGGATGCGAGTGGTCCCGGGTTCAAATCCCGGACGGAGTCGAGTTTTGCAGAAGTAATTTAGCGACTATTTAAATGCACCTAATTAAATTGTAGGCCTACGATCTGAGCATGTTTCATTGTCATTTTTCGTCCGTTTGTCTAAGGGTATGGTACTCGCTTAGGGTGTGAGAGGTCCCGGGTTCAAATCCCGGACGGACCCGAGTTTTACCAGAAGTAATTTAGTGACTATTTAAACGCAACTAACATCAAGGTAGGCCTAGGGGATGAGCATGTTTCAGGGTCATACATGGTCCGTTGGTGTAGGGGTATGATACTCGCTTCGGGTGTGAGTGGTCCCGGGTTCAAATCCTTGACGGAGTCGAGTTTTGCAGAAGTAATTTAGCGTCTATTTAAATGCAACTAATTAAATTGCAGGCCTACGAGCTGAGCATGTTTCAGGGTCATACATGGTCCGTTGGTCTAGGGGTATGATACTCGCTTCGGGTGTGAGTGGTCCCGGGTTCAAATCCTGGACGGAAACGAGTTTTGCAGAAGTAATTTAGCGTCTATGTAAATGCACCTAATTAAATTGTAGGCCTACGAGCTGAGCATGTTTCTGTGTCATACTTCGTCCGTTGGTCTAAGGGTATGATACTCGCTTAGGGTGTGAGTGGTCCCGGGTTCAAATCCCGGACGGATCCGAGTTTTTCCAGAAGTAATTTAGCGACTATTTAAATGCAACTAGTTAAATTGTAGGCCTACGAGCTGAGCATGTTTCATTGTCATTTTTCGTCCGTTGGTCAAAGGGTATGATACTCGCTTAGGGTGTGAGTGGTCCCGGGTTCAAATCCCGGACGGAAACGAGTTTTGCAGAAGTAATTTTGTGACTATTTAAACGCAACTAACATCAAGGTAGGCCTACGGGATGAGCATGTTTCAGGGTCATACATGGTCCGTTGGTCTAGGGGTATGATACTCGCTTCGGGTGTGAGTGGTCCCGGGTACAAATCCTGGACGGAAACGAGTTTTGCAGTAGTAATTTAGCGTCTATTTAAATGCACCTAAATAAATTGTAGGCCTACGAGCTGAGCATGTTTCTGTGTCATACTTCGTCCGTTGGTCTAAGGGTATGATACTCGCTTAGGGTGTGAGTGGTCCCGGGTTCATTCCCGGACGGAAACGAGTTTTGCAGAAGTAATTTAGTGACTATTTGAACGCAACTAACATCAAGGTAGGCCTACAGGATGAGCATGTTTCAGGGTCATACGTGGTCCGTTGGTCTAGGGGTATGATTCTCGCTTCGGGTGTGAGTGGTCCCGGGTTCGAATCCTGGACGGAAACGAGTTTTTCCAGAAGTAATTTAGCGACTATTTAAATGCAGCTAGTTAAATTGTAGGCCTACGAGCTGAGCATGTTTCATTGTCATTTTTCGTCCGTTGGTCTAAGGGTATGATACGCGCTTAGGCTGTGAGTGGTCCCGGGTTCAAATCCTGGACGGACGGACCCGAGTTTTTCCAGAAGTAATTTAGCGACTATTTAAATGCAACTAGTTAAATTGTAGGCCTACGAGCTGAGCATGTTTCATTGTCATTTTTCGTCCGTTGGTCAAAGGGTATGATACTCGCTTAGGGTGTGAGTGGTCCCGGGTTCAAATCCCGGACGGAAACGAGTTTTGCAGAAGTAATTTAGTGACTATTTAAACGCAACTAACATCAAGGTAGGCCTACGGGATGAGCATGTTTCAGGGTCATACATGGTCCGTTGGTCTAGGGGTATGATACTCGCTTCGGGTGTGAGTGGTCCCGGGTTCAAATCCTTGACGGAACCGAGTTTTGCAGAAGTAATTTAACGTCTATTTAAATGCAACTAGTTAAATTGCAGGCCTACGAGCTGAGCATGTTTCAGGGTCATACATGGTCCGTTGGTCTAGGGGTATGATACTCGCTTCGGGTGTGAGTGGTCCCGGGTTCAAATCCTGGACGGAAACGAGTTTTGCAGAAGTAATTTAGCGTCTATTTAAATGCAACTAATTAAATTGCAGGCCTACGAGCTGAGCATGTTTCATTGTCATACTTCGTCCGTTGGTCTAGGGGTATGATACTCGCTTCGGGCGTGAGTGGTCCCGGGATCAAATCCCGGACGGACCTGAGTTTTTGCAGAAGTCAATTAGTGACTATTTAAATGCAACTAACTACAGGGTAGGCCTATAAGTTGAGCGGGTTGTTATGTAACACACATGGTCCGTTGGTCTAGGGGTGTGATACTCGCTTAGGATGCGAGTGGTCCCGGGTTCAAATCCCGGACGGAGTCGAGTTTTGCAGAAGTAATTTAGCGACTATTTAAATGCACCTAATTAAATTGTAGGCCTACGATCTGAGCATGTTTCATTGTCATTTTTCGTCCGTTGGTCTAAGGGTATGGTACTCGCTTAGGGTGTGAGAGGTCCCGGGTTCAAATCCCGGACGGACCCGAGTTTTACCAGAAGTAATTTAGTGACTATTTAAACGCAACTAACATCAAGGTAGGCCTAGGGGATGAGCATGTTTCAGGGTCATACATGGTCCGTTGGTGTAGGGGTATGATACTCGCTTCGGGTGTGAGTAGTCCCGGGTTCAAATCCTTGACGGAACCGAGTTTTGCAGAAGTAATTTAGCGTCTATTTAAATGCAACTAATTAAATTGCAGGCATACGAGCTGAGCATGTTTCAGGGTCATACATGGTCCGTTGGTCTAGGGGTATGATACTCGCTTCGGGTGTGAGTGGTCCCGGGATCAAATCCTGGACGGAAACGAGTTTTGCAGTAGTAATTTAGCGTCTATTTAAATGCACCTAATTAAATTGTAGGCCTACGAGCTGAGCATGTTTCTGTGTCATACTTCGTCCGTTGGTCTAAGGGTATGATACTCGCTTAGGGTGTGAGTGGTCCCGGGTTCATTCCCGGACGGAAACGAGTTTTGCAGAAGTAATTTAGTGACTATTTGAACGCAACTAACATCAAGGTAGGCCTACAGGATGAGCATGTTTCAGGGTCATACGTGGTCCGTTGGTCTAGGGGTATGATACTCGCTTCGGGTGTGAGTGGTCCCGGGTTCGAATCCTGGACGGAAACGAGTTTTGCAGAAGTAATTTAGCGTCTATTTAAATGCAACTAATTAAATTGCAGGCCTACGAGCTGAGCATGTTTCATTGTCATACTTCGTCCGTTGGTCTAGGGGTATGATACTCGCTTCGGGCGTGAGTGGTCCCGGGATCAAATCCCGGACGGACCCGAGTTTTTGCAGAAGTCAATTAGTGACTATTTAAATGCAACTAACTACAGGGTAGGCCTATAAGTTGAGCGGGTTGTTATGTAACACACATGGTCCGTTGGTCTAGGGGTTTGATACTCGCTTAGGATGCGAGTGGTCCCGGGTTCAAATCCCGGACGGAGTCGAGTTTTGCAGAAGTAATTTAGCGACGATTTAAATGCACCTAATTAAATTGTAGGCCTACGATCTGAGCATGTTTCAGGGTCATACATGGTCCGTTGGTCTAGGGGTATGATACTCGCTTAGGATGCGAGTGGTCACACATGGTCCGTTGGTCTAGGGGTTTGATACTCGCTTAGGATGCGAGTGGTCCCGGGTTCAAATCCCGGACGGAGTCGAGTTTTGCAGAAGTAATTTAGCGACTATTTAAATGCACCTAATTAAATTGTAGGCCTACGATCTGAGCATGTTTCAGGGTCATACATGGTCCGTTGGTCTAGGGGTATGATACTCGCTTAGGATGCGAGTGGTCCCGGGTTCAAATCCCGGACGGAGTCGAGTTTTGCAGAAGTAATTTAGCGACTATTTAAATGCACCTAATTAAATTGTAGGCCTACGATCTGAGCATGTTTCAGGGTCATACATGGTCCGTTGGTCTAGGGGTATGATACTCGCTTCGGGTGTGAGTGGTCCCGGGTTCAAATCCTTGACGGAACCGAGTTTTGCAGAAGTAATTTAACGTCTATTTAAATGCAACTAGTTAAATTGCAGGCCTACGAGCTGAGCATGTTTCAGGGTCATACATGGTCCGTTGGTCTAGGGGTATGATACTCGCTTCGGGTGTGAGTGGTCCCGGGTTCAAATCCTGGACGGAAACGAGTTTTGCAGAAGTAATTTAGCGTCTATTTAAATGCAACTAATTAAATTGCAGGCCTACGAGCTGAGCATGTTTCATTGTCATACTTCGTCCGTTGGTCTAGGGGTATGATACTCGCTTCGGGCGTGAGTGGTCCCGGGATCAAATCCCGGACGGACCTGAGTTTTTGCAGAAGTCAATTAGTGACTATTTAAATGCAACTAACTACAGGGTAGGCCTATAAGTTGAGCGGGTTGTTATGTAACACACATGGTCCGTTGGTCTAGGGGTGTGATACTCGCTTAGGATGCGAGTGGTCCCGGGTTCAAATCCCGGACGGAGTCGAGTTTTGCAGAAGTAATTTAGCGACTATTTAAATGCACCTAATTAAATTGTAGGCCTACGATCTGAGCATGTTTCATTGTCATTTTTCGTCCGTTGGTCTAAGGGTATGGTACTCGCTTAGGGTGTGAGAGGTCCCGGGTTCAAATCCCGGACGGACCCGAGTTTTACCAGAAGTAATTTAGTGACTATTTAAACGCAACTAACATCAAGGTAGGCCTAGGGGATGAGCATGTTTCAGGGTCATACATGGTCCGTTGGTGTAGGGGTATGATACTCGCTTCGGGTGTGAGTAGTCCCGGGTTCAAATCCTTGACGGAACCGAGTTTTGCAGAAGTAATTTAGCGTCTATTTAAATGCAACTAATTAAATTGCAGGCATACGAGCTGAGCATGTTTCAGGGTCATACATGGTCCGTTGGTCTAGGGGTATGATACTCGCTTCGGGTGTGAGTGGTCCCGGGATCAAATCCTGGACGGAAACGAGTTTTGCAGTAGTAATTTAGCGTCTATTTAAATGCACCTAATTAAATTGTAGGCCTACGAGCTGAGCATGTTTCTGTGTCATACTTCGTCCGTTGGTCTAAGGGTATGATACTCGCTTAGGGTGTGAGTGGTCCCGGGTTCATTCCCGGACGGAAACGAGTTTTGCAGAAGTAATTTAGTGACTATTTGAACGCAACTAACATCAAGGTAGGCCTACAGGATGAGCATGTTTCAGGGTCATACGTGGTCCGTTGGTCTAGGGGTATGATACTCGCTTCGGGTGTGAGTGGTCCCGGGTTCGAATCCTGGACGGAAACGAGTTTTGCAGAAGTAATTTAGCGTCTATTTAAATGCAACTAATTAAATTGCAGACCTACGAGCTAAGCATGTTTCATTGTCATACTTCGTCCGTTGGTCTAGGGGTATGATACTCGCTTCGGGTGTGAGTGGTCCCGGGATCAAATCCCGGACGGACCCGAGTTTTTGCAGAAGTCAATTAGTGACTATTTAAATGCAACTAACTACAGGGTAGGCCTATAAGTTGAGCGGGTTGTTATGTAACACACATGGTCCGTTGGTCTAGGGGTTTGATACTCGCTTAGGATGCGAGTGGTCCCGGGTTCAAATCCCGGACGGAGTCGAGTTTTGCAGAAGTAATTTAGCGACGATTTAAATGCACCTAATTAAATTGTAGGCCTACGATCTGAGCATGTTTCAGGGTCATACATGGTCCGTTGGTCTAGGGGTATGATACTCGCTTAGGATGCGAGTGGTCACACATGGTCCGTTGGTCTAGGGGTTTGATACTCGCTTAGGATGCGAGTGGTCCCGGGTTCAAATCCCGGACGGAGTCGAGTTTTGCAGAAGTAATTTAGCGACTATTTAAATGCACCTAATTAAATTGTAGGCCTACGATCTGAGCATGTTTCAGGGTCATACATGGTCCGTTGGTCTAGGGGTATGATACTCGCTTAGGATGCGAGTGGTCCCGGGTTCAAATCCTGGACGGAAACGAGTTTTGCAGTAGTAATTTAGCGTCTATTTAAATGCACCTAATTAAATTGTAGGCCTACGAGCTGAGCATGTTTCTGTGTCATACTTCGTCCGTTGGTCTAAGGGTATGATACTCGCTTAGGGCGTGAGTGGTCCCGGGTTCATTCCCGGACGGAAACGAGTTTTGCAGAAGTAATTTAGTGACTATTTGAACGCAACTAACATCAAGGTAGGTCTACAGGATGAGCATGTTTCAGGGTCATACGTGGTCCGTTGGTCTAGGGGTATGATACTCGCTTCGGGTGTGAGTGGTCCCGGGTTCGAATCCTGGACGGAAACGAGTTTTGCAGAAGTAATTTAGCGTCTATTTAAATGCAACTAATTAAATTGCAGACCTACGAGCTAAGCATGTTTCATTGTCATACTTCGTCCGTTGGTCTAGGGGTATGATACTCGCTTCGGGTGTGAGTGGTCCCGGGATCAAATCCCGGACGGACCCGAGTTTTTGCAGAAGTCAATTAGTGACTATTTAAATGCAACTAACTACAGGGTAGGCCTATAAGTTGAGCGGGTTGTTATGTAACACACATGGTCCGTTGGTCTAGGGGTTTGATACTCGCTTAGGATGCGAGTGGCCCCGGGTTCAAATCCCGGACGGAGTCGAGTTTTGCAGAAGTAATTTAGCGACTATTTAAATGCACCTAATTAAATTGTAGGCCTACGATCTGAGCATGTTTCAGGATCATACATGGTCCGTTGGTCTAGGGGTATGATACTCGCTTAGGATGCGAGTGGTCACACATGGTCCGTTGGTCTAGGGGTTTGATACTCGCTTAGGATGCGAGTGGTCCCGGGTTCAAATCCCGGACGGAGTCGAGTTTTGCAGAAGTAATTTAGCGACTATTTAAATGCACCTAATTAAATTGTAGGCCTACGATCTGAGCATGTTTCAGGGTCATACATGGTCCGTTGGTCTAGGGGTATGATACTCGCTTAGGATGCGAGTGGTCCCGGGTTCAAATCCCGGACGGAGTCGAGTTTTGCAGAAGTAATTTAGCGACTATTTAAATGCACCTAATTAAATTGTAGGCCTACGATCTGAGCATGTTTCAGGGTCATACATGGTCCGTTGGTCTAGGGGTATGATACTCGCTTCGGGTGTGAGTGGTCCCGGGTTCAAATCCTTGACGGAACCGAGTTTTGCAGAAGTAATTTAACGTCTATTTAAATGCAACTAGTTAAATTGCAGGCCTACGAGCTGAGCATGTTTCAGGGTCATACATGGTCCGTTGGTCTAGGGGTATGATACTCGCTTCGGGTGTGAGTGGTCCCGGGTTCAAATCCTGGACGGAAACGAGTTTTGCAGAAGTAATTTAGCGTCTATTTAAATGCAACTAATTAAATTGCAGGCCTACGAGCTGAGCATGTTTCATTGTCATACTTCGTCCGTTGGTCTAGGGGTATGATACTCGCTTCGGGCGTGAGTGGTCCCGGGATCAAATCCCGGACGGACCTGAGTTTTTGCAGAAGTCAATTAGTGACTATTTAAATGCAACTAACTACAGGGTAGGCCTATAAGTTGAGCGGGTTGTTATGTAACACACATGGTCCGTTGGTCTAGGGGTGTGATACTCGCTTAGGATGCGAGTGGTCCCGGGTTCAAATCCCGGACGGAGTCGAGTTTTGCAGAAGTAATTTAGCGACTATTTAAATGCACCTAATTAAATTGTAGGCCTACGATCTGAGCATGTTTCATTGTCATTTTTCGTCCGTTGGTCTAAGGGTATGGTACTCGCTTAGGGTGTGAGAGGTCCCGGGTTCAAATCCCGGACGGACCCGAGTTTTACCAGAAGTAATTTAGTGACTATTTAAACGCAACTAACATCAAGGTAGGCCTAGGGGATGAGCATGTTTCAGGGTCATACATGGTCCGTTGGTGTAGGGGTATGATACTCGCTTCGGGTGTGAGTAGTCCCGGGTTCAAATCCTTGACGGAACCGAGTTTTGCAGAAGTAATTTAGCGTCTATTTAAATGCAACTAATTAAATTGCAGGCATACGAGCTGAGCATGTTTCAGGGTCATACATGGTCCGTTGGTCTAGGGGTATGATACTCGCTTCGGGTGTGAGTGGTCCCGGGATCAAATCCTGGACGGAAACGAGTTTTGCAGTAGTAATTTAGCGTCTATTTAAATGCACCTAATTAAATTGTAGGCCTACGAGCTGAGCATGTTTCTGTGTCATACTTCGTCCGTTGGTCTAAGGGTATGATACTCGCTTAGGGTGTGAGTGGTCCCGGGTTCATTCCCGGACGGAAACGAGTTTTGCAGAAGTAATTTAGTGACTATTTGAACGCAACTAACATCAAGGTAGGCCTACAGGATGAGCATGTTTCAGGGTCATACGTGGTCCGTTGGTCTAGGGGTATGATACTCGCTTCGGGTGTGAGTGGTCCCGGGTTCGAATCCTGGACGGAAACGAGTTTTGCAGAAGTAATTTAGCGTCTATTTAAATGCAACTAATTAAATTGCAGGCCTACGAGCTGAGCATGTTTCATTGTCATACTTCGTCCGTTGGTCTAGGGGTATGATACTCGCTTCGGGCGTGAGTGGTCCCGGGATCAAATCCCGGACGGACCCGAGTTTTTGCAGAAGTCAATTAGTGACTATTTAAATGCAACTAACTACAGGGTAGGCCTATAAGTTGAGCGGGTTGTTATGTAACACACATGGTCCGTTGGTCTAGGGGTTTGATACTCGCTTAGGATGCGAGTGGTCCCGGGTTCAAATCCCGGACGGAGTCGAGTTTTGCAGAAGTAATTTAGCGACGATTTAAATGCACCTAATTAAATTGTAGGCCTACGATCTGAGCATGTTTCAGGGTCATACATGGTCCGTTGGTCTAGGGGTATGATACTCGCTTAGGATGCGAGTGGTCACACATGGTCCGTTGGTCTAGGGGTTTGATACTCGCTTAGGATGCGAGTGGTCCCGGGTTCAAATCCCGGACGGAGTCGAGTTTTGCAGAAGTAATTTAGCGACTATTTAAATGCACCTAATTAAATTGTAGGCCTACGATCTGAGCATGTTTCAGGGTCATACATGGTCCGTTGGTCTAGGGGTATGATACTCGCTTAGGATGCGAGTGGTCCCGGGTTCAAATCCTGGACGGAAACGAGTTTTGCAGTAGTAATTTAGCGTCTATTTAAATGCACCTAATTAAATTGTAGGCCTACGAGCTGAGCATGTTTCTGTGTCATACTTCGTCCGTTGGTCTAAGGGTATGATACTCGCTTAGGGCGTGAGTGGTCCCGGGTTCATTCCCGGACGGAAACGAGTTTTGCAGAAGTAATTTAGTGACTATTTGAACGCAACTAACATCAAGGTAGGTCTACAGGATGAGCATGTTTCAGGGTCATACGTGGTCCGTTGGTCTAGGGGTATGATACTCGCTTCGGGTGTGAGTGGTCCCGGGTTCGAATCCTGGACGGAAACGAGTTTTGCAGAAGTAATTTAGCGTCTATTTAAATGCAACTAATTAAATTGCAGACCTACGAGCTAAGCATGTTTCATTGTCATACTTCGTCCGTTGGTCTAGGGGTATGATACTCGCTTCGGGTGTGAGTGGTCCCGGGATCAAATCCCGGACGGACCCGAGTTTTTGCAGAAGTCAATTAGTGACTATTTAAATGCAACTAACTACAGGGTAGGCCTATAAGTTGAGCGGGTTGTTATGTAACACACATGGTCCGTTGGTCTAGGGGTTTGATACTCGCTTAGGATGCGAGTGGCCCCGGGTTCAAATCCCGGACGGAGTCGAGTTTTGCAGAAGTAATTTAGCGACTATTTAAATGCACCTAATTAAATTGTAGGCCTACGATCTGAGCATGTTTCAGGGTCATACATGGTCCGTTGGTCTAGGGGTATGATACTCGCTTAGGATGCGAGTGGTCACACATGGTCCGTTGGTCTAGGGGTTTGATACTCGCTTAGGATGCGAGTGGTCCCGGGTTCAAATCCCGGACGGAGTCGAGTTTTGCAGAAGTAATTTAGCGACTATTTAAATGCACCTAATTAAATTGTAGGCCTACGATCTGAGCATGTTTCAGGGTCATACATGGTCCGTTGGTCTAGGGGTATGATACTCGCTTAGGATGCGAGTGGTCCCGGGTTCAAATCCCGGACGGAGTCGAGTTTTGCAGAAGTAATTTAGCGACTATTTAAATGCACCTAATTAAATTGTAGGCCTACGATCTGAGCATGTTTCAGGGTCATACATGGTCCGTTGGTCTAGGGGTATGATACTCGCTTCGGGTGTGAGTGGTCCCGGGTTCAAATCCTGGACGGAAACGAGTTTTGCAGTAGTAATTTAGCGTCTATTTAAATGCACCTAATTAAATTGTAGGCCTACGAGCTGAGCATGTTTCTGTGTCATACTTCGTCCGTTGGTCTAAGGGTATGATACTCGCTTAGGGTGTGAGTGGTCCCGGGTTCATTCCCGGACGGAAACGAGTTTTGCAGAAGTAATTTAGTGACTATTTGAACGCAACTAACATCAAGGTAGGTCTACAGGATGAGCATGTTTCAGGGTCATACGTGGTCCGTTGGTCTAGGGGTATGATACTCGCTTCGGGTGTGAGTGGTCCCGGGTTCGAATCCTGGACGGAAACGAGTTTTGCAGAAGTAATTTAGCGTCTATTTAAATGCAACTAATTAAATTGCAGACCTACGAGCTAAGCATGTTTCATTGTCATACTTCGTCCGTTGGTCTAGGGGTATGATACTCGCTTCGGGTGTGAGTGGTCCCGGGATCAAATCCCGGACGGACCCGAGTTTTTGCAGAAGTCAATTAGTGACTATTTAAATGCAACTAACTACAGGGTAGACCTATAAGTTGAGCGGGTTTTTATGTAACACACATGGTCCGTTGGTCTAGGGGTTTGATACTCGCTTAGGATGCGAGTGGCCCCGGGTTCAAATCCCGGACGGAGTCGAGTTTTTCAGAAGTAATTTAGCGACTATTTAAATGCACCTAATTAAATTGTAGGCCTACGATCTGAGCATGTTTCAGGGTCATACATGGTCCGTTGGTCTAGGGGTATGATACTCGCTTAGGATGCGAGTGGTCACACATGGTCCGTTGGTCTAGGGGTTTGATACTCGCTTAGGATGCGAGTGGTCCCGGGTTCAAATCCCGGACGGAGTCGAGTTTTGCAGAAGTAATTTAGCGACTATTTAAATGCACCTAATTAAATTGTAGGCCAACGATCTGAGCATGTTTCAGGGTCATACATGGTCCGTTGGTCTAGGGGTATGATACTCGCTTAGGATGCGAGTGGTCCCGGGTTCAAATCCCGGACGGAGTCGAGTTTTGCAGAAGTAATTTAGCGACTATTTAAATGCACCTAATTAAATTGTAGGCCTACGATCTGAGCATGTTTCAGGGTCATACATGGTCCGTTGGTCTAGGGGTATGATACTCGCTTCGGATGTGAGTGGTCCCGGGTTCAAATCCTGGACGGATCCGAGTTTTTCCAGAAGTAATTTAGCGACTATTTAAATGCAACTAATTAAATTGCAGGCCTACGAGCGGAGCATGTTTCATTGTCATACTTCGTCCGTTGGTCTAGGGGTATGATACTCGCTTCGGGCGTGAGTGGTCCCGGGATCAAATCCCGGACGGACCCGAGTTTTTGCAGAAGTCAATTAGTGACTATTTAAATGCAACTAACTACAGGGTAGGCCTATAAGTTGAGCGGGTTGTTATGTAACACACATGGTCCGTTGGTCTAGGGGTGTGATACTCGCTTAGGATGCGAGTGGTCCCGGGTTCAAATCCCGGACGGAGTCGAGTTTTGCAGAAGTAATTTAGCGACTATTTAAATGCACCTAATTAAATTGTAGGCCTACGATCTGAGCATGTTTCATTGTCATTTTTCGTCCGTTGGTCTAAGGGTATGGTACTCGCTTAGGGTAAGAGAGGTCCCGGGTTCAAATCCCGGACGGACCCGAGTTTTACCAGAAGTAATTTAGTGACTATTTAAACGCAACTAACATCAAGGTAGGCCTAGGGGATGAGCATGTTTCAGGGTCATACATGGTCCGTTGGTGTAGGGGTATGATACTCGCTTCGGGTGTGAGTGGTCCCGGGTTCAAATCCTTGACGGAACCGAGTTTTGCAGAAGTAATTTAGCGTCTATTTAAATGCAACTAATTAAATTGCAGGCCTACGAGCTGAGCATGTTTCAGGGTCATACATGGTCCGTTGGTCTAGGGGTATGATACTCGCTTCGGGTGTGAGTGGTCCCGGGTTCAAATCCTGGACGGAAACGAGTTTTGCAGTAGTAATTTAGCGTCTATTTAAATGCACCTAATTAAATTGTAGGCCTACGAGCTGAGCATGTTTCTGTGTCATACTTCGTCCGTTGGTCTAAGGGTATGATACTCGCTTAGGGTGTGAGTGGTCCCGGGTTCATTCCCGGACGGAAACGAGTTTTGCAGAAGTAATTTAGTGAATATTTGAAAGCAACTAACATCAAGGTAGGCCTACAGGATGAGCATGTTTCAGGGTCATACGTGGTCCGTTGGTCTAGGGGTATGATACTCGCTTCGGGTGTGAGTGGTCCCGGGTTCAAATCCTGGACGGAAACGAGTTTTGCAGAAGTAATTTAGCGTCTATTTAAATGCAACTAATTAAATTGCAGACCTACGAGCTAAGCATGTTTCACTGTCATACTTCGTCCGTTGGTCTAGGGGTATGATACTCGCTTCGGGCGTGAGTGGTCCCGGGATCAAATCCCGGACGGACCCGAGTTTTTGCAGAAGTCAATTAGTGACTATTTAAATGCAACTAACTACAGGGTAGGCCTATAAGTTGAGCGGGTTGTTATGTAACACACATGGTCCGTTGGTCTAGGGGTTTGATTCTCGCTTAGGATGCGAGTGGTCCCGGGTTCAAATCCCGGACGGAGTCGAGTTTTGCAGAAGTAATTTAGCGACTATTTAAATGCACCTAATTAAATTGTAGGCCTACGATCTGAGCATGTTTCAGGGTCATACAGGGTCCGTTGGTCTAGGGGTAAGATACTCGCTTAGGATGCGAGTGGTCCCGGGTTCAAATCCCGGACGGAGTCGAGTTTTGCAGAAGTAATTTAGCGACTATTTAAATGCACCTAATTAAATTGTAGGCCTACGATCTGAGCATGTTTCAGGGTCATACATGGTCCGTTGGTCTAGGGGTATGATACTCGCTTCGGATGTGAGTGGTCCCGGGTTCAAATCCTGGACGGATCCGAGTTTTTCCAGAAGTAATTTAGCGACTATTTAAATGCAACTAATTAAATTGCAGGCCTACGAGCTGAGCATGTTTCATTGTCATACTTCGTCCGTTGGTCTAGGGGTATGATACTCGCTTCGGGCGTGAGTGGTCCCGGGATCAAATCCCGGACGGACCCGAGTTTTTGCAGAAGTCAATTAGTGACTATTTAAATGCAACTAACTACAGGGTAGGCCTATAAGTTGAGCGGGTTGTTATGTAACACACATGGTCCGTTGGTCTAGGGGTGTGATACTCGCTTAGGATGCGAGTGGTCCCGGGTTCAAATCCCGGACGGAGTCGAGTTTTACAGAAGTAATTTAGCGACTATTTAAATGCACCTAATTAAATTGTAGGCCTACGATCTGAGCATGTTTCAGGGTCATACATGGTCCGTTGGTCTAGTGGTATGATACTCGCTTAGGATGCGAGTGGTCACACATGGTCCGTTGGTCTAGGGGTTTGATACTCGCTTAGGATGCGAGTGGTCCCGGGTTCAAATCCCGGACGGAGTCGAGTTTTGCAGAAGTAATTTAGCGACTATTTAAATGCACCTAATTAAATTGTAGGCCTACGATCTGAGCATGTTTCAGGGTCATACATGGTCCGTTGGTCTAGGGGTATGATACTCGCTTAGGATGCGAGTGGTCCCGGGTTCAAATCCCGGACGGAGTCGAGTTTTGCAGAAGTAATTTAGCGACTATTTAAATGCACCTAATTAAATTGTAGGCCTACGATCTGAGCATGTTTCAGGGTCATACATGGTCCGTTGGTCTAGGGGTATGATACTCGCTTCGGATGTGAGTGGTCCCGGGTTCAAATCCTGGACGGATCCGAGTTTTTCCAGAAGTAATTTAGCGACTATTTAAATGCAACTAATTAAATTGCAGGCCTACGAGCTGAGCATGTTTCATTGTCATACTTCGTCCGTTGGTCTAGGGGTATGATACTCGCTTCGGGCGTGAGTGGTCCCGGGATCAAATCCCGGACGGACCAGAGTTTTTGCAGAAGTCAATTAGTGACTATTTAAATGCAACTAACTACAGGGTAGGCCTATGAGTTGAGCGGGTTGTTATGTAACACACATGGTCCGTTGGTCTAGGGGTTTGATACTCGCTTAGGATGCGAGTGGTCCCGGGTTCAAATCCCGGACGGAGTCGAGTTTTGCAGAAGTAATTTAGCGACTATTTAAATGCACCTAATTAAATTGTAGGCCTACGATCTGAGCATGTTTCAGGGTCATACATGGTCCGTTGGTCTAGTGGTATGATACTCGCTTAGGATGCGAGTGGTCACACATGGTCCGTTGGTCTAGGGGTTTGATACTCGCTTAGGATGCGAGTGGTCCCGGGTTCAAATCCCGGACGGAGTCGAGTTTTGCAGAAGTAATTTAGCGACTATTTAAATGCACCTAATTAAATTGTAGGCCTACGATCTGAGCATGTTTCAGGGTCATACATGGTCCGTTGGTCTAGTGGTATGATACTCGCTTAGGATGCGAGTGGTCACACATGGTCCGTTGGTCTAGGGGTTTGATACTCGCTTAGGATGCGAGTGGTCCCGGGTTCAAATCCCGGACGGAGTCGAGTTTTGCAGAAGTAATTTAGTGACTATTTGAAAGCAACTAACATCAAGGTAGGCCTACAGGATGAGCATGTTTCAGGGTCATACGTGGTCCGTTGGTCTAGGGGTATGATACTCGCTTCGGGTGTGAGTGGTCCCGGGTTCAAATCCTGGACGGAAACGAGTTTTGCAGAAGTAATTTAGCGTCTATTTAAATGCAACTAATTAAATTGCAGACCTACGAGCTAAGCATGTTTCACTGTCATACTTCGTCCGTTGGTCTAGGGGTATGATACTCGCTTCGGGCGTGAGTGGTCCCGGGATCAAATCCCGGACGGACCCGAGTTTTTGCAGAAGTCAATTAGTGACTATTTAAATGCAACTAACTACAGGGTAGGCCTATAAGTTGAGCGGGTTGTTATGTAACACACATGGTCCGTTGGTCTAGGGGTTTGATTCTCGCTTAGGATGCGAGTGGTCCCGGGTTCAAATCCCGGACGGAGTCGAGTTTTGCAGAAGTAATTTAGCGACTATTTAAATGCACCTAATTAAATTGTAGGCCTACGATCTGAGCATGTTTCAGGGTCATACAGGGTCCGTTGGTCTAGGGGTAAGATACTCGCTTAGGATGCGAGTGGTCCCGGGTTCAAATCCCGGACGGAGTCGAGTTTTGCAGAAGTAATTTAGCGACTATTTAAATGCACCTAATTAAATTGTAGGCCTACGATCTGAGCATGTTTCAGGGTCATACATGGTCCGTTGGTCTAGGGGTATGATACTCGCTTCGGATGTGAGTGGTCCCGGGTTCAAATCCTGGACGGATCCGAGTTTTTCCAGAAGTAATTTAGCGACTATTTAAATGCAACTAATTAAATTGCAGGCCTACGAGCTGAGCATGTTTCATTGTCATACTTCGTCCGTTGGTCTAGGGGTATGATACTCGCTTCGGGCGTGAGTGGTCCCGGGATCAAATCCCGGACGGACCCGAGTTTTTGCAGAAGTCAATTAGTGACTATTTAAATGCAACTAACTACAGGGTAGGCCTATAAGTTGAGCGGGTTGTTATGTAACACACATGGTCCGTTGGTCTAGGGGTGTGATACTCGCTTAGGATGCGAGTGGTCCCGGGTTCAAATCCCGGACGGAGTCGAGTTTTACAGAAGTAATTTAGCGACTATTTAAATGCACCTAATTAAATTGTAGGCCTACGATCTGAGCATGTTTCAGGGTCATACATGGTCCGTTGGTCTAGTGGTATGATACTCGCTTAGGATGCGAGTGGTCACACATGGTCCGTTGGTCTAGGGGTTTGATACTCGCTTAGGATGCGAGTGGTCCCGGGTTCAAATCCCGGACGGAGTCGAGTTTTGCAGAAGTAATTTAGCGACTATTTAAATGCACCTAATTAAATTGTAGGCCTACGATCTGAGCATGTTTCAGGGTCATACATGGTCCGTTGGTCTAGGGGTATGATACTCGCTTAGGATGCGAGTGGTCCCGGGTTCAAATCCCGGACGGAGTCGAGTTTTGCAGAAGTAATTTAGCGACTATTTAAATGCACCTAATTAAATTGTAGGCCTACGATCTGAGCATGTTTCAGGGTCATACATGGTCCGTTGGTCTAGGGGTATGATACTCGCTTCGGATGTGAGTGGTCCCGGGTTCAAATCCTGGACGGATCCGAGTTTTTCCAGAAGTAATTTAGCGACTATTTAAATGCAACTAATTAAATTGCAGGCCTACGAGCTGAGCATGTTTCATTGTCATACTTCGTCCGTTGGTCTAGGGGTATGATACTCGCTTCGGGCGTGAGTGGTCCCGGGATCAAATCCCGGACGGACCAGAGTTTTTGCAGAAGTCAATTAGTGACTATTTAAATGCAACTAACTACAGGGTAGGCCTATGAGTTGAGCGGGTTGTTATGTAACACACATGGTCCGTTGGTCTATTGGTTTGATACTCGCTTAGGATGCGAGTGGTCCCGGGTTCAAATCCCGGACGGAGTCGAGTTTTGCAGAAGTAATTTAGCGACTATTTAAATGCACCTAATTAAATTGTAGGCCTACGATCTGAGCATGTTTCAGGGTCATACATGGTCCGTTGGTCTAGTGGTATGATACTCGCTTAGGATGCGAGTGGTCACACATGGTCCGTTGGTCTAGGGGTTTGATACTCGCTTAGGATGCGAGTGGTCCCGGGTTCAAATCCCGGACGGAGTCGAGTTTTGCAGAAGTAATTTAGCGACTATTTAAATGCACCTAATTAAATTGTAGGCCTACGATCTGAGCATGTTTCAGGGTCATACATGGTCCGTTGGTCTAGTGGTATGATACTCGCTTAGGATGCGAGTGGTCACACATGGTCCGTTGGTCTAGGGGTTTGATACTCGCTTAGGATGCGAGTGGTCCCGGGTTCAAATCCCGGACGGAGTCGAGTTTTGCAGAAGTAATTTAGCGACTATTTAAATGCACCTAATTAAATTGTAGGCCTACGATCTGAGCATGTTTCAGGGTCATACATGGTCCGTTGGTCTAGGGGTATGATACTCGCTTAGGATGCGAGTGGTCCCGGGTTCAAATCCCGGACGGAGTCGAGTTTTGCAGAAGTAGTTTAGCGACTATTTAAATGCACCTAATTAAATTGTAGGCCTACGATCTGAGCATGTTTCAGGGTCATACATGGTCCGTTGGTCTAGGGGTATGATACTCGCTTCGGATGTGAGTGGTCCCGGGTTCAAATCCTGGACGGATCCGAGTTTTTCCAGAAGTAATTTAGCGACTATTTAAATGCAACTAATTAAATTGCAGGCCTACGAGCTGAGCATGTTTCATTGTCATACTTCGTCCGTTGGTCTAGGGGTATGATACTCGCTTCGGGCGTGAGTGGTCCCGGGATCAAATCCCGGACGGACCCGAGTTTTTGCAGAAGTCAATTAGTGACTATTTAAATGCAACTAACTACAGCGTAGGCCTATAAGTTGAGCAGGTTGTTATGTAACACACATGGTCCGTTGGTCTAGGGGTGTGATACTCGCTTAGGATGCGAGTGGTCCCGGGTTCAAATCCCGGACGGAGTCGAGTTTTGCAGAAGTAATTTAGCGACTATTTAAATGCACCTAATTAAATTGTAGGCCTACGATCTGAGCATGTTTCATTGTCATTTTTCGTCCGTTGGTCTAAGGGTATGGTACTCGCTTAGGGTAAGAGAGGTCCCGGGTTCAAATCCCGGACGGACCCGAGTTTTACCAGAAGTAATTTAGTGACTATTTAAACGCAACTAACATCAAGATAGGCCTAGGGGATGAGCATGTTTCAGGGTCATACATGGTCCGTTGGTGTAGGGGTATGATACTCGCTTCGGGTGTGAGTGGTCACACATGGTCCGTTGGTCTAGGGGTTTGATACTCGCTTAGGATGCGAGTGGTCCCGGGTTCAAATCCCGGACGGAGTCCAGTTTTGCAGAAGTAATTTAGCGACTATTTAAATGCACCTAATTAAATTGTAGGCCTACGATCTGAGCATGTTTCAGGGTCATACATGGTCCGTTGGTCTAGTGGTATGATACTCGCTTAGGATGCGAGTGGTCACACATGGTCCGTTGGTGTAGGGGTATGATACTCGCTTCGGGTGTGAGTGGTCCCGGGTTCAAATCCTTGACGGAACCGAGTTTTGCAGAAGTAATTTAGCGTCTATTTAAATGCAACTAATTAAATTGCAGGCCTACGAGCTGAGCATGTTTCAGGGTCATACATGGTCCGTTGGTCTAGGGGTATGATACTCGCTTCGGGTGTGAGTGGTCCCGGGTTCAAATCCTGGACGGAAACGAGTTTTGCAGTAGTAATTTAGCGTCTATTTAAATGCACCTAATTAAATTGTAGGCCTACGAGCTGAGCATGTTTCTGTGTCATACTTCGTCCGTTGGTCTAAGGGTATGATACTCGCTTAGGGTGTGAGTGGTCCCGGGTTCATTCCCGGACGGAAACGAGTTTTGCAGAAGTAATTTAGTGACTATTTGAACGCAACTAACATCAAGGTAGGCCTACAGGATGAGCATGTTTCAGGGTCATACGTGGTCCGTTGGTCTAGGGGTATGATACTCGCTTCGGGTGTGAGTGGTCCCGGGTTCAAATCCTGGACGGAAACGAGTTTTGCAGAAGTAATTTAGCGTCTATTTAAATGCAACTAATTAAATTGCAGACTTACGAGCTAAGCATGTTTCACTGTCATACTTCGTCCGTTGGTCTAGGGGTATGATACTCGCTTCGGGCGTGAGTGGTCCCGGGATCAAATCCCGGACGGACCCGAGTTTTTGCAGAAGTCAATTAGTGACTATTTAAATGCAACTAACTACAGGGTAGGCCTATAAGTTGAGCGGGTTGTTATGTAACACACATGGTCCGTTGGTCTAGGGGTTTGATTCTCGCTTAGGATGCGAGTGGTCCCGGGTTCAAATCCCGGACGGAGTCGAGTTTTGCAGAAGTAATTTAGCGACTATTTAAATGCACCTAATTAAATTGTAGGCCTACGATCTGAGCATGTTTCAGGGTCATACATGGTCCGTTGGTCTAGGGGTATGATACTCGCTTAGGATGCGAGTGGTCACACATGGTCCGTTGGTCTAGGGGTTTGATACTCGCTTAGGATGCGAGTGGTCCCGGGTTCAAATCCCGGACGGAGTCGAGTTTTGCAGAAGTAATTTAGCGACTATTTAAATGCACCTAATTAAATTGTAGGCCTACGATCTGAGCATGTTTCAGGGTCATACATGGTCCGTTGGTCTAGGGGTAAGATACTCGCTTAGGATGCGAGTGGTCCCGGGTTCAAATCCCGGACGGAGTCGAGTTTTGCAGAAGTAATTTAGCGACTATTTAAATGCACCTAATTAAATTGTAGGCCTACGATCTGAGCATGTTTCAGGGTCATACATGGTCCGTTGGTCTAGGGGTATGATACTCGCTTCGGATGTGAGTGGTCCCGGGTTCAAATCCTGGACGGATCCGAGTTTTTCCAGAAGTAATTTAGCGACTATTTAAATGCAACTAATTAAATTGCAGGCCTACGAGCTGAGCATTTTTCATTGTCATACTTCGTCCGTTGGTCTAGGGGTATGATACTCGCTTCGGGCGTGAGTGGTCCCGGGATCAAATCCCGGACGGACCCGAGTTTTTGCAGAAGTCAATTAGTGACTATTTAAATGCAACTAACTACAGGGTAGGCCTATAAGTTGAGCGGGTTGTTATGTAACACACATGGTCCGTTGGTCTAGGGGTGTGATACTCGCTTAGGATGCGAGTGGTCCCGGGTTCAAATCCCGGACGGAGTCGAGTTTTACAGAAGTAATTTAGCGACTATTTAAATGCACCTAATTAAATTGTAGGCCTACGATCTGAGCATGTTTCAGGGTCATACATGGTCCGTTGGTCTAGTGGTATGATACTCGCTTAGGATGCGAGTGGTCACACATGGTCCGTTGGTCTAGGGGTTTGATACTCGCTTAGGATGCGAGTGGTCCCGGGTTCAAATCCCGGACGGAGTCGAGTTTTGCAGAAGTAATTTAGCGACTATTTAAATGCACCTAATTAAATTGTAGGCCTACGATCTGAGCATGTTTCAGGGTCATACATGGTCCGTTGGTCTAGGGGTATGATACTCGCTTAGGATGCGAGTGGTCCCGGGTTCAAATCCCGGACGGAGTCGAGTTTTGCAGAAGTAATTTAGCGACTATTTAAATGCACCTAATTAAATTGTAGGCCTACGATCTGAGCATGTTTCAGGGTCATACATGGTCCGTTGGTCTAGGGGTATGATACTCGCTTCGGATGTGAGTGGTCCCGGGTTCAAATCCTGGACGGATCCGAGTTTTTCCAGAAGTAATTTAGCGACTATTTAAATGCAACTAATTAAATTGCAGGCCTACGAGCTGAGCATGTTTCATTGTCATACTTCGTCCGTTGGTCTAGGGGTATGATACTCGCTTCGGGCGTGAGTGGTCCCGGGATCAAATCCCGGACGGACCAGAGTTTTTGCAGAAGTCAATTAGTGACTATTTAAATGCAACTAACTACAGGGTAGGCCTATGAGTTGAGCGGGTTGTTATGTAACACACATGGTCCGTTGGTCTAGGGGTTTGATACTCGCTTAGGATGCGAGTGGTCCCGGGTTCAAATCCCGGACGGAGTCGAGTTTTGCAGAAGTAATTTAGCGACTATTTAAATGCACCTAATTAAATTGTAGGCCTACGATCTGAGCATGTTTCAGGGTCATACATGGTCCGTTGGTCTAGTGGTATGATACTCGCTTAGGATGCGAGTGGTCACACATGGTCCGTTGGTCTAGGGGTTTGATACTCGCTTAGGATGCGAGTGGTCCCGGGTTCAAATCCCGGACGGAGTCGAGTTTTGCAGAAGTAATTTAGCGACTATTTAAATGCACCTAATTAAATTGTAGGCCTACGATCTGAGCATGTTTCAGGGTCATACATGGTCCGTTGGTCTAGTGGTATGATACTCGCTTAGGATGCGAGTGGTCACACATGGTCCGTTGGTCTAGGGGTTTGATACTCGCTTAGGATGCGAGTGGTCCCGGGTTCAAATCCCGGACGGAGTCGAGTTTTGCAGAAGTAATTTAGCGACTATTTAAATGCACCTAATTAAATTGTAGGCCTACGATCTGAGCATGTTTCAGGGTCATACATGGTCCGTTGGTCTAGGGGTATGATACTCGCTTAGGATGCGAGTGGTCCCGGGTTCAAATCCCGGACGGAGTCGAGTTTTGCAGAAGTAATTTAGCGACTATTTAAATGCACCTAATTAAATTGTAGGCCTACGATCTGAGCATGTTTCAGGGTCATACATGGTCCGTTGGTCTAGGGGTATGATACTCGCTTCGGATGTGAGTGGTCCCGGGTTCAAATCCTGGACGGATCCGAGTTTTTCCAGAAGTAATTTAGCGACTATTTAAATGCAACTAATTAAATTGCAGGCCTACGAGCTGAGCATGTTTCATTGTCATACTTCGTCCGTTGGTCTAGGGGTATGATACTCGCTTCGGGCGTGAGTGGTCCCGGGATCAAATCCCGGACGGACCAGAGTTTTTGCAGAAGTCAATTAGTGACTATTTAAATGCAACTAACTACAGGGTAGGCCTATGAGTTGAGCGGGTTGTTATGTAACACACATGGTCCGTTGGTCTAGGGGTTTGATACTCGCTTAGGATGCGAGTGGTCCCGGGTTCAAATCCCGGACGGAGTCGAGTTTTGCAGAAGTAATTTAGCGACTATTTAAATGCACCTAATTAAATTGTAGGCCTACGATCTGAGCATGTTTCAGGGTCATACATGGTCCGTTGGTCTAGTGGTATGATACTCGCTTAGGATGCGAGTGGTCACACATGGTCCGTTGGTCTAGGGGTTTGATACTCGCTTAGGATGCGAGTGGTCCCGGGTTCAAATCCCGGACGGAGTCGAGTTTTGCAGAAGTAATTTAGCGACTATTTAAATGCACCTAATTAAATTGTAGGCCTACGATCTGAGCATGTTTCAGGGTCATACATGGTCCGTTGGTCTAGTGGTATGATACTCGCTTAGGATGCGAGTGGTCACACATGGTCCGTTGGTCTAGGGGTTTGATACTCGCTTAGGATGCGAGTGGTCCCGGGTTCAAATCCCGGACGGAGTCGAGTTTTGCAGAAGTAATTTAGCGACTATTTAAATGCACCTAATTAAATTGTAGGCCTACGATCTGAGCATGTTTCAGGGTCATACATGGTCCGTTGGTCTAGGGGTATGATACTCGCTTAGGATGCGAGTGGTCCCGGGTTCAAATCCCGGACGGAGTCGAGTTTTGCAGAAGTAGTTTAGCGACTATTTAAATGCACCTAATTAAATTGTAGGCCTACGATCTGAGCATGTTTCAGGGTCATACATGGTCCGTTGGTCTAGGGGTATGATACTCGCTTCGGATGTGAGTGGTCCCGGGTTCAAATCCTGGACGGATCCGAGTTTTTCCAGAAGTAATTTAGCGACTATTTAAATGCAACTAATTAAATTGCAGGCCTACGAGCTGAGCATGTTTCATTGTCATACTTCGTCCGTTGGTCTAGGGGTATGATACTCGCTTCGGGCGTGAGTGGTCCCGGGATCAAATCCCGGACGGACCAGAGTTTTTGCAGAAGTCAATTAGTGACTATTTAAATGCAACTAACTACAAGGTAGGCCTATGAGTTGAGCGGGTTGTTATGTAACACACATGGTCCGTTGGTCTAGGGGTTTGATACTCGCTTAGGATGCGAGTGGTCCCGGGTTCAAATCCCGGACGGAGTCGAGTTTTGCAGAAGTAATTTAGCGACTATTTAAATGCACCTAATTAAATTGTAGGCCTACGATCTGAGCATGTTTCAGGGTCATACATGGTCCGTTGGTCTAGTGGTATGATACTCGCTTAGGATGCGAGTGGTCACACATGGTCCGTTGGTCTAGGGGTTTGATACTCGCTTAGGATGCGAGTGGTCCCGGGTTCAAATCCCGGACGGAGTCGAGTTTTGCAGAAGTAATTTAGCGACTATTTAAATGCACCTAATTAAATTGTAGGCCTACGATCTGAGCATGTTTCAGGGTCATACATGGTCCGTTGGTCTAGTGGTATGATACTCGCTTAGGATGCGAGTGGTCACACATGGTCCGTTGGTCTAGGGGTTTGATACTCGCTTAGGATGCGAGTGGTCCCGGGTTCAAATCCCGGACGGAGTCGAGTTTTGCAGAAGTAATTTAGCGACTATTTAAATGCACCTAATTAAATTGTAGGCCTACGATCTGAGCATGTTTCAGGGTCATACATGGTCCGTTGGTCTAGGGGTATGATACTCGCTTAGGATGCGAGTGGTCCCGGGTTCAAATCCCGGACGGAGTCGAGTTTTGCAGAAGTAGTTTAGCGACTATTTAAATGCACCTAATTAAATTGTAGGCCTACGATCTGAGCATGTTTCAGGGTCATACATGGTCCGTTGGTCTAGGGGTATGATACTCGCTTCGGATGTGAGTGGTCCCGGGTTCAAATCCTGGACGGATCCGAGTTTTTCCAGAAGTAATTTAGCGACTATTTAAATGCAACTAATTAAATTGCAGGCCTACGAGCTGAGCATGTTTCATTGTCATACTTCGTCCGTTGGTCTAGGGGTATGATACTCGCTTCGGGCGTGAGTGGTCCCGGGATCAAATCCCGGACGGACCCGAGTTTTTGCAGAAGTCAATTAGTGACTATTTAAATGCAACTAACTACAGCGTAGGCCTATAAGTTGAGCAGGTTGTTATGTAACACACATGGTCCGTTGGTCTAGGGGTGTGATACTCGCTTAGGATGCGAGTGGTCCCGGGTTCAAATCCCGGACGGAGTCGAGTTTTGCAGAAGTAATTTAGCGACTATTTAAATGCACCTAATTAAATTGTAGGCCTACGATCTGAGCATGTTTCATTGTCATTTTTCGTCCGTTGGTCTAAGGGTATGGTACTCGCTTAGGGTAAGAGAGGTCCCGGGTTCAAATCCCGGACGGACCCGAGTTTTACCAGAAGTAATTTAGTGACTATTTAAACGCAACTAACATCAAGATAGGCCTAGGGGATGAGCATGTTTCAGGGTCATACATGGTCCGTTGGTGTAGGGGTATGATACTCGCTTCGGGTGTGAGTGGTCACACATGGTCCGTTGGTCTAGGGGTTTGATACTCGCTTAGGATGCGAGTGGTCCCGGGTTCAAATCCCGGACGGAGTCCAGTTTTGCAGAAGTAATTTAGCGACTATTTAAATGCACCTAATTAAATTGTAGGCCTACGATCTGAGCATGTTTCAGGGTCATACATGGTCCGTTGGTCTAGTGGTATGATACTCGCTTAGGATGCGAGTGGTCACACATGGTCCGTTGGTGTAGGGGTATGATACTCGCTTCGGGTGTGAGTGGTCCCGGGTTCAAATCCTTGACGGAACCGAGTTTTGCAGAAGTAATTTAGCGTCTATTTAAATGCAACTAATTAAATTGCAGGCCTACGAGCTGAGCATGTTTCAGGGTCATACATGGTCCGTTGGTCTAGGGGTATGATACTCGCTTCGGGTGTGAGTGGTCCCGGGTTCAAATCCTGGACGGAAACGAGTTTTGCAGTAGTAATTTAGCGTCTATTTAAATGCACCTAATTAAATTGTAGGCCTACGAGCTGAGCATGTTTCTGTGTCATACTTCGTCCGTTGGTCTAAGGGTATGATACTCGCTTAGGGTGTGAGTGGTCCCGGGTTCATTCCCGGACGGAAACGAGTTTTGCAGAAGTAATTTAGTGACTATTTGAACGCAACTAACATCAAGGTAGGCCTACAGGATGAGCATGTTTCAGGGTCATACGTGGTCCGTTGGTCTAGGGGTATGATACTCGCTTCGGGTGTGAGTGGTCCCGGGTTCGAATCCTGGACGGAAACGAGTTTTGCAGAAGTAATTTAGCGTCTATTTAAATGCAACTAATTAAATTGCAGACCTACGAGCTAAGCATGTTTCATTGTCATACTTCGTCCGTTGGTCTAGGGGTATGATACTCGCTTCGGGTGTGAGTGGTCCCGGGATCAAATCCCGGACGGACCCGAGTTTTTGCAGAAGTCAATTAGTGACTATTTAAATGCAACTAACTACAGGGTAGGCCTATAAGTTGAGCGGGTTGTTATGTAACACACATGGTCCGTTGGTCTAGGGGTTTGATTCTCGCTTAGGATGCGAGTGGTCCCGGGTTCAAATCCCGGACGGAGTCGAGTTTTGCAGAAGTAATTTAGCGACTATTTAAATGCACCTAATTAAATTGTAGGCCTACGATCTGAGCATGTTTCAGGGTCATACATGGTCCGTTGGTCTAGTGGTATGATACTCGCTTAGGATGCGAGTGGTCACACATGGTCCGTTGGTGTAGGGGTATGATACTCGCTTCGGGTGTGAGTGGTCCCGGGTTCAAATCCTTGACGGAACCGAGTTTTGCAGAAGTAATTTAGCGTCTATTTAAATGCAACTAATTAAATTGCAGGCCTACGAGCTGAGCATGTTTCAGGGTCATACATGGTCCGTTGGTCTAGGGGTATGATACTCGCTTCGGGTGTGAGTGGTCCCGGGTTCAAATCCTGGACGGAAACGAGTTTTGCAGTAGTAATTTAGCGTCTATTTAAATGCACCTAATTAAATTGTAGGCCTACGAGCTGAGCATGTTTCTGTGTCATACTTCGTCCGTTGGTCTAAGGGTATGATACTCGCTTAGGGTGTGAGTGGTCCCGGGTTCATTCCCGGACGGAAACGAGTTTTGCAGAAGTAATTTAGTGACTATTTGAACGCAACTAACATCAAGGTAGGCCTACAGGATGAGCATGTTTCAGGGTCATACGTGGTCCGTTGGTCTAGGGGTATGATACTCGCTTCGGGTGTGAGTGGTCCCGGGTTCGAATCCTGGACGGAAACGAGTTTTGCAGAAGTAATTTAGCGTCTATTTAAATGCAACTAATTAAATTGCAGACCTACGAGCTAAGCATGTTTCATTGTCATACTTCGTCCGTTGGTCTAGGGGTATGATACTCGCTTCGGGTGTGAGTGGTCCCGGGATCAAATCCCGGACGGACCCGAGTTTTTGCAGAAGTCAATTAGTGACTATTTAAATGCAACTAACTACAGGGTAGGCCTATAAGTTGAGCGGGTTGTTATGTAACACACATGGTCCGTTGGTCTAGGGGTTTGATTCTCGCTTAGGATGCGAGTGGTCCCGGGTTCAAATCCCGGACGGAGTCGAGTTTTGCAGAAGTAATTTAGCGACTATTTAAATGCACCTAATTAAATTGTAGGCCTACGATCTGAGCATGTTTCAGGGTCATACATGGTCCGTTGGTCTAGGGGTAAGATACTCGCTTAGTATGCGAGTGGTCCCGGGTTCAAATCCCGGACGGAGTCGAGTTTTGCAGAAGTAATTTAGTGACTATTTAAATGCACCTAATTAAATTGTAGGCCTACGATCTGAGCATGTTTCAGGGTCATACATGGTCCGTTGGTCTAGGGGTATGATACTCGCTTCGGATGTGAGTGGTCCCGGGTTCAAATCCTGGACGGATCCGAGTTTTTCCAGAAGTAATTTAGCGACTATTTAAATGCAACTAATTAAATTGCAGGCCTACGAGCTGAGCATGTTTCATTGTCATACTTCGTCCGTTGGTCTAGGGGTATGATACTCGCTTCGGGCGTGAGTGGTCCCGGGATCAAATCCCGGACGGACCCGAGTTTTTGCAGAAGTCAATTAGTGACTATTTAAATGCAACTAACTACAGGGTAGGCCTATAAGTTGAGCGGGTTGTTATGTAACACACATGGTCCGTTGGTCTAGGGGTGTGATACTCGCTTAGGATGCGAGTGGTCCCGGGTTCAAATCCCGGACGGAGTCGAGTTTTGCAGAAGTAATTTAGCGACTATTTAAATGCACCTACTTAAATTGTAGGCCTACGATCTGAGCATGTTTCATTGTCATTTTTCGTCCGTTGGTCTAAGGGTATGGTACTCGCTTAGGGTAAGAGAGGTCCCGGGTTCAAATCCCGGACGGACCCGAGTTTTACGAGAAGTAATTTAGTGACTATTTAAACGCAACTAACATCAAGGTAGGCCTAGGGGATGAGCATGTTTCAGGGTCATACATGGTCCGTTGGTGTAGGGGTATGATACTCGCTTCGGGTGTGAGTGGTCCCGGGTTCAAATCCTTGACGGAACCGAGTTTTGCAGAAGTAATTTAGCGTCTATTTAAATGCAACTAATTAAATTGCAGGCCTACGAGCTGAGCATGTTTCAGGGTCATACATGGTCCGTTTGTCTAGGGGTATGATACTCGCTTCGGGTGTTAGTGGCCCGGGTTCAAATCCTGGACGGAAACGAGTTTTGCAGTAGTAATTTAGCGTCTATTTAAATGCACCTAATTAAATTGTAGGCCTACGAGCTGAGCATGTTTCTGTGTCATACTTCGTCCGTTGGTCTAAGGGTATGATACTCGCTTAGGGTGTGAGTGGTCCCGGGTTCATTCCCGGACGGAAACGAGTTTTGCAGAAGTAATTTAGTGACTATTTGAACGCAACTAACATCAAGGTAGGCCTACAGGATGAGCATGTTTCAGGGTCATACGTGGTCCGTTGGTCTAGGGGTATGATACTCGCTTCGGGTGTGAGTGGTCCCGGGTTCGAATCCTGGACGGAAACGAGTTTTGCAGAAGTAATTTAGCGTCTATTTAAATGCAACTAATTAAATTGCAGGCCTACGAGCTGAGCATGTTTCATTGTCATACTTCGTCCGTTGGTCTAGGGGTATGATACTCGCTTCGGGCGTGAGTGGTCCCGGGATCAAATCCCGGACGGACCAGAGTTTTTGCAGAAGTCAATTAGTGACTATTTAAATGCAACTAACTACAGGGTAGGCCTATAAGTTGAGCGGGTTGTTATGTAACACACATGGTCCGTTGGTCTAGGGGTTTGATACTCGCTTAGGATGCTAGTGGTCCCGGGTTCAAATCCCGGACGGAGTCGAGTTTTGCAGAAGTAATTTAGCGACTATTTAAATGCACCTAATTAAATTGTAGGCCTACGATCTGAGCATGTTTCAGGGTCATACATGGTCCGTTGGTCTAGGGGTATGATACTCGCTTCGGATGTGAGTGGTCCCGGGTTCAAATCCTGCACGGAAACGAGTTTTGCAGAAGTAATTTAGCGTCTATTTAAATGCAACTAATTAAATTGCAGGCCTACGAGCTGAGCATGTTTCATTGTCATACTTCGTCCGTTGGTCTAGGGGTATGATACTCGCTTCGGGCGTGAGTGGTCCCGGAATCAAATCCCGGACGGACCCGAGTTTTTGCAGAAGTCAATTAGTGACTATTTAAATGCAACTAACTACAGGGTAGGCCTATAAGTTGAGCGGATTGTTATGTAACACACATGGTCCGTTGGTCTAGGGGTGTGATACTCGCTTAGGATGCGAGTGGTCCCGGGTTCAAATCCCGGACGGAGTCGAGTTTTGCAGAAGTAATTTAGCGACTATTTAAATGCACCTAATTAAATTGTAGGCCTACGATCTGAGCATGTTTCAGGGTCATACATGGTCCGTTGGTCTAGGGGTATGATACTCGCTTCGGATGTGAGTGGTCCCGGGTTCAAATCCTGGACGGATCCGAGTTTTTCCAGAAGTAATTTAGCGACTATTTAAATGCAACTAGTTAAATTGTAGGCCTACGAGCTGAGCATGTTTCATTGTCATTTTTCGTCCGTTGGTCTAAGGGTATGATACTCGCTTAGGGTGTGAGTGGTCCCGGTTTCAAATCCTGGACGGACGGACCCGAGTTTTGCCAGAAGTAATTTAGCGACTATTTAAATGCAACTAGTTAAATTGTAGGCCTACGAGCTGAGCATGTTTCATTGTCATTTTTCGTCCGTTGGTCAAAGGGTATGATACTCGCTTAGGGTGTGAGTGGTCCCGGGTTCAAATCCCGGACGGAAACGAGTTTTGCAGAAGTAATTTAGTGACTATTTAAACGCAACTAACATCAAGGTAGGCCTACGGGATGAGCATGTTTCAGGGTCATACATGGTCCGTTGGTCTAGGGGTATGATACTCGCTTCGGGTGTGAGTGGTCCCGGGTTCAAATCCTTGACGGAACCGAGTTTTGCAGAAGTAATTTAGCGTCTATTTAAATGCAACTAATTAAATTGCAGGCCTACGAGCTGAGCATGTTTCAGGGTCATACATGGTCCGTTGGTCTAGGGGTATGATACTCGCTTCGGGTGTGAGTGGTCCCGGGTTCAAATCCTGGACGGATCCGAGTTTTTCCAGAAGTAATTTAGCGACTATTTAAATGCAACTAGTTAAATTGTAGGCCTACGAGCTGAGCATGTTTCATTGTCATTTTTCGTCCGTTGGTCTAAGGGTATGATACTCGCTTAGGGTGTGAGTGGTCCCGGGTTCAAATCCTGGACGGACGGACCCGAGTTTTTCCAGAAGTAATTTAGCGACTATTTAAATGCAACTAGTTAAATTGAAGGCCTACGAGCTGAGCATGTTTCAGGGTCATACATGGTCCGTTGGTCTAGGGGTATGATACTCGCTTCGGATGTGAGTGGTCCCGGGTTCAAATCCCGGACGGAAAAGAGTTTTGCAGAAGTAATTTAGCGTCTATTTAAATGCAACTAATTAAATTGCAGGCCTACGAGCTGAGCATGTTTCATTGTCATACTTCGTCCGTTGGTCTAGGGGTATGATACTCTCTTCGGGTGTGAGTGGTCCCGGGTTCAAATCCTTGACGGAACCGAGTTTTGCAGAAGTAATTTAGCGTCTATTTAAATGCAACTAATTAAATTGCAGGCCTACGAGCTGAGCATGTTTCATTGTCATACTTCGTCCGTTGGTCTAGGGGTATGATACTCGCTTCGGGCGTGAGTGGTCTCGGGATCAAATCCCGGACGGACCTGAGTTTTTGCAGAAGTCAATTAGTGACTATTTAAATGCAACTAACTACAGGGTAGTCCTATAAGTTGAGCGGGTTGTTATGTAACACACATGGTCCTATGGTCTAGGGGTTTGATACTCGCTTAGGATGCGAGTGGTCCCGGGTTCAAATCCCGGACGGAGTCGAGTTTTGCAGAAGTAATTTAGCGACTATTTAAATGCACCTAATTAAATTGTAGGCCTACGATCTGAGCAAGTTTCAGGGTCATACATGGTCCGTTGGTCTAGGGGTATGATACTCGCTTCGGATGTGAGTGGTCCCGGGTTCAAATCCTGGACGGATCCGAGTTTTTCCAGAAGTAATTTAGCGACTATTTAAATGCAACTATTTAAATTGTAGGCCTACGAGCTGAGCATGTTTCATTGTAATTTTTCGTCCGTTGGTCTAGGGGTATGATACTCGCTTCGGATGTGAGTGGTCCCGGGTTCAAATCCCGGACGGACCCGAGTTTTGCAGAAGTAATTTAGCGTCTATTTAAATGCAACTAATTAAATTGCAGGCGTACGAGCTGAGCATGTTTCATTGTCATACTTCGTCCGTTGGTCTAGGGGTATGATACTCGCTTCGGGCGTGAGTGGTCTCGGGATCAAATCCCGGACGGACCTGAGTTTTTGCAGAAGTCAATTAGTGACTATTTAAATGCAACTAACTACAGGGTAGGCCTATAAGTTGAGCGGGTTGTTATGTAACACACATGGTCCGTTGGTCTAGGGGTGTGATACTCGCTTAGGATGCGAGTGGTCCCGGGTTCAAATCCCGGACGGAGTCGAGTTTTGCAGAAGTAGTTTAGCGACTATTTAAATGCACCTAATTAAATTGTAGGCCTACGATCTGAGCATGTTTCATTGTCATTTTTCGTCCGTTGGTCTAAGGGTATGGTACTCGCTTAGGGTGTGAGAGGTCCCGGGTTCAAATCCCGGACGGACCCGAGTTTTACCAGAAGTAATTTAGTGACTATTTAAACGCAACTAACATCAAGGTAGGCCTAGGGGATGAGCATGTTTCAGGGTCATACATGGTCCGTTGGTGTAGGGGTATGATACTCGCTTCGGGTGTGAGTGGTCCCGGGTTCAAATCCTTGACGGAACCGAGTTTTGCAGAAGTAATTTAGCGTCTATTTAAATGCAACTAATTAAATTGCAGGCCTACGAGCTGAGCATGTTTCAGGGTCATACATGGTCCGTTGGTCTAGGGGTATGATACTCGCTTCGGGTGTGAGTGGTCCCGGGTTCACATCCTGGACGGAAACGAGTTTTGCAGTAGTAATTTAGCGTCTATTTAAATGCACCTAATTAAATTGTAGGCCTACGAGCTGAGCATGTTTCTGTGTCATACTTCGTCCGTTGGTCTAAGGGTATGATACTCGCTTAGGGTGTGAGTGGTCCCGGGTTCATTCCCGGACGGAAACGAGTTTTGCTGAAGTAATTTAGTGACTATTTGAACGCAACTAACATCAAGGTAGGTCTACGGGATGAGCATGTTTCAGGGTCATACATGGTCCGTTGGTCTAGGGGTATGATACTCGCTTCGGGTGTGAGTGGTCCCGGGTTCGAATCCTGGACGGAAACGAGTTTTGCAGAAGTAATTTAGCGTCTATTTAAATGCAACTCATTAAATTGCAGGCCTACGAGCTGAGCATGTTTCATTGTCATACTTCGTCCGTTGGTCTAGGGGTATGATACTCGCTTCGGGCGTGAGTGGTCCCGGGATCAAATCCCGGACGGACCCGAGTTTTTGCAGAAGTCAATTAGTGACTATTAAAATGCAACTAACTACAGGGTAGGCCTAAAAGTTGAGCGGGTTGTTATGTAACACAAATGGTCCGTTGGTCTAGGGGTTTGATACTCGCTTAGGATGCGAGTGGTCCCGGGTTCAAATCCCGGACGGAGTCGAGTTTTGCAGAAGTAATTTAGCGACTATTTAAATGCACCTAATTAAATTGTAGGCCTACGAGCTGAGCATGTTTCATTGTCATTTTTCGTCCGTTGGTCTAAGGGTATGATACTCGCTTAGGGTGGGAGAGGTCCCGGGTTCAAATCCCGGACGGACCCGAGTTTTACCAGAAGTAATTTAGTGACTATTTAAACGCAACTAACATCAAGGTAGGCCTAGGGGATGAGCATGTTTCAGGGTCATACATGGTCCGTTGGTGTAGGGGTATGATACTCGCTTCGGGTGTGAGTGGTCCCGGGTTCAAATCCTTGACGGAACCGAGTTTTGCAGAAGTCAATTAGTGACTATTTAAATGCAACTAACTACAGGGTAGGCCTATAATTTGAGCGGGTTGTTATGTAACACACATGGTCCGTTGGTCTAGGGGTTTGATACTCGCTTAGAATGCGAGTGGTCCCGGGTTCAAATCCCGGACGGCGTCGAGTTTTGCAGAAGTAATTTAGCGACTATTTAAATGCACCTAATTAAATTGTAGGCCTACGATCTGAGCATGTTTCAGGGTCATACATGGTCCGTTGGTCTAGGGGTATGATACTCGCTTCGGATGTGAGTGGTCCCGGGTTCAAATCCTGGACGGATCCGAGTTTTTCCAGAAGTAATTTAGCGACTATTTAAATGCAACTAGTTAAATTGTAGGCCTACGAGCTGAGCATGTTTCATTGTCATTTTTCGTCCGTTGGTCTAAGGGTATGATACTCGCTTAGGGTGTCAGTGGTCCCGGGTTCAAATCCTGGACGGACGGACCCGAGTTTTTCCAGAAGTAATTTAGCGACTATTTAAATGCACCTAATTAAATTGTAGGCCTACGATCTGAGCATGTTTCATTGTCATTTTTCGTCCGTTGGTCTAAGGGTATGGTACTCGCTTAGGGTGTGAGAGGTCCCGGGTTCAAATCCCGGACGGACCCGAGTTTTACCAGAAGTAATTTAGTGACTATTTAAACGCAACTAACATCAAGGTAGGCCTAGGGGATGAGCATGTTTCAGGGTCATACATGGTCCGTTGGTGTAGGGGTATGATACTCGCTTCGGGTGTGAGTGGTCCCGGGTTCAAATCCTTGACGGAACCGAGTTTTGCAGAAGTAATTTAGCGTCTATTTAAATGCAATTAATTAAATTGCAGGCCTACGAGCTGAGCATGTTTCAGGGTCATACATGGTACGTTGGTCTAGGGGTATGATACTCGCTTCGGGTGTGAGTGGTCCCGGGTTCAAATCCTGGACGGAAACGAGTTTTTCAGTAGAAATTTAGCGTCTATTTAAATGCACCTAATTAAATTGTAGGCCTACGAGCTGAGCATGTTTCTGTGTCATACTTCGTCCGTTGGTCTAAGGGTATGATACTCGCTTAGGGTGTGAGTGGTCCCGGGTTCATTCCCGGACGGAAACGAGTTTTGCTGAAGTAATTTAGTGACTATTTGAACGCAACTAACATCAAGGTAGGTCTACGGGATGAGCATGTTTCAGGGTCATACATGGTCCGTTGGTCTAGGGGTATGATACTCGCTTCGGGTGTGAGTGGTCCCGGGTTCGAATCCTGGACGGAAACGAGTTTTGCAGAAGTAATTTAGCGTCTATTTAAATGCAACTAATTAAATTGCAGGCCTACGAGCTGAGCATGTTTCATTGTCATACTTCGTCCGTTGGTCTAGGGGTATGATACTCGCTTCGGGCGTGAGTGGTCCCGGGATCAAATCCCGGACGGACCCGAGTTTTTGCAGAAGTCAATTAGTGACTATTTAAATGCAACTAACTACAGGGTAGGCCTATAATTTGAGCGGGTTGTTATGTAACACACATGGTCCGTTGGTCTAGGGGTTTGATACTCGCTTAGGATGCGAGTGGTCCCGGGTTCAAATCCCGGACGGAGTCGAGTTTTGCAGAAGTAATTTAGCGACTATTTAAATGCACCTAATTAAATTGTAGGCCTACGATCTGAGCATTTTTCAGGGTCATACATGGTCCGTTGGTCTAGGGGTATGATACTCGCTTCGGATGTGAGTGGTCCCGGGTTCAAATCCTGGACGGATCCGAGTTTTTCCAGAAGTAATTTAGCGACTATTTAAATGCAACTAGTTAAATTGTAGGCCTACGAGCTGAGCATGTTTCATTGTCATTTTTCGTCCGTTGGTCTAAGGGTATGATACTCGCTTAGGGTGTCAGTGGTCCCGGGTTCAAATCCTGGACGGACGGACCCGAGTTTTTCCAGAAGTAATTTAGCGACTATTTAAATGCAACTAGTTAAATTGTAGGCCTACGAGCTGAGCATGTTTCATTGTCATTTTTCGTCCGTTGGTCAAAGGGTATGATACTCGCTTAGGGTGTGAGTGGTCCCGGGTTCAAATCCCGGACGGAAACGAGTTTTGCAGAAGTAATTTAGTGACTATTTAAACGCAACTAACATCAAGGTAGGCCTACGGGATGAGCATGTTTCAGGGTCATACATGGTCCGTTGGTCTAGGGGTATGATACTCGCTTCGGGTGTGAGTGGTCCCGGGTTCAAATCCTTGACGGAACCGAGTTTTGCAGAAGTAATTTAGCGTCTATTTAAATGCAACTAATTAAATTGCAGGCCTACGAGCTGAGCATGTTTCAGGGTCATACATGGTCCGTTGGTCTAGGGGTATGATACTCGCTTCGGGTGTGAGTGGTCCCGGGTTCAAATCCTGGACGGATCCGAGTTTTTCCAGAAGTAATTTAGCGACTATTTAAATGCAACTAGTTAAATTGTAGGCCTACGAGCTGAGCATGTTTCATTGTCATTTTTCGTCCGTTGGCCTAAGGGTATGATACTCGCTTAGGGTGTGAGTGGTCCCGGGTTCAAATCCTGGACGGACGGACCCGAGTTTTTCCAGAAGTAATTTAGCGACTATTTAAATGCAACTAGTTAAATTGTAGGCCTACGAGCTGAGCATGTTTCATTGTCATTTTTCGTCCGTTGGTCAAAGGGTATGATACTCGCTTAGGGTGTGAGTGGTCCCGGGTTCAAATCCTGGACGGAAACGAGTTTTGCAGATGTAATTTAGCGTCTATTTAAATGCAACTAATTAAATTGCAGGCCTACGAGCTGAGCATGTTTCATTGTCATACTTCGTCCGTTGGTCTAGGGGTATGATACTCGCTTCGGGCGTGAGTGGTCCCGGGATCAAATCCCGGACGGACCCGAGTTTTTGCAGAAGTCAATTAGTGACTATTTAAATGCAACTAACTACAGGGTAGGCCTATAAGTTGAGCGGGTTGTTATGTAACACACATGGTCCGTTGGTCTAGGGGTGTGATACTCGCTTAGGATGCGAGTGGTCCCGGGTTCAAATCCCGGACGGAGTCGAGTTTTGCAGAAGTAATTTAGCGACTATTTAAATGCACCTAATTAAATTGTAGGCCTACGATCTGAGCATTTTTCAGGGTCATACATGGTCCGTTGGTCTAGGGGTATGATACTCGCTTCGGATGTGAGTGGTCCCGGGTTCAAATCCTGGACGGATCCGAGTTTTTCCAGAAGTAATTTAGCGACTATTTAAATGCAACTAGTTAAATTGTAGGCCTACGAGCTGAGCATGTTTCATTGTCATTTTTCGTCCGTTGGTCTAAGGGTATGATACTCGCTTAGGGTGTCAGTGGTCCCGGGTTCAAATCCTGGACGGACGGACCCGAGTTTTTCCAGAAGTAATTTAGCGACTATTTAAATGCAACTAGTTAAATTGTAGGCCTACGAGCTGAGCATGTTTCATTGTCATTTTTCGTCCGTTGGTCAAAGGGTATGATACTCGCTTAGGGTGTGAGTGGTCCCGGGTTCAAATCCCGGACGGAAACGAGTTTTGCAGAAGTAATTTAGTGACTATTTAAACGCAACTAACATCAAGGTAGGCCTACGGGATGAGCATGTTTCAGGGTCATACATGGTCCGTTGGTCTAGGGGTATGATACTCGCTTCGGGTGTGAGTGGTCCCGGGTTCAAATCCTTGACGGAACCGAGTTTTGCAGAAGTAATTTAGCGTCTATTTAAATGCAACTAATTAAATTGCAGGCCTACGAGCTGAGCATGTTTCAGGGTCATACATGGTCCGTTGGTCTAGGGGTATGATACTCGCTTCGGGTGTGAGTGGTCCCGGGTTCAAATCCTGGACGGATCCGAGTTTTTCCAGAAGTAATTTAGCGACTATTTAAATGCAACTAGTTAAATTGTAGGCCTACGAGCTGAGCATGTTTCATTGTCATTTTTCGTCCGTTGGCCTAAGGGTATGATACTCGCTTAGGGTGTGAGTGGTCCCGGGTTCAAATCCTGGACGGACGGACCCGAGTTTTTCCAGAAGTAATTTAGCGACTATTTAAATGCAACTAGTTAAATTGTAGGCCTACGAGCTGAGCATGTTTCATTGTCATTTTTCGTCCGTTGGTCAAAGGGTATGATACTCGCTTAGGGTGTGAGTGGTCCCGGGTTCAAATCCTGGACGGAAACGAGTTTTGCAGATGTAATTTAGCGTCTATTTAAATGCAACTAATTAAATTGCAGGCCTACGAGCTGAGCATGTTTCATTGTCATACTTCGTCCGTTGGTCTAGGGGTATGATACTCGCTTCGGGCGTGAGTGGTCCCGGGATCAAATCCCGGACGGACCCGAGTTTTTGCAGAAGTCAATTAGTGACTATTTAAATGCAACTAACTACAGGGTAGGCCTATAAGTTGAGCGGGTTGTTATGTAACACACATGGTCCGTTGGTCTAGGGGTGTGATACTCGCTTAGGATGCGAGTGGTCCCGGGTTCAAATCCCGGACGGAGTCGAGTTTTGCAGAAGTAATTTAGCGACTATTTAAATGCACCTAATTAAATTGTAGGCCTACGATCTGAGCATGTTTCATTGTCATTTTTCGTCCGTTGGTCTAAGGGTATGGTACTCGCTTAGGGTGTGAGAGGTCCCGGGTTCAAATCCCGGACGGACCCGAGTTTTACCAGAAGTAATTTAGTGACTATTTAAACGCAACTAACATCAAGGTAGGCCTAGGGGATGAGCATGTTTCAGGGTCATACATGGTCCGTTGGTGTAGGGGTATGATACTCGCTTCGGGTGTGAGTGGTCCCGGGTTCAAATCCTTGACGGAACCGAGTTTTGCAGAAGTAATTTAGCGTCTATTTAAATGCAACTAATTAAATTGCAGGCCTACGAGCTGAGCATGTTTCAGGATCATACATGGTCCGTTGGTCTAGGGGTATGATACTCGCTTCGGGTGTGAGTGGTCCCGGGTTCAAATCCTGGACGGAAACGAGTTTTGCAGTAGTAATTTAGCGTCTATTTAAATGCACCTAATTAAATTTTAGGCCTACGAGCTGAGCATGTTTCTGTGTCATACTTCGACCGTTGGTCTAAGGGTATGATACTCGCTTAGGGTGTGAGTGGTCCCGGGTTCATTCCCGGACGGAAACGAGTTTTGCTGAAGTAATTTAGTGACTATTTGAACGCAACTAACATCAAGGTAGGTCTACGGGATGAGCATGTTTCAGGGTCATACATGGTCCGTTGGTCTAGGGGTATGATACTCGCTTCGGGTGTGAGTGGTCCCGGGTTCGAATCCTGGACGGAAACGAGTTTTGCAGAAGTAATTTAGCGTCTATTTAAATGCAACTAATTAAATTGCAGGCCTACGAGCTGAGCATGTTTCATTGTCATACTTCGTCCGTTGGTCTAGGGGTATGATACTCGCTTCGGGCGTGAGTGGTCCCGGGATCAAATCCCGGACGGACCCGAGTTTTTGCAGAAGTCAATTAGTGACTATTTAAATGCAACTAACTACAGGGTAGGCCTATAATTTGAGCGGGTTGTTATGTAACACACATGGTCCGTTGGTCTAGGGGTTTGATACTCGCTTAGGATGCGAGTGGTCCCGGGTTCAAATCCCGGACGGAGTCGAGTTTTGCAGAAGTAATTTAGCGACTATTTAAATGCACCTAATTAAATTGTAGGCCTACGATCTGAGCATTTTTCAGGGTCATACATGGTCCGTTGGTCTAGGGGTATGATACTCGCTTCGGATGTGAGTGGTCCCGGGTTCAAATCCTGGACGGATCCGAGTTTTTCCAGAAGTAATTTAGCGACTATTTAAATGCAACTAGTTAAATTGTAGGCCTACGAGCTGAGCATGTTTCATTGTCATTTTTCGTCCGTTGGTCTAAGGGTATGATACTCGCTTAGGGTGTCAGTGGTCCCGGGTTCAAATCCTGGACGGACGGACCCGAGTTTTTCCAGAAGTAATTTAGCGACTATTTAAATGCAACTAGTTAAATTGTAGGCCTACGAGCTGAGCATGTTTCATTGTCATTTTTCGTCCGTTGGTCAAAGGGTATGATACTCGCTTAGGGTGTGAGTGGTCCCGGGTTCAAATCCCGGACGGAAACGAGTTTTGCAGAAGTAATTTAGTGACTATTTAAACGCAACTAACATCAAGGTAGGCCTACGGGATGAGCATGTTTCAGGGTCATACATGGTCCGTTGGTCTAGGGGTATGATACTCGCTTCGGGTGTGAGTGGTCCCGGGTTCAAATCCTTGACGGAACCGAGTTTTGCAGAAGTAATTTAGCGTCTATTTAAATGCAACTAATTAAATTGCAGGCCTACGAGCTGAGCATGTTTCAGGGTCATACATGGTCCGTTGGTCTAGGGGTATGATACTCGCTTCGGGTGTGAGTGGTCCCGGGTTCAAATCCTGGACGGATCCGAGTTTTTCCAGAAGTAATTTAGCGACTATTTAAATGCAACTAGTTAAATTGTAGGCCTACGAGCTGAGCATGTTTCATTGTCATTTTTCGTCCGTTGGCCTAAGGGTATGATACTCGCTTAGGGTGTGAGTGGTCCCGGGTTCAAATCCTGGACGGACGGACCCGAGTTTTTCCAGAAGTAATTTAGCGACTATTTAAATGCAACTAGTTAAATTGTAGGCCTACGAGCTGAGCATGTTTCATTGTCATTTTTCGTCCGTTGGTCAAAGGGTATGATACTCGCTTAGGGTGTGAGTGGTCCCGGGTTCAAATCCTGGACGGAAACGAGTTTTGCAGATGTAATTTAGCGTCTATTTAAATGCAACTAATTAAATTGCAGGCCTACGAGCTGAGCATGTTTCATTGTCATACTTCGTCCGTTGGTCTAGGGGTATGATACTCGCTTCGGGCGTGAGTGGTCCCGGGATCAAATCCCGGACGGACCCGAGTTTTTGCAGAAGTCAATTAGTGACTATTTAAATGCAACTAACTACAGGGTAGGCCTATAAGTTGAGCGGGTTGTTATGTAACACACATGGTCCGTTGGTCTAGGGGTGTGATACTCGCTTAGGATGCGAGTGGTCCCGGGTTCAAATCCCGGACGGAGTCGAGTTTTGCAGAAGTAATTTAGCGACTATTTAAATGCACCTAATTAAATTGTAGGCCTACGATCTGAGCATTTTTCAGGGTCATACATGGTCCGTTGGTCTAGGGGTATGATACTCGCTTCGGATGTGAGTGGTCCCGGGTTCAAATCCTGGACGGATCCGAGTTTTTCCAGAAGTAATTTAGCGACTATTTAAATGCAACTAGTTAAATTGTAGGCCTACGAGCTGAGCATGTTTCATTGTCATTTTTCGTCCGTTGGTCTAAGGGTATGATACTCGCTTAGGGTGTCAGTGGTCCCGGGTTCAAATCCTGGACGGACGGACCCGAGTTTTTCCAGAAGTAATTTAGCGACTATTTAAATGCAACTAGTTAAATTGTAGGCCTACGAGCTGAGCATGTTTCATTGTCATTTTTCGTCCGTTGGTCAAAGGGTATGATACTCGCTTAGGGTGTGAGTGGTCCCGGGTTCAAATCCCGGACGGAAACGAGTTTTGCAGAAGTAATTTAGTGACTATTTAAACGCAACTAACATCAAGGTAGGCCTACGGGATGAGCATGTTTCAGGGTCATACATGGTCCGTTGGTCTAGGGGTATGATACTCGCTTCGGGTGTGAGTGGTCCCGGGTTCAAATCCTTGACGGAACCGAGTTTTGCAGAAGTAATTTAGCGTCTATTTAAATGCAACTAATTAAATTGCAGGCCTACGAGCTGAGCATGTTTCAGGGTCATACATGGTCCGTTGGTCTAGGGGTATGATACTCGCTTCGGGTGTGAGTGGTCCCGGGTTCAAATCCTGGACGGATCCGAGTTTTTCCAGAAGTAATTTAGCGACTATTTAAATGCAACTAGTTAAATTGTAGGCCTACGAGCTGAGCATGTTTCATTGTCATTTTTCGTCCGTTGGCCTAAGGGTATGATACTCGCTTAGGGTGTGAGTGGTCCCGGGTTCAAATCCTGGACGGACGGACCCGAGTTTTTCCAGAAGTAATTTAGCGACTATTTAAATGCAACTAGTTAAATTGTAGGCCTACGAGCTGAGCATGTTTCATTGTCATTTTTCGTCCGTTGGTCAAAGGGTATGATACTCGCTTAGGGTGTGAGTGGTCCCGGGTTCAAATCCTGGACGGAAACGAGTTTTGCAGATGTAATTTAGCGTCTATTTAAATGCAACTAATTAAATTGCAGGCCTACGAGCTGAGCATGTTTCATTGTCATACTTCGTCCGTTGGTCTAGGGGTATGATACTCGCTTCGGGCGTGAGTGGTCCCGGGATCAAATCCCGGACGGACCCGAGTTTTTGCAGAAGTCAATTAGTGACTATTTAAATGCAACTAACTACAGGGTAGGCCTATAAGTTGAGCGGGTTGTTATGTAACACACATGGTCCGTTGGTCTAGGGGTGTGATACTCGCTTAGGATGCGAGTGGTCCCGGGTTCAAATCCCGGACGGAGTCGAGTTTTGCAGAAGTAATTTAGCGACTATTTAAATGCACCTAATTAAATTGTAGGCCTACGATCTGAGCATGTTTCATTGCCATTTTTCGTCCGTTGGTCTAAGGGTATGGTACTCGCTTAGGGTGTGAGAGGTCCCGGGTTCAAATCCCGGACGGACCCGAGTTTTACCAGAAGTAATTTAGTGACTATTTAAACGCAACTAACATCAAGGTAGGCCTAGGGGATGAGCATGTTTCAGGGTCATACATGGTCCGTTGGTGTAGGGGTATGATACTCGCTTCGGGTGTGAGTGGTCCCGGGTTCAAATCCTTGACGGAACCGAGTTTTGCAGAAGTAATTTAGCGTCTATTTAAATGCAACTAATTAAATTGCAGGCCTACGAGCTGAGCATGTTTCAGGATCATACATGGTCCGTTGGTCTAGGGGTATGATACTCGCTTCGGGTGTGAGTGGTCCCGGGTTCAAATCCTGGACGGAAACGAGTTTTGCAGTAGTAATTTAGCGTCTATTTAAATGCACCTAATTAAATTTTAGGCCTACGAGCTGAGCATGTTTCTGTGTCATACTTCGACCGTTGGTCTAAGGGTATGATACTCGCTTAGGGTGTGAGTGGTCCCGGGTTCAAATCCCGGACGGAAACGAGTTTTGCAGAAGTAATTTAGTGACTATTTGAACGCAACTAACATCAAGGTAGGCCTACGGGATGAGCATGTTTCAGGGTCATACATGGTCCGTTGGTCTAGGGGTATGATACTCGCTTCGGGTGTGAGTGGTCCCGGGTTCGAATCCTGGACGGAAACGAGTTTTGCAGAAGTAATTTAGCGTCTATTTAAATGCAACTAATTAAATTGCAGGCCTACGAGCTGAGCATGTTTCATTGTCATACTTCGTCCGTTGGTCTAGGGGTATGATACTCGCTTCGGGCGTGAGTGGTCCCGGGATCAAATCCCGGACGGACCCGAGTTTTTGCAGAAGTCAATTAGTGACTATTTAAATGCAACTAACTACAGGGTAGGCCTATAAGTTGAGCGGTTTGTTATGTAACACACATGGTCCGTTGGTCTAGGGGTTTGATACTCGCTTAGGATGCGAGTGGTCCCGGGTTCAAATCCCGGACGGAGTCGAGTTTTGCAGAAGTAATTTAGCGTCTATTTAAATGCAACTAATTAAATTGCAGGCCTACGAGCTGGGCATGTTTGATTGTCATTTTTCGTCCGTTGGTCTAAGGGTATGATACTCGCTTAGGGTGCGAGTGGTCCCGGGTTCAAATCCCGGACGGACCCGAGTTTTTGCAGAAGTCAATTAGTGACTATTTAAATGCAACTAACTACAGGGTAGGCCTATAAGTTGAGCAGGTTGCTATGTAACACACATAGTCCGTTGGTATTGGGGTATGATAATCGCTCAGGGTGCGAGAGGTCCCGGGTTCAAATCCCGGATTGACCCGAGTTTTGCAGAAGTAATTTAGTGACTATTTAAATCAACTAACTACAGGGTAGGCTTATAAGTTGAGCGTGTTTTTGTTAAACTCATGGTCCGTTGGTCTAGGGATATGATACTCGCTTAGGGTGCGAGTGGTCCCGGGTTCAAATCGCGGACGGAACCGAGTTTTACCAGAAGTAATTTAGTGACTATTAAAACGCAACTAACATCAAGGTAGGCCTAGGGATGAGCATGTTTCAGGGTCATACATGGTCCGTTGGTCTAGGGGTATGATACTTGCTTCGGGTGTGAGTGGTCCCGGGTTCAAATCCTTGACGGCACCGAGTTTTGCAGAAGTAATTTAGCGTCTATTTAAATGCAACTAATTAAATTGCAGGCCTAAGAGCTGAGCATGTTTCAGGGTCATACTTCGTCCGTTGGTCTAAGGCTATGATACTCGCTTAGGGTGTGAGTGGTCCCGGGTTCAAATCCTGGACGGACGGACCCGAGTTTTTCCAGAAGTAATTTAGCGACTATTTAAATGCAACTAGTTAAATTGTAGGCCTACGAGCTGAGCATGTTTCATTGTCATTTTTCGTCCGTTGGTCAAAGGGTATGATACTCGCTTAGGGTGTGAGTGGTCCCGGGTTCAAATCCCGGACGGAAACGAGTTTTGCAGAAGTAATTTAGTGACTATTTAAATGCAACTAACATCAAGGTAGGCCTACGGGATGAGCATGTTTCATTGTCATACTTCGTCCGTTGGTCTAGGGGTATGATACTCGCTTCGGGCGTGAGTGGTCCCGGGATCAAATCCCGGACGGACCCGAGTTTTTGCAGAAGTCAATTAGTGACTATTTAAATGGAACTAACTACAGGGTAATCCTATAAGTTGAGCGGGTTGTTATGTAACACACATGGTCCGTTGGTCTAGGGGTTTGATACTCGCTTAGGGTGCGAGTGGTCCCGGGTTCAAATCCCGGACGGAGTCGAGTTTTGCAGAAGTAATTTAGCGACTATTTAAATGCACCTAATTAAATTGTAGGCCTACGATCTGAGCATGTTTCATTGTCATACTTCGTCCGTTGGTCTATGGGTATGATACTCGCTTAGAGTGTGAGTGGTCCCGGGTTCAAATCCCGGACGGACCCGAGTTTTTCCAGAAGTAATTTAGCGACTATTTAAATGCAACTAGTTAAATTGTAGGCCTACGAGCTGAGCATGTTTCATTGTCATTTTTCTTCCGTTGGTCTAAGGGTATGATACTCGCTTAGGGTGTGAGTGGTCCCGGGTTCAAATCCTGGACGGACGGACCCGAGTTTTTCCAGAAGTAATTTAGCGACTATTTAAATGCAACTAGTTAAATTGTAGGCCTACGAGCTGAGCATGTTTCATTGTCATTTTTCGTCCGTTGGTCAAAGGGTATGATACTCGCTTAGGGTGTGAGTGGTCCCGGGTTCAAATCCCGGACGGAAACGAGTTTTGCAGAAGTAATTTAGTGACTATTTAAATGCAACTAACATCAAGGTAGGCCTACGGGATGAGCATGTTTCATTGTCATACTTCGTCCGTTGGTCTAGGGGTATGATACTCGCTCAGGGTGCGAGTGGTCCCGGGTTCAAATCCCGGATTGACCCGAGTTTTGCAGAAGTAATTTAGTGACTATTTATATCAACTAACTACAGGGTAGGCTTATAAGTTGAGCGTGTTTTTGTTACACTCATGGTCCGTTGGTCTAGGGATATGATACTCGCTTAGGGTGCGAGTGGTCCCGGGTTCAAATCGCGGACGGACCCGAGTTTTACCAGAAGTAATTTAGTGACTATTAAAACGCAACTAACATCAAGGTAGGCCTAGGGGATGAGCATGTTTCAGGGTCATACATGGTCCGTTGGTGTACGGGTATGATACTTGCTTCGGGTGTGAGTGGTCCCGGGTTCAAATCCTGGACGGAAACGAGTTTTGCAGAAGTAATTTAGCGTCTATTTAAATGCAACTAATTAAATTGCAGGCCTACGAGCTGAGCATGTTTCATTGTCATACTTCGTCCGTTGGTCTAGGGGTATGATACTCGCTTCGGGCGTGAGTGGTCCCGGGATCAAATCCCGGACGGACCCGAGTTTTTGCAGAAGTCAATTAGTGACTATTTAAATGCAACTAAATACAGGGTAGGCCTATAAGTTGAGCGGGTTGTTATGTAACACACATGGTCCGTTGGTCTAGGGGTTTGATACTCGCTTAGGATGCGAGTGGTCCCGGGTTCAAATCCCGGACGGACCCGAGTTTTGCAGAAGTAATTTAGCGTCTATTTAAATGCAACTAATTAAATTGCAGGCCTACGAACTGAGAATGTTTCAGGGTCATACATGGTCCGTTGGTCTAGGGGTATGATACTCGCTTCGGATGTGAGTGGTCCCGGGTTCAAATCCCGAACGGACCCGAGTTTTTCCAGAAGTAATTTAGCGACTATTTAAATGCAACTAGTTAAATTGTAGGCCTACGAGCTGGGCATGTTTGATTGTCATTTTTCGTCCGTTGGTCTAAGGGTATGATACTCGCTTAGGGTGCGAGTGGTCCCGGGTTCAAATCCCGGACGGACCCGAGTTTTTGCAGAAGTCAATTAGTGACTATTTAAATGCAACTAACTACAGGGTAGGCCTATAAGTTGAGCAGGTTGCTATGTAACACACATAGTCCGTTGGTATTGGGGTATGATACTCGCTCAGGGTGCGAGAGGTCCCGGGTTCAAATCCCGGATTGACCCGAGTTTTGCAGAAGTAATTTAGTGACTATTTAAATCAACTAACTACAGGGTAGGCTTATAAGTTGAGCGTGTTTTTGTTACACTCATGGTCCGTTGGTCTAGGGATATGATACTCGCTTAGGGTGCGAGTGGTCCCGGGTTCAAATCGCGGACGGAACCGAGTTTTACCAGAAGTAATTTAGTTACTATTAAAACGCAACTAACATCAAGGTAGGCCTAGGGATGAGCATGTTTCAGGGTCATACATGGTCCGTTGGTCTAGGGGTATGATACTTGCTTCGGGTCTGAGTGGTCCCGGGTTCAAATCCTTGACGGCACCGAGTTTTGCAGAAGTAATTTAGCGTCTATTTAAATGCAACTAATTAAATTGCAGGCCTAAGAGCTGAGCATGTTTCAGGGTCATACTTCGTCCGTTGGTCTAAGGGTATGATACTCGCTTAGGGTGTGAGTGGTCCCGGGTTCAAATCCTGGACGGACGGACCCGAGTTTTTCCAGAAGTAATTTAGCGACTATTTAAATGCAACTAGTTAAATTGTAGGCCTACGAGCTGAGCATGTTTCATTGTCATTTTTCGTCCGTTGGTCTAAGGGTATGATACTCGCTTAGGGTGTGAGTGGTCCCGGGTTCAAATCCTGGACGGATGGACCCGAGTTTTTCCAGAAGTAATTTAGCGACTATTTAAATGCAACTAGTTAAATTGTAGGCCTACGAGCTGAGCATGTTTCATTGTCATTTTTCGTCCGTTGGTCTAAGGGTATAATACTCGCTTCGGGTGTGAGTGGTCCCGGGTTCGAATCCTGGACGGAACCGAGTTTTGCAGAAGTAATTTAGCGTCTATTTAAATGCAACTAATTAAATTGCAGGCCAACGAGCTGAGCATGTTTCATTGTCATACTTCGTCCGTTGGTCTAGGGGTATGATACTCGCTTCGGGTGTGAGTGGTCCCGGGTTCAAATCTCGGACGGACCCGAGTTTTGCAGAAGTAATTAGTGACTATTTAAATCAACTAACTACAGGGTAGGCCTATGAGTTGAGCATGTTTTAGTTACATACGTGGTCCGTTGGTCTGGGGGTATGATACTCGCTTCGGGTGTGAGTGGTCCCGGGTTCAAATCCCGGAAGGACCTAAATTTTGCAGAAGTAATTTAGCGACTATTTAAATGCACCTAATTAAATTGTAGGCCTACGAGCTGAGCATGTTTCTTTGTCATACTTCGTCCGTTGGTCTAAGGGTATGATACTCGCTTAGGGTGTGAGTGGTCCCGGGTTCAAATCTCGGACGGACCCGAGTTTTGCAGAAGTAATTAGTGACTATTTAAATCAACTAACTACAGGGTAGGGCTATGAGTTGAGCATGTTCTAGTTACACACGTGGTACGTTGGTCTAGGGCTATGATACTCGCTTAGGGTGCGAGTGGTCCCGGGTTCAAATCCCGGATGGAGCCGAGTTTTGCAGAAGTAACTTAGCGACTATTTAAATGCACCTAATTAAATTGTAGGCCTACGAGCTGAGCATGTTTAATTGTCATATTTCGTCCGTTGGTCTAAGGGTATGATACTCGCTTAGGGTGTGAGTGGTCCCGGGTTCAAATCCCGGACGGACCCGAGTTTTACCAGAAGTAATTAAGTGACTATTTAAACGCAACTAACATCAAGGTAGGCCTACGGGATGAGCATGTTTCAGGGTCATACATGGTTCGTTGGTCTAGGGGTATGATGTTCGCTTCGGGTGTGAGTGGTCCCTGGTTCAAATCCCGGACGGAGTCGAGTTTTGCAGAAGTAGTTTAGCGACTATTTAAATGCACCTAATTAAATTGTAGGCCTACGATCTGAGCATGTTTCAGGGTCATACATGGTCCGTTGGTCTAGGGGTATGATGCTCGCTTCGGGTGTGAGTGGTCCCGGGTTCAAATCCCGGACGGAGCCGAGTTTTGCAGAAGAAATTTAGCAACTATTTAAATGCACCTAATTAAATTGTAGGCCTACGAGCTGAGCATGTTTTATTGTCATTTTTCGTCCGTTGGTCTAAGGGTATGATACTCGCTTAGGGTGTGAATGGTTCTGGGTTTAAATCCCGGACGGACCCGAGTTTTACCAGAAGTAATTAAGTGACTATTTAAACGCAACTAACATCAAGGTAGGCCTACGGGATGAGCATGTTTCAGAATCATACATGGTCCGTTGGTCTAGGGGTATGATACTCGCTTCGGGTGTGAGTGGTCCCGGGTTCAAATCCTGGACGGAACCAAGTTTTACCAGAAAAAATTTAGTGACTATTTAAACGCAACTATCATCAAGGTAGGCCTACGGGATGAGCATGTTTCAGGGTCATACATGGCCCGTTGGTCTAGGGGTATGATACTCGCTTCGGGTGTGAGTGGTCCCGGGTTCAAATCCTGGACGGAACCAATTTTTTCCAGAAGTAAATTAGCGACAATTTAAATGCAACTAATTAAATTGTAGGCCTACGAGCTGAGCATGTTTCATTGTCATTTTTCGTCCGTTGGTCTAAGGGTATGATACTCGCTTAGGGTGCGAGTGGTCCCGGGTTCAAATCCCGGACGGACCCGAGTTATGTAGAAGTAATTTAGTGACTATTTAAATCAACTAACTACAGGGTAGGCCTATAAATTGAGCGTGTTTTTGATACAATCATGGTCCGTTGGTCTAAGGGTATGATACTCGCTTAGGGTGTGAGTGGTCCCGGGTTCAAATCGCGGACGGACCCGAATTTTACCAGAAGTAATGAAGTGACTATTTAAACGCAACTAACATCAAGATAGGCCTACGGGATGAGCATGTTTCAGGGTCATACATGGTCCGTTGGTCTGGGAGTATGATACTCGCTTCGGGTGTGAGTGGTCCCGGGTTCAAATCTTCGACGGAACCGAGTTTTCCAGAAGTAATTTAGCGTCTTTTTAAATGCAACTAAATACATGGTAGGCCTATGAGTTGAGCATGTTTTAGTTACTTACGTGGTCCGTTGGTCTAGGGGTATGATACTCGCTTCGGGTGTGAGTGGTCCCGGGTTCAAATCCCGAACGGACCCAAATTTTTCAGAAGTAATTTAGAGACTATTTAAATGCACCTAATTAAATTGTAGGCCTACGAGCTGAGCATGTTTCTTTGTCATACTTCGTCCGTTGGTCTAAGGGTATGATACTCGCTTAGGGTGTGAGTGGTCCCGGGTTCAAATCCCGGACGGACCCAAGTTTTACCAGAAGTAATTTAGTGAATATTTAAACGCAACTAACATCAAGGTAGGCCTAGGGGATGAGCATGTTTCAGGGTCATACATGGTCCGTTGGTCTAGGGGTATGATACTCGCTTCGGGTGTGTGTGGTCCCGGGTTCAAATGCTGGACGGAACCGAGTTTTGCAGAAGTAATTTAGCGTCTATTTAAATGCAACTAATTAAATTGCAGGCCTACGAGCTGAGCATGTCTCATTGTCATACTTCGTCCGTTGGTCTAGGGGTATGATACTCGCTTCGGGTGTGAGTGGTCCCGGGTTCAAATCTCGGACGGACCCGAGTTTTTTCAGAAGTAATTAGTGACTATTTAAATCAACTAACTACAGGGTAGGCCTATGAGTTGAGCATGTTTTAGTTACACACGTGGTCCGTTGGTCTAGGGGTATGATACTCGCTTCGTGTGTGAATGGTCACGGGTTCAAATCCCGGACGGACCCGAGTTTTTGCAGACGTAAATTAGTGACTATTTAAATTCAACTAACTACAGGGTAGGCCTATAAGTTCAGCGTGTTTTTGTTACACACATGGTCCGTTGGTCTAGGGGTATGATACTCGCTTAGGGTGCGGGTGGTCCCGGGTTCAAATCCCGGACGGAGCCGAGTTTTGCAGAAGTAACTTAGCGACTATTTAAATGCACCTAATTAAATTGTAGGACTACGAGCTGAGCATGTTTAATTGTCATACTTCGTCCGTTGGTCTAAGGGTATGATACTCGCTTCGGTTGTGAGTGGTCCTGGGTTCAAATCCCGGACGGACCCGAGTTTTTGCAGAAGTAAATTAGTGACTATTTAAATGCAACTAACTGCAGGGTAGGCCTATAAGTTGAGCGTGTTTTTGTTACACACACGGTCCGTTGGTCTAGGGGTATGATAATCGCATAGGGTGCGAGTGTTCCCGGGTTCAAATCCCGGACGTACCCAAATTTTCCAGAAGTAATTTAGCGACTATATAAATGCACCTAATTAAATTGTAGGCCTACGAGCTGAGCATGTTTCTTTGTCATACTTCGTCCGTTGGTCTAAGGGTATGATACTCGCTTAGGGTGTGAGTGGTCCCGGGTTCAAATCCCGGACGGACTCGAGTTTTAACAGAAGTAATTAAGTGACTATTTAGCGCAACTAACATCAAGGTAGGCCTACGGGATGAGCATGTTTCAGGGTCATTCATGGTCCGTTGGTCTAGTGGTATGATACTCGCTTAGGGTGCGAGTGGTCCCGGGTTCAAATCCCGGACGGGCCCGAGTTTTACAGAAGTAATTTAGTGACTATTTAAATGCACCTAATTAAATTGTAGGCCTACGAGCTGAGCATGTTTCATTGTCATTTTTCGTCCGTTGGTCTAAGGGTATGATACTCGCTTAGGGTGTGAGTGGTCCCGGGTTCAAATCGCGGACGGACCCGAATTTTACCAGAAGTAATGAAGTGACTATTTAAACGCAACTAACATCAAGATAGGCCTACGGGATGAGCATGTTTCAGGGTCATACATGGTCCGTTGGTCTGGGAGTATGATACTCGCTTCGGGTGTGAGTGGTCCCGGGTTCAAATCTTCGACGGAACCGAGTTTTCCAGAAGTAATTTAGCGTCTTTTTAAATGCAACTAAATACATGGTAGGCCTATGAGTTGAGCATGTTTTAGTTACTTACGTGGTCCGTTGGTCTAGGGGTATGATACTCGCTTCGGGTGTGAGTGGTCCCGGGTTCAAATCCCGAACGGACCCAAATTTTTCAGAAGTAATTTAGAGACTATTTAAATGCACCTAATTAAATTGTAGGCCTACGAGCTGAGCATGTTTCTTTGTCATACTTCGTCCGTTGGTCTAAGGGTATGATACTCGCTTAGGGTGTGAGTGGTCCCGGGTTCAAATCCCGGACGGACCCAAGTTTTACCAGAAGTAATTTAGTGAATATTTAAACGCAACTAACATCAAGGTAGGCCTAGGGGATGAGCATGTTTCAGGGTCATACATGGTCCGTTGGTCTAGGGGTATGATACTCGCTTCGGGTGTGTGTGGTCCCGGGTTCAAATGCTGGACGGAACCGAGTTTTGCAGAAGTAATTTAGCGTCTATTTAAATGCAACTAATTAAATTGCAGGCCTACGAGCTGAGCATGTCTCATTGTCATACTTCGTCCGTTGGTCTAGGGGTATGATACTCGCTTCGGGTGTGAGTGGTCCCGGGTTCAAATCTCGGACGGACCCGAGTTTTTTCAGAAGTAATTAGTGACTATTTAAATCAACTAACTACAGGGTAGGCCTATGAGTTGAGCATGTTTTAGTTACACACGTGGTCCGTTGGTCTAGGGGTATGATACTCGCTTCGTGTGTGAATGGTCACGGGTTCAAATCCCGGACGGACCCGAGTTTTTGCAGACGTAAATTAGTGACTATTTAAATTCAACTAACTACAGGGTAGGCCTATAAGTTCAGCGTGTTTTTGTTACACACATGGTCCGTTGGTCTAGCGGTATGATACTCGCTTAGGGTGCGGGTGGTCCCGGGTTCAAATCCCGGACGGAGCCGAGTTTTGCAGAAGTAACTTAGCGACTATTTAAATGCACCTAATTAAATTGTAGGACTACGAGCTGAGCATGTTTAATTGTCATACTTCGTCCGTTGGTCTAAGGGTATGATACTCGCTTCGGTTGTGAGTGGTCCTGGGTTCAAATCCCGGACGGACCCGAGTTTTTGCAGAAGTAAATTAGTGACTATTTAAATGCAACTAACTGCAGGGTAGGCCTATAAGTTGAGCGTGTTTTTGTTACACACACGGTCCGTTGGTCTAGGGGTATGATAATCGCATAGGGTGCGAGTGTTCCCGGGTTCAAATCCCGGACGTACCCAAATTTTCCAGAAGTAATTTAGCGACTATATAAATGCACCTAATTAAATTGTAGGCCTACGAGCTGAGCATGTTTCTTTGTCATACTTCGTCCGTTGGTCTAAGGGTATGATACTCGCTTAGGGTGTGAGTGGTCCCGGGTTCAAATCCCGGACGGACTCGAGTTTTAACAGAAGTAATTAAGTGACTATTTAAACGCAACTAACATCAAGGTAGGCCTACGGGATGAGCATGTTTCAGGGTCATTCATGGTCCGTTGGTCTAGTGGTATGATACTCGCTTAGGGTGCGAGTGGTCCCGGGTTCAAATCCCGGACGGGCCCGAGTTTTACAGAAGTAATTTAGTGACTATTTAAATGCACCTAATTAAATTGTAGGCCTACGAGCTGAGCATGTTTCATTGTCATTTTTCGTCCGTTGGTCTAAGGGTATGATACTCGCTTAGGGTGTGAGTGGTCCCGGGTTCAAATCCCGGACGGAGCCGAGTTTTGCAGAAGTAATTTAGCAACTATTTAAATGCACCTAATTAAATTGTAGGCCTACGAGCTGAGCATGTTTGTGTCATACTTCGTCCGTTGGTCTAAGGGTATGATGCTCGCTTAGGGTGTGAGTGGTCCTGGGTTCAAATCCCGGACGGACCCAAGTTTTTGCAGAAGTAAATTAGTGACTATTTAAATGCAACTAGTTAAATTGTAGGCCTACGAGCTGAGCATGTTTCATTGTCATTTTTCGTCCGTAGGTCTAAGGGTATGATACTCGATTAGGGTGCGAGTGGTCCCGGGTTCAAATCCCGGACGGAGCCGAGTTTTGCAGAAGTAATTTAGCAACTATTTAAATGCACCTAATAAAATTGTAGGCCTACGAGCTGAGCATGTTTATGTCATACTTCGACCGTTGGTCTAAGGGTTTGATACTCGCTTTGGGTTTGAGTGGTCCCGGGTTCAAATTCCGGACGGACCCGAGTTTTACCAGAAGTAATTGACTATTTAAACGCAACTAACATCAAGGTAGGCCTACGGGATGAGCATGTTTCAGGGTCATACATGGTCCGTTGGTCTAGGGGTATGATACTCGCTCAGGGTGCGAGTGGTCCCGGGTTCAAATCCCGGATTGACCCGAGTTTTTCCAGAAGTAATTTATTTTAATGCAACTAGTTAAATTGTAGGCCTACGAGCTGAGCATGTTTTATTGTCATTTTTCGTCCGTTGGTCTAAGCGTATGGTACTCGCTTAGGGTTTGAGTGGTCCCGGGTTCAAATCCTGGACGGAACCAATTTTTTCCAGAAGTAAATTAGCGATAATTTAAATGCAACTAATTAAATTGTAGGCCTACGAGCTGAGCATGTTTCATTGTCATTTTTCGTCCGTTGGTCTAAGGGTATGATACTCGCTTAGGGTGTGAGTGGTTCTGGGTTCAAATCCCGGACGGACCCGAGTTTTACCAGAAGTAATTAAGTGACTATTTAAACGCAACTAACATCAAGGTAGGCCTACGGGATGAGCATGTTTCAGGGTCATACATGGTCCGTTGGTCAAAGGGTATGATACTCGCTTCGGGTGTGAGTGGTCCCGGGTTCAAATCCTGGACGGAACCGAGTTTTCCAGAAGTAATTTAGCGTCTATTTAAATGCAACTAATTAAATTGCAGGCCTACGAGCCGAGCATGTTTCATTGTCATACTTCGTCTGTTGGTCTAAGGGTATGATACTCGCTTAGGGTGTGAGTGGTTCTGGGTTCAAATCCCGGACGGACCCGAGTTTTACCAGAAGTAATTAAGTGACTATTTAAACGCAAGTAACATCAAGGTAGGCCTACGGGATGAGCATGTTTCATTGTCATTTTTCGTCCGTTGGTCTAAGGGTATGATACTCGCTTTGGGTGTGAGTGGTTCTGGGTTCAAATCCCGGACGGACCCGAGTTTTACCAGAAGTAATTAAGTGACTATTTAAACGCAAGTAACATCAAGGTAGGCCTACGGGATGAGCATGTTTCAGGGTCATACATGGTCGGTTGGTCTAGGGGTATGATACTCGCTTCGGTTGTGAGTGGTCCCGGGTTCAAATTCCGGACGGACCCGAGTTTTACCAGAAGTAATTGACTATTTAAACGCAACTAACATCAAGGTAGGCCTACGGGATGAGCATGTTTCAGGGTCATACATCGTCCGTTGGTCTAGGGGTATGATACTCGCTCAGGGTGCGAGTGGTCCCGGGTTCAAATCCCGGATTGACCCGAGTTTTTCCAGAAGTAATTTATTTTAATGCAACTAGTTAAATTGTAGGCCTACGAGCTGAGCATGTTTTATTGTCATTTTTCGTCCGTTGGTCTAAGCGTATGGTACTCGCTTAGGGTTTGAGTGGTCCCGGGTTCAAATCCCGGACGGACCCGAGTTTTTTCAGAAGTAATTTAGCGAATATTTAAATGCAACTAGTTTTATTGTAGGCCTACGAGCTGAGCATGTTTCATTGTCATTTTTCGTCCGTTGGTCTAAGGGTATGATACTCGCTTAGGGTGTGAGTGGTCCCGGGTTTAAGTCCTGGACGGAACCGAGTTTTCCAGAAGTAATCTAGCGTCTATTTAAATGCAACTAATTAAATTGCAGGCCTACGAGCTGAGCATGTTTTATTGTCATACTTCGTCCGTTGGTCTAGGGGTATGATACTCGCTTAGGGTGCGAGTGGTCCCGGGTTCAAAACCCGGACGGATCCGAGTTTTTGCAGAAGTCAATTAGTGACTATTTAAATGCAACTAACTACAGGGTAGGCCTATAAGTTGAGCGGGTTGTTATGTAACACACATGGTCCGTTGGTATTGGGGTATGATACTCGCTTAGGGTGCGAGTGGTCCCGGGTTCAAATCCCGGACGGAGCCGAGTTTTGCAGAAGTAATTTAGCAACTATTTAAATGCACCTAATTAAATTGTAGGCCTACGAGCTGAGCATGTTTATGTCATACTTCGTCCGTTGGTCTAAGGGTTTGATACTCGCTTTGGGTGTGAGTGGTCCCGGGTTCAAATTCCGGACGGACCCGAGTTTTACCAGAAGTAATTGACTATTTAAACGCAACTAACATCAAGGTAGGCCTACGGGATGAGCATGTTTCAGTATCATACATGGTCCGTTGGTCTAGGGGTATGATACTCGCTTCGGGTGTGAGTGGTCCCGGGTTCAAATCCTGAACGGAACCGAGTTTTCCAGAAGTAATTTAGCGTCTATTTAAATGCAACTAATTAAATTGCAGGCCTACGAGCTGAGCATATTTCATTGTCATACTTCGTCCGTTGGTCTAAGGGGATGATACTCGCTTAGGGTGTGAGTGGTCCCAGGTTCAAATCCCGGACGGGCCCTGAGTTTTTGCAGAAGTAAATTAGTGACAATTTAAACGCAACTAACTACAGGGTAGACCTATAAGTTGAGCATGTTTCTGTTACACACATGGACCGTTGGTCTAGGGGTATGATACTCGCTTCGGGTGTGAGTGGTCCCGGGTTCAAATCCTGGACGGAACCGAGTTTTCCAGAAGTATTTTAGCGTCTATTTAAATGCAACTAATTAAATTGCAGGCCTACGAGCCGAGCATGTTTCATTGTCATACTTCGTCCGTTGGTCTAAGGGTATGATACTCGCTTAGGGTGTGAGTGGTTCTGGGTTCAAATCCCGGACGGACCCGAGTTTTACCAGAAGTAATTAAGTGACTATTGAAACGCAACTAACATCAAGGCAGGCCTACGGGATGAGCATGTTTCATTGTCATTTTTCGTCCGTTGGTCTAAGGGTATGATACTCGCTTAGGGTGCGAGTGGTCCCGGGTTCAAATCCCGGACGGACCCGAGTTTTTGCAGAAGTAAATTAGTGACTATTTAAATGCAACTAGTTAAATTGTAGGCCTACGAGCTGAGCATGTTTCATTGTCATTTTTCGTCCGTTGGTCTAAGGGTATGATACTCGCTTAGGGTGTGAGTGGTCCTGGGTACAAATCCCGGACGGAGCCGAGTTTTGCAGAAGTAATTTAGCAACTATTTAAATGCACCTAATTAAATTGTAGGCCAACGAGCTGAGCATGTTTCATTGTCATTTTTCGTCCGTTGGTCTAAGGGTATGATACTCGCTTTGGGTGTGAGTGGTTCTGGGTTCAAATCCCGGACGGACCCGAGTTTTACCAGAAGTAATTAAGTGACTTTTTAAACGCAACTAACATCAAGGTAGGCCTACGGGATGAGCATGTTTCAGAATCATACATGGTCCTTTGGTCTAGGGGTATGATACTCGCTTCGGGTGTGAGTGGTCCCGGGTTCAAATCCTGAACGGAACCGAGTTTTCCAGAAGTAATTTAGCGTCTATTTAAATGCAACTAATTAAATTGCAGGCCTACGAGCTGAGCGTGTTTCATTGTCATACTTCGTCCGTTGGTCTAAGGGTATGATACTCGCTTAGGGTGTGAGTGGTCCTGGGTTCAAATCCCGGATGGACCCGAGTTTTACCAGAAGTAATTGACTATTTAAACGCAACTATCATCAAGGTAGGCCTACGGGATGAGCATGTTTCAGCGTCATACATGGTCCGTTGGTCTAGGGGTATGATACTCGCTTCGGGTGTGAGTGGTCCCGGGTTCAAATCCTGGACGGAACCGAGTTTTCCAGAAGTATTTTAGCGTCTATTTAAATGCAACTAATTAAATTGCAGGCCTACGAGCCGAGCATGTTTCATTGTCATACTTCGTCCGTTGGTCTAAGGGTATGATACTCGCTTAGGGTGTGAGTGGTTCTGGGTTCAAATCCCGGACGGACCCGAGTTTTACCAGAAGTAATTAAGTGACTATTGAAACGCAACTAACATCAAGGCAGGCCTACGGGATGAGCATGTTTCATTGTCATTTTTCGTCCGTTGGTCTAAGGGTATGATACTCGCTAAGGGTGTGAGTGGTCCCGGGTTCAAATCCAGGACGGACCCAAATTTTGAGGAAGTAATTTAGCGACAATTTAAATGCACCTAATTAAATTGTAGGCCAACGAGCTGAGCATGTTTCTTTGTCATACTTCGTCCGTTGGTCTAAGGGTATGATACTCGCTTAGGGTGTGAGTGGTCCTGGGTTCAAATCCCGGATGGACCCGAGTTTTACCAGAAGTAATTGACTATTTAAACGCAACTATCATCAAGGTAGGCCTACGGGATGAGCATGTTTCAGCGTCATACATGGTCCGTTGGTCTAGGGGTATGATACTCGCTCAGGGTGCGAGTGGTCCCTGGTTCAAATCCCGGATTGACCCGAGTTTTGCAGAAGTAATTTAGTGACTATTTAAATCAACTAACTACAGGGTAGGCTTATAAGTTGAGCGTGTTTTTTTACACTCATGGTCCGTTGGTCTAGGGGTATGGTACTCGCTTAGTGTGCGAGTGGTCCCGGGTTCAAATCCCGGACGGACCCGAGTTTTTCCAGAAGTAATTTAGCGTCTATTTAATTGCAACTAATTAAATTGCAGGCCTACGAGCCGAGCATGTTTCATTGTCATACTTCGTCCGTTGGTCTAAGGGTATGATACTCGCTTAGGGTGTGAGTGGTTCTGGGTTCAAATCCCGGACGGACCCGAGTTTTACCAGAAGTAATTAAGTGACTATTTAAACGCAACTAACATCAAGGTAGGCCTACGGGATGAGCATGTTTCATTGTCATTTTTCGTCCGTTGGTCTAAGGGTATGATACTCGATTTGGGTGTGAGTGGTTCTGGGTTCAAATCCCGGACGGACCCGAGTTTTACCAGAAGTAATTAAGTGACTATTTAAACGCAACTAACATCAAGGTAGGCCTACGGGATGAGCATGTTTCAGGGTCATACATGGTCGGTTGGTCTAGGGGTATGATACTCGCTTCGGGTGTGAGTGGTCCCGGGTTCAAATCCTGGACGGAACCGAGTTTTCCAGAAGTATTTTAGCGTCTATTTAAATGCAACTAATTAAATTGCAGGCCTACGAGCCGAGCATGTTTCATTGTCATACTTCGTCCGTTGGTCTAAGGGTATGATACTCGCTTAGGGTGTGAGTGGTTCTGGGTTCAAATCCCGGACGGACCCGAGTTTTACCAGAAGTAATTAAGTGACTATTGAAACGCAACTAACATCAAGGCAGGCCTACGGGATGAGCATGTTTCATTGTCATTTTTCGTCCGTTGATCTAAGGGTATGATACTCGCTTAGGGTGCGAGTGGTCCCGGGTTCAAATCCCGGACGGACCCGAGTTTTTGCAGAAGTAAATTAGTGACTATTTAAATGCAACTAGTTAAATTGTAGGCCTACGAGCTGAGCATGTTTCATTGTCATTTTTCGTCCGTTGGTCTAAGGGTATGATACTCGCTAAGGGTGTGAGTGGTCCCGGGTTCAAATCCAGGACGGACCCAAATTTTGCAGAAGTAATTTAGCGACAATTTAAATGCACCTAATTAAATTGTAGGCCAACGAGCTGAGCATGTTTCTTTGTCATACTTCGTCCGTTGGTCTAAGGGTATGATACTCGCTTAGGGTGTGAGTGGTCCTGGGTTCAAATCCCGGATGGACCCGAGTTTTACCAGAAGTAATTGACTATTTAAACGCAACTATCATCAAGGTAGGCCTACGGGATGAGCATGTTTCAGCGTCATACATGGTCCGTTGGTCTAGGGGTATGATACTCGCTCAGGGTGCGAGTGGTCCCTGGTTCAAATCCCGGATTGACCCGAGTTTTGCAGAAGTAATTTAGTGACTATTTAAATCAACTAACTACAGGGTAGGCTTATAAGTTGAGCGTGTTTTTTTACACTCATGATCCGTTGGTCTAGGGGTATGGTACTCGCTTAGTGTGCGAGTGGTCCCGGGTTCAAATCCCGGACGGACCCGAGTTTTTCCAGAAGTAATTTAGCGTGTATTTAATTGCAACTAATTAAATTGCAGGCCTACGAGCCGAGCATGTTTCATTGTCATACTTCGTCCGTTGGTCTAAGGGTATGATACTCGCTTAGGGTGTGAGTGGTTCTGGGTTCAAATCCCGGACGGACCCGAGTTTTACCAGAAGTAATTAAGTGACTATTTAAACGCAACTAACATCAAGGTAGGCCTACGGGATGAGCATGTTTCATTGTCATTTTTCGTCCGTTGGTCTAAGGGTATGATACTCGATTTGGGTGTGAGTGGTTCTGGGTTCAAATCCCGGACGGACCCGAGTTTTACCAGAAGTAATTAAGTGACTATTTAAACGCAACTAACATCAAGGTAGGCCTACGGGATGAGCATGATTCAGGGTCATACATGGTCGGTTGGTCTAGGGGTATGATACTCGCTTCGGGTGTGAGTGGTCCCGGGTTCAAATCCTGGACGGAACCGAGTTTTCCAGAAGTATTTTAGCGTCTATTTAAATGCAACTAATTAAATTGCAGGCCTACGAGCCGAGCATGTTTCATTGTCATACTTCGTCCGTTGGTCTAAGGGTATGATACTCGCTTAGGGTGTGAGTGGTTCTGGGTTCAAATCCCGGACGGACCCCAGTTTTACCAGAAGTAATTAAGTGACTATTGAAACGCAACTAACATCAAGGCAGGCCTACGGGATGAGCATGTTTCATTGTCATTTTTCGTCCGTTGGTCTAAGGGTATGATACTCGCTTAGGGTGCGAGTGGTCCCGGGTTCAAATCCCGGACGGACCCGAGTTTTTGCAGAAGTAAATTAGTGACTATTTAAATGCAACTAGTTAAATTGTAGGCCTACGAGCTGAGCATGTTTCATTGTCATTTTTCGTCCGTTGGTCTAAGGGTATGATACTCGCTAAGGGTGTGAGTGGTCCCGGGTTCAAATCCAGGACGGACCCAAATTTTGCAGAAGTAATTTAGCGACAATTTAAATGCACCTAATTAAATTGTAGGCCAACGAGCTGAGCATGTTTATTTGTCATACTTCGTCCGTTGGTCTAAGGGTATGATACTCGCTTAGGGTGTGAGTGGTCCCGGGTTCAAATCCCGGACGGAGCCGAGTTTTGCAGAAGTAATTTAGCAACTATTTAAATGCTCCTAATTAAATTGTAGGCCAACGAGATGAGCATGTTTATGTCATACTTCGTCCGTTGGTCTAAGGGTATGATACTCGCTTAGGGTGTGAGTGGTCCTGGGTACAAATCCCGGACGGAGCCGAGTTTTGCAGAAGTAATTTAGCAACTATTTAAATGCACCTAATTAAATTGTAGGCCAACGAGCTGAGCATGTTTCATTGTCATTTTTCGTCCGTTGGTCTAAGGGTATGATACTCGCTTTGGGTGTGAGTGGTTCTGGGTTCAAATCCCGGACGGACCCGAGTTTTACCAGAAGTAATTAAGTGACTATTTAAACGCAACTAACATCAAGGTAGGCCTACGGGATGAGCATGTTTCAGAATCATACATGGTCCTTTGGTCTAGGGGTATGATACTCGCTTCAGGTGTGAGTGGTCCCGGGTTCAAATCCTGAACGGAACCGAGTTTTCCAGAAGTAATTTAGCGTCTATTTAAATGCAACTAATTAAATTGCAGGCCTACGAGCTGAGCGTGTTTCATTGTCATACTTCGTCCGTTGGTCTAAGGGTATGATACTCGCTTAGGGTGTGAGTGGTCTTGGGTTCAAATCCCGGATGGACCCGAGTTTTACCAGAAGTAATTGACTATTTAAACGCAACTATCATCAAGGTAGGCCTACGGGATGAGCATGTTTCAGCGTCATACATGGTCCGTTGGTCTAGGGGTATGATACTCGCTCAGGGTGCGAGTGGTCCCTGGTTCAAATCCCGGATTGACCCGAGTTTTGCAGAAGTAATTTAGTGACTATTTAAATCAACTAACTACAGGGTAGGCTTATAAGTTGAGCGTGTTTTTTTACACTCATGGTCCGTTGGTCTAGGGGTATGGTACTCGCTTAGTGTGCGAGTGGTCCCGGGTTCAAATCCCGGACGGACCCGAGTTTTACCAGAAGTAATTAAGTGACTATTTAAACGCAACTAACATCAAGGTAGGCCTACGGGATGAGCATGCTTCAGGGTCATACATGGTCGGTTGGTCTAGGGGTATGATACTCGCTTCGGGTGTGAGTGGTCCCGGCTTCAAATCCTGGACGGAACCGAGTTTTCCAGAAGTATTTTAGCTTATATTTAAATGCAACTAATTAAATTGCAGGCCTACGAGCCGAGCATGTTTCATTGTCATACTTCGTCCGTTGGTCTAAGGGTATGATACTCGCTTAGGGTGTGAGTGGTCCCGGGTTCAAATCCCGGACGGAGCCGAGTTTTGCAGAAGTAATTTAGTGACTATTGAAACGCAACTAACATCAAGGCAGGCCTACGGGATGAGCATGTTTCATTGTCATTTTTCGTCCGTTGGTCTAAGGGTATGATACTCGCTAAGGGTGTGAGTGGTCCCGGCTTCAAATCCTGAACGGAACCGAGTTTTCCAGAAGTAATTTAGCGTCTATTTAAATGCAACTAATTAAATTGCAGGCCTACGAGCTAAGCGTGTTTCATTGTCATACTTCGTCCGTTGGTCTAAGGGTATGATACTCGCTTAGGGTGTGAGTGGTCTTGGGTTCAAATCCCGGACGGACCCGAGTTTTACCAGAAGTAATTAAGTGACTATTTAAACGCAACTAACATCAAGGTAGGCCTACGGGATGAGCATGTTTCAGGGTCATACATGGTCGGTTGGTCTAGGGGTATGATACTCGCTTCGGGTGTGAGTGGTCCCGGCTTCAAATCCTGGACGGAACCGAGTTTTCCAGAAGTATTTTAGCGTCTATTTAAATGCAACTAATTAAATTGCAGGCCTACGAGCCGAGCATGTTTCATTGTCATACTTCGTCCGTTGGTCTAAGGGTATGATACTCGCTTAGGGTGTGAGTGGTCCCGGGTTCAAATCCCGGACGGAGCCGAGTTTTGCAGAAGTAATTTAGCAACTATTTAAATGCTCCTAATTAAATTGTAGGCCAACGAGATGAGCATGTTTATGTCATACTTCGTCCGTTGGTCTAAGGGTATGATACTCGCTTAGGGTGTGAGTGGTCCTGGGTACAAATCCCGGACGGAGCCGAGTTTTGCAGAAGTAATTTAGCAACTATTTAAATGCACCTAATTAAATTGTAGGCCAACGAGCTGAGCATGTTTCTTTGTCATACTTCGTCCGTTGGTCTAAGGGGATGATACTCGCTTAGGGTGTGAGTGGTCCCGGGTTCAAATCCCGGACGGAGCCGAGTTTTGCAGAAGTAATTTAGCAACTATTTAAATGCTCCTAATTAAATTGTAGGCCAACGAGATGAGCATGTTTATGTCATACTTCGTCCGTTGGTCTAAGGGTATGATACTCGCTTAGGGTGTGAGTGGTCCTGGGTACAAATCCCGGACGGAGCCGAGTTTTGCAGAAGTAATTTAGCAACTATTTAAATGCACCTAATTAAATTGTAGGCCAACGAGCTGAGCATGTTTCATTGTCATTTTTCGTCCGTTGGTCTAAGGGTATGATACTCGCTTTGGGTGTGAGTGGTTCTGGGTTCAAATCCCGGACGGACCCGAGTTTTACCAGAAGTAATTAAGTGACTATTTAAACGCAACTAACATCAAGGTAGGCCTACGGGATGAGCATGTTTCAGAATCATACATGGTCCTTTGGTCTAGGTGTATGATACTCGCTTCGGGTGTGAGTGGTCCCGGGTTCAAATCCTGAACGGAACCGAGTTTTCCAGAAGTAATTTAGCGTCTATTTAAATGCAACTAATTAAATTGCAGGCGTACGAGCTGAGCGTGTTTCATTGTCATACTTCGTCCGTTGGTCTAAGGGTATGATACTCGCTTAGGGTGTGAGTGGTCCTGGGTTCAAATCCCGGATGGACCCGAGTTTTACCAGAAGTAATTGACTATTTAAACGCAACTATCATCAAGGTAGGCCTACGGGATGAGCATGTTTCAGCGTCATACATGGTCCGTTGGTCTAGGGGTATGATACTCGCTCAGGGTGCGAGTGGTCCCTGGTTCAAATCCCGGATTGACCCGAGTTTTGCAGAAGTAATTTAGTGACTATTTAAATCAACTAACTACAGGGTAGGCTTATAAGTTGAGCGTGTTTTTTTACACTCATGGTCCGTTGGTCTAGGGGTATGGTACTCGCTTAGTGTGCGAGTGGTCCCGGGTTCAAATCCCGGACGGACCCGAGTTTTACCAGAAGTAATTAAGTGACTATTTAAACGCAACTAACATCAAGGTAGGCCTACGGGATGAGCATGTTTCAGGGTCATACATGGTCGGTTGGTCTAGGGGTATGATACTCGCTTCGGGTGTGAGTGGTCCCGGCTTCAAATCCTGGACGGAACCGAGTTTTCCAGAAGTATTTTAGCGTCTATTTAAATGCAACTAATTAAATTGCAGGCCTACGAGCCGAGCATGTTTCATTGTCATACTTCGTCCGTTGGTCTAAGGGTATGATACTCGCTTAGGGTGTGAGTGGTTCTGGGTTCAAATCCCGGACGGACCCGAGTTTTACCAGAAGTAATTAAGTGACTATTGAAACGCAACTAACATCAAGGCAGGCCTACGGGATGAGCATGTTTCATTGTCATTTTTCGTCCGTTGGTCTAAGGGTATGATACTCGCTTAGGGTGCGAGTGGTCCCGGGTTCAAATCCCGGACGGACCCGAGTTTTGCAGAAGTAATTTAGCAACTATTTAAATGCACCTAATTAAATTGTAGGCCAACGAGCTGAGCATGTTTCATTGTCATACTTCGTCCGTTGGTCTAAGGGTATGATACTCGCTTAGGGTGTGAGTGGTCTTGGGTTCAAATCCCGGACGGACCCGAGTTTTACCAGAAGTAATTAAGTGACTATTTAAACGCAACTAACATCAAGGTAGGCCTACGGGATGAGCATGTTTCAGGGTCATACATGGTCGGTTGGTCTAGGGGTATGATACTCGCTTCGGGTGTGAGTGGTCCCGGCTTCAAATCCTGGACGGAACCGAGTTTTCCAGAAGTATTTTAGCGTCTATTTAAATGCAACTAATTAAATTGCAGGCCTACGAGCCGAGCATGTTTCATTGTCATACTTCGTCCGTTGGTCTAAGGGTATGATACTCGCTTAGGGTGTGAGTGGTCCCGGGTTCAAATCCCGGACGGAGCCGAGTTTTGCAGAAGTAATTTAGCAACTATTTAAATGCTCCTAATTAAATTGTAGGCCAACGAGATGAGCATGTTTATGTCATACTTCGTCCGTTGGTCTAAGGGTATGATACTCGCTTAGGGTGTGAGTGGTCCTGGGTACAAATCCCGGACGAAGCCGAGTTTTGCAGAAGTAATTTAGCAACTATTTAAATGCACCTAATTAAATTGTAGGCCAACGAGCTGAGCATGTTTCTTTGTCATACTTCGTCCGTTGGTCTAAGGGGATGATACTCGCTTAGGGTGTGAGTGGTCCCGGGTTCAAATCCCGGACGGAGCCGAGTTTTGCAGAAGTAATTTAGCAACTATTTAAATGCTCCTAATTAAATTGTAGGCCAACGAGATGAGCATGTTTATGTCATACTTCGTCCGTTGGTCTAAGGGTATGATACTCGCTTAGGGTGTGAGTGGTCCTGGGTACAAATCCCGGACGGAGCCGAGTTTTGCAGAAGTAATTTAGCAACTATTTAAATGCACCTAATTAAATTGTAGGCCAACGAGCTGAGCATGTTTCATTGTCATTTTTCGTCCGTTGGTCTAAGGGTATGATACTCGCTTTGGGTGTGAGTGGTTCTGGGTTCAAATCCCGGACGGACCCGAGTTTTACCAGAAGTAATTAAGTGACTATTTAAACGCAACTAACATCAAGGTAGGCCTACGGGATGAGCATGTTTCAGAATCATACATGGTCCTTTGGTCTAGGTGTATGATACTCGCTTCGGGTGTGAGTGGTCCCGGGTTCAAATCCTGAACGGAACCGAGTTTTCCAGAAGTAATTTAGCGTCTATTTAAATGCAACTAATTAAATTGCAGGCGTACGAGCTGAGCGGGTTTCATTGTCATACTTCGTCCGTTGGTCTAAGGGTATGATACTCGCTTAGGGTGTGAGTGGTCCTGGGTTCAAATCCCGGATGGACCCGAGTTTTACCAGAAGTAATTGACTATTTAAACGCAACTATCATCAAGGTAGGCCTACGGGATGAGCATGTTTCAGCGTCATACATGGTCCGTTGGTCTAGGGGTATGATACTCGCTCAGGGTGCGAGTGGTCCCTGGTTCAAATCCCGGATTGACCCGAGTTTTGCAGAAGTAATTTAGTGACTATTTAAATCAACTAACTACAGGGTAGGCTTATAAGTTGAGCGTGTTTTTTTACACTCATGGTCCGTTGGTCTAGGGGTATGGTACTCGCTTAGTGTGCGAGTGGTCCCGGGTTCAAATCCCGGACGGACCCGAGTTTTACCAGAAGTAATTAAGTGACTATTTAAACGCAACTAACATCAAGGTAGGCCTACGGGATGAGCATGTTTCAGGGTCATACATGGTCGGTTGGTCTAGGGGTATGATACTCGCTTCGGGTGTGAGTGGTCCCGGCTTCAAATCCTGGACGGAACCGAGTTTTCCAGAAGTATTTTAGCGTCTATTTAAATGCAACTAATTAAATTGCAGGCCTACGAGCCGAGCATGTTTCATTGTCATACTTCGTCCGTTGGTCTAAGGGTATGATACTCGCTTAGGGTGTGAGTGGTTCTGGGTTCAAATCCCGGACGGACCCGAGTTTTACCAGAAGTAATTAAGTGACTATTGAAACGCAACTAACATCAAGGCAGGCCTACGGGATGAGCATGTTTCATTGTCATTTTTCGTCCGTTGGTCTAAGGGTATGATACTCGCTTAGGGTGCGAGTGGTCCCGGGTTCAAATCCCGGACGGACCCGAGTTTTGCAGAAGTAATTTAGCAACTATTTAAATGCACCTAATTAAATTGTAGGCCAACGAGCTGAGCATGTTTCATTGTCATACTTCGTCCGTTGGTCTAAGGGTATGATACTCGCTTAGGGTGTGAGTGGTTCTGGGTTCAAATCCCGGACGGACCCGAGTTTTACCAGAAGTAATTAAGTGACTATTGAAACGCAACTAACATCAAGGCAGGCCTACGGGATGAGCATGTTTCATTGTCATTTTTCGTCCGTTGGTCTAAGGGTATGATACTCGCTTAGGGTGTGAGTGGTCCTGGGTACAAATCCCGGACGGAGCCGAGTTTTGCAGAAGTAATTTAGCAACTATTTAAATGCACCTAATTAAATTGTAGGCCTACGAGCCGAGCATGTTTCATTGTCATACTTCGTCCGTTGGTCTAAGGGTATGATACTCGCTTAGGGTGTGAGTGGTTCTGGGTTCAAATCCCGGACGGACCCGAGTTTTACCAGAAGTAATTAAGTGACTATTGAAACGCAACTAACATCAAGGCAGGCCTACGGGATGAGCATGTTTCATTGTCATTTTTCGTCCGTTGGTCTAAGGGTATGATACTCGCTTAGGGTGCGAGTGGTCCCGGGTTCAAATCCCGGACGGACCCGAGTTTTTGCAGAAGTAAACTAGTGACTATTTAAATGCAACTAGTTAAATTGTAGGCCTACGAGCTGAGCATGTTTCATTGTCATTTTTCGTCCGTTGGTCTAAGGGTATGATACTCGCTAAGGGTGTGAGTGGTCCCGGGTTCAAATCCAGGACGGACCCAAATTTTGCAGAAGTAATTTAGCGACAATTTAAATGCACCTAATTAAATTGTAGGCCAACGAGCTGAGCATGTTTCTTTGTCATACTTCGTCCGTTGGTCTAAGGGTATGATACTCGCTTAGGGTGTGAGTGGTCCCGGGTTCAAATCCCGGACGGAGCCGAGTTTTGCAGAAGTAATTTAGCAACTATTTAAATGCTCCTAATTAAATTGTAGGCCAACGAGATGAGCATGTTTATGTCATACTTCGTCCGTTGGTCTAAGGGTATGATACTCGCTTAGGGTGTGAGTGGTCCTGGGTACAAATCCCGGACGGAGCCGAGTTTTGCAGAAGTAATTTAGCAACTATTTAAATGCACCTAATTAAATTGTAGGCCAACGAGCTGAGCATGTTTCATTGTCATTTTTCGTCCGTTGGTCTAAGGGTATGATACTCGCTTTGGGTGTGAGTGGTTCTGGGTTCAAATCCCGGACGGACCCGAGTTTTACCAGAAGTAATTAAGTGACTATTTAAACGCAACTAACATCAAGGTAGTCCTACGGGATGAGCATGTTTCAGAATCATACATGGTCCTTAGGTCTAGGGGTATGATACTCGCTTCGGGTGTGAGTGGTCCCGGGTTCAAATCCTGAACGGAACCGAGTTTTCCAGAAGTAATTTAGCGTCTATTTAAATGCAACTAATTAAATTGCAGGCCTACGAGCTGAGCGTGTTTCATTGTCATACTTCGTCCGTTGGTCTAAGGGTATGATACTCGCTTAGGGTGTGAGTGGTCCTGGGTTCAAATCCCGGATGGACCCGAGTTTTACCAGAAGTAATTGACTATTTAAACGCAACTATCATCAAGGTAGGCCTACGGGATGAGCATGTTTCAGCGTCATACATGGTCCGTTGGTCTAGGGGTATGGTACTCGCTTAGTGTGCGAGTGGTCCCGGGTTCAAATCCCGGACGGACCCGAGTTTTTCCAGAAGTAATTTAGCGACTATTTTAATGCAACTAGTTAAATTGTAGGCCTACGAGCTGAGCATGTTTCATTGTCATTTTTCGTCCGTTGGTCTAAGGGTATGATACTCGCTTAGGGTGTGAGTGGTCCCGGGTTCAAATCCCGGACGGACCCGAGTTTTTCCAGAAGTAATCTAGCGTCTATTTGATTGCAACTAATTAAATTGCAGGCCTACGAGCTGAGCATGTTTCATTGTCATACTTCGTTCGTTGGTCTAGGGGTATGATACTCGCTTAGGGTGCGAGTGGTCCCGGGTTCAAATCCTTGACGGAACCGAGTTTTCCAGAAGTAATTTAGTGACTATTTAAACGCAACTAACATCAAGGTAGGCCTACGGGATGAGCATGATTCAGGGTCACACATGGTCCGTTGGTCTAGGGGTATGATACTCGCTTCGGGTGTGAGTGGTCCCGGGTTTAAGTCCTGGACGGAACCGAGTTTTCCAGAAGTAATCTAGCGTCTATTTAAATGCAACTAATTAAATTGTAGGCCTACGAGCTGAGCATGTTTCATTGTCATTTTTCTTCCGTTTGTCTAAGGGTATGATACTCGCTTAGGGTGTGAGTGGTCCCGGGTTCAAATCCTGGACGGAACCGATTTTTTCCAGAAGTAAATTAGCGATAATTTAAATGCAACTAATTAAATTGTAGGCCTACGAGCTGAGCATGTTTCATTGTCATTTTTCGTCCGTTGGTCTAAGGGTATGATACTCGCTTAGGGTGTGAGTGGTTCGGGGTTCAAATCCCGGACGGACCCGAGTTTTACCAGTAGTAATTAAGTGACTATTTAAACGCAACTAACATCAAGGTAGGCCTACGGGATGAGCATGCTTCATTGTCATTTTTCGTCCGTTGGTCTAAGGGTATGATACTCGCTTAGGGTGTGAGTGGTTCTGATTTCAAATCCCGGACGGACCCGAGTTTTTGCAGAAGTAAATTAGTGACTATTTAAATGCAACTAACTACAGGGTAGGCCTATAAGTTGAGCATGTTTCTGTTACACACATGGACCGTTGGTCTAAGGGTATGATACTCGCTTAGGGTGTGAGTGGTCCCGGGTTCAAATCCTGGACGGAACCGATTTTTTCCAGAAGTAAATTAGCGACAATTTAAATGCAACTAATTAAATTGTAGGCCTACGAGCTAACCATGTTTCATTGTCATTTTTCGTCCGTTGGTCTAAGGGTATGATACTCGCTTAGGGTGTGAGTGGTCCTGGGTTCCAATCCCGGACGGACCCGAGTTTTACCAGTAGTAATTAAGTGACTATTTAAACGCAACTAACATCAAGGTAGGCCTACGGGATGAGCATGTTTCGGGGTCATACATGGTCGGTTGGTCAACGGGTATGATACTCGCTTCGGGTGTGTGTGGTCCCGGGTTCAAATCCTGGACGGAACCGAGTTTTCTAGAAGTAATTTAGCGTCTATTTAAATGCAACTAATTAAATTGCAGGCCTACGAGCAGAGCATGTTTCATTGTCATACTTCGTCCGTTGGTCTAAGGGTATGATACTCGCTTAGGGTGTGAGTGGTCCCGGGTTCAAATCCGGGACGTGCCCTGAGTTTTTGCAGAAGTAAATTTGTGACTATTTAAACGCAACTAACTAAAGGGTAGGCCTATAAGTTGAGCATGTTTCTGTTAGACAGATGGACCGTTGGTCTAGGGGTATGATACTCGCTTAGGGTGTGAGTGGTCCCGGGTTCAAATCCCGGACGGACCCGAGTTTTTCCAGAAGTAATCTAGCGTCTATTTAATTGCAACTAATTAAATTGCAGGCCTACGAGCTGAGCATGTTTTATTGTCATTTTTCGTCCGTTGGTCTAAGCGTATGGTACTCGCTTAGGGTTTGAGTGGTCCCGGGTTCAAATCCCGGACGGACCCGAGTTTTACCAGAAGTAATTGACTATTTAAACGCAACTATCATCAAGGTAGGCCTACGGGATGAGCATGTTTCAGCGTCATACATGGTCCGTTGGTCTAGGGGTATGATACTCGCTCAGGGTGCGAGTGGTCCCTGGTTCAAATCCCGGATTGACCCGAGTTTTGCAGAAGTAATTTAGTGACTATTTAAATCAACTAACTACAGGGTAGGCTTATAAGTTGAGCGTGTTTTTTTTACACTCATGGTCCGTTGGTCTAGGGGTATGGTACTCGCTTAGTGTGCGAGTGGTCCCGGGTTCAAAACCCGGACGGACCCGAGTTTTTCCAGAAGTAATTTAGCGACTATTTTAATGCAACTAGTTAAATTGTAGGCCTACGAGCTGAGCATGTTTTATTGTCATTTTTCGTCCGTTGGTCTAAGCGTATGGTACTCGCTTAGGGTTTGAGTAGTCCCGGGTTCAAATCCCGGACGGACCCGAGTTTTCCAGAAGTAATTTAGCGACTATTTAAATGCAACTAGTTTAATTGTAGGCCTACGAGCTGAGCATGTTTCATTGTCATTTTTCGTCCGTTGGTCTAAGGGTATGATACTCGCTTAGGGTGTGAGTGGTCCCGGGTTCAAATCCCGGACGGACCCAAGTTTTTCCAGAAGTAATCTAGCGTCTATTTAATTGCAACTAATTAAATTGCAGGCCTACGAGCTGAGCATGTTTCATTGTCATACTTCGTCCGTTGGTCTAGGGGTATGATACTCGCTTAAGGTGCGAGTGGTCCCGGGTTCAAATCCTTGACGGAACCGAGTTTTCCAGAAGTAATTTAGTGACTATTTAATCGCAACTAACATCAAGGTAGGCCTACGGGATGAGCATGTTTCGGGGTCATACATGGTCGGTTGGTCAACGGGTATGATACTCGCTTCGGGTGTGTGTGGTCCCGGGTTCAAATCCTGGACGGAACCGAGTTTTCTAGAAGTAATTTAGCGTCTATTTAAATGCAACTAATTAAATTGCAGGCCTACGAGCAGAGCATGTTTCATTGTCATACTTCGTCCGTTGGTCTAAGGGTATGATACTCGCTTAGGGTGTGAGTGGTCCCGGGTTCAAATCCGGGACGTGCCCTGAGTTTTTGCAGAAGTAAATTTGTGACTATTTAAACGCAACTAACTAAAGGGTAGGCCTATAAGTTGAGCATGTTTCTGTTACACAGATGGACCGTTGGTCTAGGGGTATGATACTCGCTTAGGGTGTGAGTGGTCCCGGGTTCAAATCCCGGACGGACCCGAGTTTTTCCAGAAGTAATCTAGCGTCTATTTAATTGCAACTAATTAAATTGCAGGCCTACGAGCTGAGCATGTTTTATTGTCATTTTTCGTCCGTTGGTCTAAGCGTATGGTACTCGCTTAGGGTTTGAGTGGTCCCGGGTTCAAATCCCGGACGGACCCGAGTTTTACCAGAAGTAATTGACTATTTAAATGCAACTATCATCAAGGTAGGCCTACGGGATGAGCATGTTTCAGCGTCATACATGGTCCGTTGGTCTAGGGGTATGATACTCGCTCAGGGTGCGAGTGGTCCCTGGTTCAAATCCCGGATTGACCCGAGTTTTGCAGAAGTAATTTAGTGACTATTTAAATCAACTAACTACAGGGTAGGCTTATAAGTTGAGCGTGTTTTTTTTACACTCATGGTCCGTTGGTCTAGGGGTATGGTACTCGCTTAGTGTGCGAGTGGTCCCGGGTTCAAAACCCGGACGGACCCGAGTTTTTCCAGAAGTAATTTAGCGACTATTTTAATGCAACTAGTTAAATTGTAGGCCTACGAGCTGAGCATGTTTTATTGTCATTTTTCGTCCGTTGGTCTAAGCGTATGGTACTCGCTTAGGGTTTGAGTGGTCCCGGGTTCAAATCCCGGACGGACCCGAGTTTTCCAGAAGTAATTTAGCGACTATTTAAATGCAACTAGTTTAATTGTAGGCCTACGAGCTGAGCATGTTTCATTGTCATTTTTCGTCCGTTGGTCTAAGGGTATGATACTCGCTTAGGGTGTGAGTGGTCCCGGGTTCAAATCCCGGACGGACCCAAGTTTTTCCAGAAGTAATCTAGCGTCTATTTAATTGCAACTAATTAAATTGCAGGCCTACGAGCTGAGCATGTTTCATTGTCATACTTCGTCCGTTGGTCTAGGGGTATGATACTCGCTTAAGGTGCGAGTGGTCCCGGGTTCAAATCCTTGACGGAACCGAGTTTTCCAGAAGTAATTTAGTGACTATTTAATCGCAACTAACATCAAGGTAGGCCTACGGGATGAGCATGATTCAGGGTCACACATGGTCCGTTGGTCTAGGGGTATGATACTCGCTTCGGGTGTGAGTGGTCCCGGGTTTAAGTCCTGGACGGAACCGAGTTTTCCAGAAGTAATCTAGCGTCTATTTAAATGCAACTAATTAAATTGTAGGCCTACGAGCTGAGCATGTTTCATTGTCATTGTTCGTCCGTTGGTCTAAGGGTATGATACTCGCTTAGGGTGTGAGTGGTCCCGGGTTCAAATCCTGGACGGAACCGATTTTTTCCAGAAGTTAATTAGCGATAATTTAAATGCAACTAATTAAATTGTAGGCCTACGAGCTGAGCATGTTTCATTGTCATTTTTCGTCCGTTGGTCTAAGGGTATGATACTCGCTTAGGGTGTGAGTGGTTCGGGGTTCAAATCCCGGACGGACCCGAGTTTTACCAGAAGTAATTAAGTGACTATTTAAACGCAACTAACATCAAGGTAGGCCTACGGGATGAGCATGCTTCATTGTCATTTTTCGTCCGTTGGTCTAAGGGTATGATACTCGCTTAGGGTGTGAGTGGTTCTGGGTTCAAATCCCGGACGGACCCGAGTTTTTGCAGAAGTAAATTAGTGACTATTTAAATGCAACTAACTACAGGGTAGGCCTATAAGTTGAGCATGTTTCTGTTACACACATGGACCGTTGGTCTAAGGGTATGATACTCGCTTAGGGTGTGAGTGGTCCCGAGTTCAAATCCTGGACGGAACCGATTTTTTCCAGAAGTAAATTAGCGACAATTTAAATGCAACTAATTAAATTGTAGGCCTACGAGCTAAGCATGTTTCATTGTCATTTTTCGTCCGTTGGTCTAAGGGTATGATACTCGCTTAGGGTGTGAGTGGTCCTGGGTTCCAATCCCGGACGGACCCGAGTTTTACCAGAAGTAATTAAGTGACTATTTAAACGCAACTAACATCAAGGTAGGCCTACGGGATGAGCATGTTTCATTGTCATACTTCGTCCGTTGGTCTAAGGGTATGATACTCGCTTAGGGTGTGAGTGGTCCCGGGTTCAAATCCGGGACGGGCCCTGAGTTTTTGCAGAAGTAAATTTGTGACTATTTAAACGCAACTAACTACAGGGTAGGCCTATAAGTTAAGCATGTTTCTGTTACACAGATGGACCGTTGGTCTAGGGGTATGATACTCGCTTAGGGTGCGAGTGGTCCCGGGTTCAAATCCTGGACGGAACCGATTTTTTCCAGAAGTAATCTAGCGTCTATTTAAATGCAACTAATTAAATTGTAGGCCTACGAGCTGAGCATGTTTCATTGTCATTTTTCGTCCGTTGGTCTAAGGGTATGATACTCGCTAAGGGTGTGAGTGGTCTCGGGTTCAAATCCTGGACGGAACCGATTTTTTCCAGAAGTAAATTAGCGATAATTTAAATGCAACTGATTAAATTGTAGGCCTACGAGCTGAGCATGTTTCATTGTCATTTTTCGTCCGTTGGTCTAAGGGTATGATACTCGCTTAGGGTGTGAGTGGTTCGGGGTTCAAATCCCGGACGGACCCGAGTTTTACCAGAAGTAATTAAGTGACTATTTAAACGCAACTAACATCAAGGTAGGCCTACGGGATGAGCATGTTTCATTGTAATTTTTCGTCCGTTGGTCTAAGGGTATGATACTCGCTTAGGGTGTGAGTGGTTCTGGGTTCAAATCCCGGACGGACCCGAGTTTTTGCAGAAGTAAATTAGTGACTATTTAAATGCAACTAATTAAATTGTAGGCCAACGAGCTAAGCATGTTTCATTGTCATTTTTCGTCCGTTGGTCTAAGGGTATGATACTCGCTTAGGGTGTGAGTGGTCCTGGGTTCCAATCCCGGACGGACCCGAGTTTTACCAGAAGTAATTAAGTGACTATTTAAACGCAACTAACATCAAGGTAGGCCTACGGGATGAGCATGTTTCAGGGTCATACATGGTCGGTTGGTCAAGGGGTATGATACTCGCTTCGGGTGTGTGTGGTCCCGGGTTCAAATCCTGGACGGAACCGAGTTTTCCAGAAGTAATTTAGCGTCTATTTAAATGCAACTAATTAAATTGCAGGCCTACGAGCAGAGCATGTTTCATTGTCATACTTCGTCCGTTGGTCTAAGGGTATGATACTCGCTTAGGGTGTGAGTGGTCCCGGGTTCAAATCCGGGACGGGCCCTGAGTTTTTGCAGAAGTAAATTTGTGACTATTTAAACGCAACTAACTACAGGGTAGGCCTATAAGTTAAGCATGTTTCTGTTACACAGATGGACCGTTGGTCTAGGGGTATGATACTCGCTTAGGGTGCGAGTGGTCCCGGGTTCAAATCCTGGACGGAACCGATTTTTTCCAGAAGTAATCTAGCGTCTATTTAAATGCAACTAATTAAATTGTAGGCCTACGAGCTGAGCATGTTTCATTGTCATTTTTCGTCCGTTGGTCTAAGGGTTTGATACTCGCTAAGGGTGTGAGTGGTCCCGGGTTCAAATCCTGGACGGAACCGATTTTTTCCAGAAGTAAATTAGCGATAATTTAAATGCAACTGATTAAATTGTAGGCCTACGAGCTGAGCATGTTTCATTGTCATTTTTCGTCCGTTGGTCTAAGGGTATGATACTCGCTTAGGGTGTGAGTGGTTCGGGGTTCAAATCCCGGACGGACCCCAGTTTTACCAGAAGTAATTAAGTGACTATTTAAACGCAACTAACATCAAGGTAGGCCTACGGGATGAGCATGTTTCATTGTAATTTTTCGTCCGTTGGTCTAAGGGTATGATACTCGCTTAGGGTGTGAGTGGTTCTGGGTTCAAATCCCGGACGGACCCGAGTTTTTGCAGAAGTAAATTAGTGACTATTAAAATGCAACTAATTAAATTGTAGGCCAACGAGCTAAGCATGTTTCATTGTCATTTTTCGTCCGTTGGTCTAAGGGTATGATACTCGCTTAGGGTGTGAGTGGTCCTGGGTTCCAATCCCGGACGGACCCTAGTTTTACCAGAAGTAATTAAGTGACTATTTAAACGCAACTAACATCAAGGTAGGCCTACGGGATGAGCATGTTTCAGGGTCATACATGGTCGGTTGGTCAAGGGATATGATACTCGCTTCGGGTGTGTGTGGTCCCGGGTTCAAATCCTGGACGGAACCGAGTTTTCCAGAAGTAATTTAGCGTCTATTTAAATGCAATTAATTAAATTGCAGGCCTACGAGCAGAGCATGTTTCATTGTCATACTTCGCCCGTTGGTCTAAGGGTATGATACTCGCTTAGGGTGTGAGTGGTCCCGGGTTCAAATCCGGGACGGGCCCTGAGTTTTTGCAGAAGTAAATTTGTGACTATTTAAACGCAACTAACTACAGGGTAGGCCTATAAGTTGAGCATGTTTCTGTTACACAGATGGACCGTTGGTCTAGGGGTATGATACTCGCTTAGGGTGCGAGTGGTCCCGGGTTCAAATCCCGGACGGACCCGAGTTTTTCCAGAAGTAATTTAGCGACTATTTTAATGCAACTAGTTAAATTGTAGGCCTACGAGCTGAGCATGTTCTATTGTCATTTTTCGTCCGTTGGTCTAAGGGTATGATACTCGCTTAGGGTGTGAGTGGTTCTGGGTTCAAATCCCGGACGGACCCGAGTTTTTGCAGAAGTAAATTAGTGACTATTTAAATGCAACTAACTACAGGGTAGGCCTATAAGTTGAGCATGTTTCTGTTACACACATGGACCGTTGGTCTAAGGGTATGATACTCGCTTAGGGTGTGAGTGGTCCAGGGTTCAAATCCTGGACGGAACCGATTTTTCCCAGAAGTAAATTAGCGACAATTTAAATGCAACTAATTAAATTGTAGGCCTACGAGCTAAGCATGTTTCATTGTCATTTTTCGTCCGTTGGTCTAAGGGTATGATACTCGCTTAGGGTGTGAGTGGTCCTGGGTTCCAATCCCAGACGGACCCGAGTTTTACCAGAAGTAATTAAGTGACTATTTAAACGCAACTAACATCAAGGTAGGCCTACGGGATGAGCATGTTTCAGGGTCATACATGGTCGGTTGGTCAAGGGGTATGATACTCGCTTCGGGTGTGTGTGGTCCCGGGTTCAAATCCTGGACGGAACCGAGTTTTCCAGAAGTAATTTAGCGTCTATTTAAATGCAACTAATTAAATTGCAGGCCTACGAGCAGAGCATGTTTCATTGTCATACTTCGTCCGTTGGTCTAAGGGTATGATACTCGCTTAGGGTGTGAGTGGTCCCGGGTTCAAATCCGGGACGGGCCCTGAGTTTTTGCAGAAGTAAATTTGTGACTATTTAAACGCAACTAACTACAGGGTAGGCCTATAAGTTAAGCATGTTTCTGTTACACAGATGGACCGTTGGTCTAGGGGTATGATACTCGCTTAGGGTGCGAGTGGTCCCGGGTTCAAATCCTGGACGGAACCAATTTTTTCCAGAAGTAATCTAGCGTCTATTTAAATGCAACTAATTAAATTGTAGGCCTACGAGCTGAGCATGTTTCATTGTCATTTTTCGTCCGTTGGTCTAAGGGTATGATACTCGCTAAGGGTGTGAGTGGTCCCGGGTTCAAATCCTGGACGGAACCGATTTTTTCCAGAAGTAAATTAGCGATAATTTAAATGCAACTGATTAAATTGTAGGCCTACGAGCTGAGCATGTTTCATTGTCATTTTTCGTCCGTTGGTCTAAGGGTATGATACTCGCTTAGGGTGTGAGTGGTTCGGGGTTCAAATCCCGGACGGACCCGAGTTTTACCAGAAGTAATTAAGTGACTATTTAAACGCAACTAACATCAAGGTAGGCCTACGGGATGAGCATGTTTCATTGTAATTTTTCGTCCGTTGGTCTAAGGGTATGATACTCGCTTAGGGTGTGAGTGGTTCTGGGTTCAAATCCCGGACGGACCCGAGTTTTTGCAGAAGTAAATTAGTGACTATTTAAATGCAACTAATTAAATTGTAGGCCAACGAGCTAAGCATGTTTCATTGTCATTTTTCGTCCGTTGGTCTAAGGGTATGATACTCGCTTAGGGTGTGAGTGGTCCTGGGTTCCAATCCCGGACGGACCCTAGTTTTACCAGAAGTAATTAAGTGACTATTTAAACGCAACTAACATCAAGGTAGGCCTACGGGATGAGCATGTTTCAGGGTCATACATGGTCGGTTGGTCAAGGGGTATGATACTCGCTTCGGGTGTGTGTGGTCCCGGGTTCAAATCCTGGACGGAACCGAGTTTTCCAGAAGTAATTTAGCGTCTATTTAAATGCAACTAATTAAATTGCAGGCCTACGAGCAGAGCATGTTTCATTGTCATACTTCGTCCGTTGGTCTAAGGGTATGATACTCGCTTAGGGTGTGAGTGGTCCCGGGTTCAAATCCGGGACGGGCCCTGAGTTTTTGCAGAAGTAAATTTGTGACTATTTAAACGCAACTAACTACAGGGTAGGCCTATAAGTTAAGCATGTTTCTGTTACACAGATGGACCGTTGGTCTAGGGGTATGATACTCGCTTAGGGTGCGAGTGGTCCCGGGTTCAAATCCTGGACGGAACCGATTTTTTCCAGAAGTAATCTAGCGTCTATTTAAATGCAACTAATTAAATTGTAGGCCTACGAGCTGAGCATGTTTCATTGTCATTTTTCGTCCGTTGGTCTAAGGGTATGATACTCGCTAAGGGTGTGAGTGGTCCCGGGTTCAAATCCTGGACGGAACCGATTTTTTCCAGAAGTAAATTAGCGATAATTTAAATGCAACTGATTAAATTGTAGGCCTACGAGCTGAGCATGTTTCATTGTCATTTTTCGTCCGTTGGTCTAAGGGTATGATACTCGCTTAGGGTGTGAGTGGTTCGGGGTTCAAATCCCGGACGGACCCGAGTTTTACCAGAAGTAATTAAGTGACTATTTAAACGCAACTAACATCAAGGTAGGCCTACGGGATGAGCATGTTTCATTGTAATTTTTCGTCCGTTGGTCTAAGGGTATGATACTCGCTTAGGGTGTGAGTGGTTCTGGGTTCAAATCCCGGACGGACCCGAGTTTTTGCAGAAGTAAATTAGTGACTATTTAAACGCAACTAACTACAGGGTAGGCCTATAAGTTGAGCATGTTTCTGTTACACAGATGGACCGTTGGTCTAGGGGTATGATACTCGCTTAGGGTGCGAGTGGTCCCGGGTTCAAATCCCGGACGGACCCGAGTTTTTCCAGAAGTAATTTAGCGACTATTTTAATGCAACTAGTTAAATTGTAGGCCTACGAGCTGAGCATGTTCTATTGTCATTTTTCGTCCGTTGGTCTAAGGGTATGATACTCGCTTAGGGTGTGAGTGGTTCTGGGTTCAAATCCCGGACGGACCCGAGTTTTTGCAGAAGTAAATTAGTGACTATTTAAATGCAACTAACTACAGGGTAGGCCTATAAGTTGAGCATGTTTCTGTTACACACATGGACCGTTGGTCTAAGGGTATGATACTCGCTTAGGGTGTGAGTGGTCCAGGGTTCAAATCCTGGACGGAACCGATTTTTCCCAGAAGTAAATTAGCGACAATTTAAATGCAACTAATTAAATTGTAGGCCTACGAGCTAAGCATGTTTCATTGTCATTTTTCGTCCGTTGGTCTAAGGGTATGATACTCGCTTAGGGTGTGAGTGGTCCTGGGTTCCAATCCCAGACGGACCCGAGTTTTACCAGAAGTAATTAAGTGACTATTTAAACGCAACTAACATCAAGGTAGGCCTACGGGATGAGCATGTTTCAGGGTCATACATGGTCGGTTGGTCAAGGGGTATGATACTCGCTTCGGGTGTGTGTGGTCCTGGGTTCAAATCCTGGATGGAACCGATTTTTTCCAGAAGTAATCTAGCGTCTATTTAAATGCAACTAATTAATTTGTAGGCCTACGAGCTGAGCATGTTTCATTGTCATTTTTCGTCCGTTGGTCTAAGGGTATGATACTCGCTAAGGGTGTGAGTGGTCCCGGGTTCAAATCCTGGACGGAACCGATTTTTTCCAGAAGTAAATTAGCGATAATTTAAATGCAACTGATTAAATTGTAGGCCTACGAGCTGAGCATGTTTCATTGTCATTTTTCGTCCGTTGGTCTAAGGGTATGATACTCGCTTAGGGTGTGAGTGGTTCGGGGTTCAAATCCCGGACGGACCCGAGTTTTACCAGAAGTAATTAAGTGACTATTTAAACGCAACTAACATCATGGTAGGCCTACGGGATGAGCATGTTTCATTGTCATTTTTCGTCCGTTGGTCTAAGGGTATGATACTCGCTTAGGGTGTGAGTGGTTCTGGGTTCATATCCCGGACGGACCCGATTTTTTCCAGAAGTAAATTAGCGATAATTTAAATGCAACTGATTAAATTGTAGGCCTACGAGCTGACTATGTTTCATTGTCATTTTTCGTCCGTTGGTCTAAGGGTATGATACTCGCTTAGGGTGTCAGTGGTTCGGGGTTCAAATCCCGGACGGACCCGAGTTTTACCAGAAGTAATTAAGTGACTATTTAAACGCAACTAACATCAAGGTAGGCCTACGGGATGAGCATGTTTCATTGTCATTTTTCGTCCGTTGGTCTAAGGGTATGATACTCGCTTAGGGTGTGAGTGGTTCTGGGTTCAAATCCCGGACGGACCCGAGTTTTTGCAGAAGTAGATTAGTGACTATTTAAATGCAACTAACTACAGGGTAGGCCTATAAGTTGAGCATGTTTCTGTTACACACATGGACCGTTGGTCTAAGGGTATGATACTCGCTTAGGGTGTGAGTGGTCCCGGGTTCAAATCCTGGACGGAACCGATTTTTTCCAGAAGTAAATTAGCGACAATTTAAATGCAACTAATTAAATTGTAGGCCTACGAGCTAAGCATGTTTCATTGTCATTTTTCGTCCGTTGGTCTAAGGGTATGATACTCGCTTAGGGTGTGAGTGGTCCTGGGTTCCAATCCCGGACGGACCCGAGTTTTACCAGAAGTAATTAAGTGACTATTTAAACGCAACTAACATCAAGGTAGGCCTACGGGATGAGCATGTTTCAGGGTCATACATGGTCGGTTGGTCAAGGGGTATGATACTCGCTTCGGGTGTGTGTGGTCCCGGGTTCAAATCCTGGACGGAACCGAGTTTTCCAGAAGTAATTTAGCGTCTATTTAAATGCAACTAATTAAATTGCAGGCCTACGAGCAGAGCATGTTTCATTGTCATACTTCGTCCGTTGGTCTAAGGGTATGATACTCGCTTAGGGTGTGAGTGGTCCCGGGTTCAAATCCGGGACGGGCCCTGAGTTTTTGCAGAAGTAAATTTGTGACTATTTAAACGCAACTAACTACAGGGTAGGCCTATAAGTTGAGCATGTTTCTGTTACACAGATGGACCGTTGGTCTAGGGGTATGATACTCGCTTAGGGTGCGAGTGGTCCCGGGTTCAAATCCCGGACGGACCCGAGTTTTTCCAGAAGTAATTTAGCGACTATTTTAATGCAACTAGTTAAATTGTAGGCCTACGAGCTGAGCATGTTTTATTGTCATTTTTCGTCCGTTGGTCTAAGCGTATGGTACTCGCTTAGGGTTTGAGTGGTCCCCGGTTCAAATCCCGGACGGACCCGAGTTTTTCCAGAAGTAATTTAGCGACTATTTAAATGCAACTTGTTTAATTGTAGGCCTACGAGCTGAGCATGTTTCATTGTCATTTTTCGTCCGTTGGTCTAAGGGTATGATACTCGCTTAGGGTGTGAGTGGTCCCGGGTTTAAGTCCTGGACGGAACCGAGTTTTCCAGAAGTAATCTAGCGTCTATTTAATTGCAACTAATTAAATTGCAGGCCTACGAGCTGAGCATGTTTCATTGTCATACTTCGTCCGTTGGTCTAGGGGTATGATACTCGCTTAGGGTGCGAGTGGTCCCGGGTTCAAATCCTTTACGGAACCGAGTTTTCCAGAAGTAATTTAGCGTCTATTTAAATGCAACTAATTAAATTGCAGGCCTACGAGCAGAGCATGTTTCATTGTCATACTTCGTCCGTTGGTCTAAGGGTATGATACTCGCTTAGGGTGTGAGTGGTCCCGGGTTTAAGTCCTGGACGGAACCGAGTTTTCCAGAAGTAATCTAGCGTCTATTTAATTGCAACTAATTAAATTGCAGGCCTACGAGCTGAGCATGTTTCATTGTCATACTTCGTCCGTTGGTCTAGGGGTATGATACTCGCTTAGGGTGTTTGTGGTCCCGGGTTCAAATCCTGGACGGAACCGAGTTTTCCAGAAGTAATTTAGCGTCTATTTAAATGCAACTAATTAAATTGAGGGCCTACGAGCAGAGCATGTTTCATTGTCATACTTCGTCCGTTGGTCTAAGGGTATGATACTCGCTTAGGGTGTGAGTGGTCCCGGGTTCAAATCCGGGACGGGCCCTGAGTTTTTGCAGAAGTAAATTTGTGACTATTTAAACGCAACTAACTACAGGGTAGGCCTATAAGTTGAGCATGTTTCTGTTACACAGATGGACCGTTGGTCTAGGGGTATGATACTCGCTTAGGGTGCGAGTGGTCCCGGGTTCAAATCCCGGACGGACCCGAGTTTTTCCAGAAGTAATTTAGCGACTATTTTAATGCAACTAGTTAAATTGTAGGCCTACGAGCTGAGCATGTTTTATTGTCATTTTTCGTCCGTTGGTCTAAGCGTATGGTACTCGCTTAGGGTTTGAGTGGTCCCGGGTTCAAATCCCGGACGGACCCGAGTTTTTCCAGAAGTAAATTAGCGATAATTTAAATGCAACTAATTAAATTGTAGGCCTACGAGCTGAGCATGTTTCATTGTCATTTTTCGTCCGTTGGTCTGAGGGTATGATACTCGCTTAGGGTGTGAGTGGTCCTTGGTTCCAATCCCGGACGGACCCGAGTTTTACCAGAAGTAATTAAGTGACTATTTAAACGCAACTAACATCAAGGTAGGCCTACGGGATGAGCATGTTTCAGGGTCATACATGGTCGGTTGGTCAAGGGTTATGATATTCGCTTCGGGTGTGTGTGGTCCCGGGTTCAAATCCTGGACGGAACCGAGTTTTCCAGAAGTAATTTAGCGTCTATTTAAATGCAACTAATTAAATTGCAGACCTACGAGCCGAGCATGTTTCATTGTTATACTTCGTCCGTTGGTCTAAGGGTATGATACTCGCTTAGGGTGTGAGTGGTCCCGGGTTCAAATCCGGGACGGGCCCTGAGTTTTTGCAGAAGTAATTTAGTGACTATTTAAATCAACTAACTACAGGGTAGGCCTAAAAGTTGAGCGTGTTTTTGTTACACTCATGGTCCGTTGGTCTAGGGGTGTGATACTTGCTTAGGGTGCGAGTAGTCCCGGGTTCAAATCCCGGACGGACCCGAGTTTTGCAGAAGTAATTTAGCGACTATTTAAATGCAACTAGTTAAATTGTAGGCCTACGAGCTGAGCATGTTTCATTGTCATTTTTCGTCCGTTGGTCTAAGGGTATGATATTCGCTTAGGGTGTGAGTGGTCCCGGGTTCAAATCCTGGACGGAACCGATTTTTTCCAGAAGTAAATTAGCGACAATTTAAATGCAACTAATTAAATTGTAGGCCTACGAGCTAGCATGTTTCATTGTCATTTTTCGTCCGTTGGTCTAAGGGTATGATACTCGCTTAGGGTGTGAGTGGTCCTGGGTTCCAATCCCGGACGGACCCAAGTTTTACCAGAAGTAATTAAGTGACTATTTAAACGCAACTAACATCAAGGTAGGCCTACGGGATGAGCATGTTTCAGGGTCATACATGGTCGGTTGGTCTAGGGGTATGATACTGGCTTAGGGTGCGAGTGGTCCCGGGTTCAAATCCCGGACGGACCCGAGTTTTACCAGAAGTAATTTAGCGACTATTTTAATGCAACTAGTTAAATTGTAGGCCTACGAGCTGAGCATGTTTTATTGTCATTTTTCGTCCGTTGGTCTAAGCGTATGGTACTCGCTTAGGGTTTGAGTGGTCCCGGGTTCAAATCCCCGACGGACCCGAGTTTTTCCAGAAGTAATTTAGCGACTATTTAAATGCAACTTGTTTAATTGTAGGCCTACGAGCTGAGCATGTTTCATTGTCATTTTTCGTCCGTTGGTCTAAGGGTATGATACTCGCTTAGGGTGTGAGTGGTCCCGGGTTTAAGTCCTGGACGGAACCGAGTTTTCCAGAAGTAATCTAGCGTCTATTTAAATGCAACTAATTAAATTGCAGGCCTACGAGCTGAGCATGTTTCATTGTCATTTTTCGTCCGTTGGTCTACGGGTATGATACTCGCTTAGGGTGTGAGTGGTTTGGGGTTCAAATCCCGGACGGACCCGAGTTTTACCAGAAGTAATTAAGTGACTATTTAAGAGCAACTAACATCAAGGTAGTCCTACGGGATGAGCATGTTTCATTGTCATTTTTTGTCCGTTGGTCTAAGGGTATGATACTCGCTTAGGGTGTGAGTGGTTCTGGGTTCAAATCCCGGACGGACCCGAGTTTTTGCAGAAGTAAATTAGTGACTATTTAAATGCAACTAACTACAGGGTAGGCCTATAAGTTGAGCATGTTTCTGTTACACACATGGACCGTTGGTCTAAGGGTATGATACTCGCTTAGGGTGTGAGTGGTCCCGGGTTCAAATCAGGGACGGAACCGATTTTTTCCAGAAGTAAATTAACGACAATTTAAATGCAACTAATTAAATTGTAGGCCTACGAGCTAAGCATGTTTCATTGTCATTTTTCGTCCGTTGGTCTAAGGGTATGATACTCGCTTAGGGTGTGAGTGGTCCTTGGTTCCAATCCCGGACGTACCCGAGTTTTACCAGAAGTAATTAAGTGACTATTTAAACGCAACTAACATCAAGGTAGGCCTACGGGATGAGCATGTTTCAGGGTCATACATGGTCGGTTGGTCAAGGGGTATGATACTCGCTTCGGGTGTGTGTGGTCCCGGGTTCAAATCCTGGACGGAACCGAGTTTCCAGAAGTAATTTAGCGTCTATTTAAATGCAACTAATTAAATTGCAGGCCTACGAGCCGAGCATGTTTCATTGTCATACTTCGTCCGTTGGTCTAAGGGTATGATACTCGCTTAGGGTGTGAGTGGTCCCGGGTTCAAATCCGGGACGGGCCCTGAGTTTTTGCAGAAGTAAATTTGTGACTATTTAAACGCAACTAACTACAGGGTAGGCCTATAAGTTGAGCATGTTTCTGTTACACAGATGGACCGTTGGTCTAGGGGTATGATACACGCTTAGGGTGCGAGTGGTCCCGGGTTCAAATCCCGGACGGACCCGAGTTATGCAGAAGTAATTTAGTGACTATTTAAATCAACTAACTACAGGGTAGGCCTATAAGTTGAGCGTGTTTTTGTTACACTCATGGTCCGTTGGTCTAGGGGTGTGATACTCGCTTCGGGTGTGAGTGTTCAAGGGTTCAAATCCTGGACGGAACCGAGTTTTGCAGAAGTAATTTAGCGACTATTTAAATGCAACTAGTTAAATTGTAGGCCTACGAGCTGAGCATGTTTCATTGTCATTTTTCGTCCGTTGGTCTAAGGGTATGATATTCGCTTAGGGTGTGAGTGGTCCCGGGTTCAAATCCTGGACGGAACCAATTTTTTCCAGAAGTAAATTAGCGACAATTTAAATGCAACTAATTAAATTGTAGGCCTACGAGCTGAGCATGTTTCATTGTCATTTTTCGTCCGTTGGTCTAAGGGTATGATACTCGCTTAGGATGTGAGTGGTCCCGGGTTCAAATCCCGGACGGACCCGAGTTTTACCAGAAGTAATTTAGTGACTATTTAAACGCAACTAACATCAAGGTAGGCCTAGGGGATGAGCATGTTTCAGGGTCATACATGGTCCGTTGGTCTAGGGGTATTATACTCGCTTCGGGTGTGTGTAGTCCCGGGTTCAAATGCTGGACGGAACCGAGTTTTGCAGAAGTAATTTAGCGTCTATTTAAATGCAACTAATTAAATTGCAGGCCTACGAGCTGAGCATGGTTCATTGTCATACTTCGTCCGTTGGTCTAGGGGTATGATTCTCGCTTAGGGTGCGAGTGGTCCCGGGTTCAAATCCCGGACGGTCCCGAGTTATGCAGAAGTAATTTAGTGACAATTTAAATCAACTAACTACAGGGTAGGCCTATAAGTTGAGCGTGTTTTTGTTACACTCATGGTCCGTTGCTCTAGGGGTGTGATACTCGCTTAGGGTGCGAGTGGTCCCGGGTTCAAATCCCGGACGGACCCGAGTTTTGCAGAAGTAATTTAGCGACTATTTAAATGCAACTAGTTAAATTGTAGGCCTACGAGCTGAGCATGTTTCATTGTCATTTTTCGTCCGTTGGTCTAAGGGTATGATATTCGCTTAGGGTGTGAGTGGTCCCGGGTTCAAATCCTGGACGGAACCAATTTTTTCCAGAAGTAAATTAGCGACAATTTAAATGCAACTAATTAAATTGTAGGCCTACGAGCTGAGCATGTTTCATTGTCATTTTTCGTCCGTTGGTCTAAGGGTATGATACTCGCTTAGGATGTGAGTGGTCCCGGGTTCAAATCCCGGACGGACCCGAGTTTTACCAGAAGTAATTTCGTGACTATTTAAACGCAACTAACATCAAGGTAGGCCTAGGGGATGAGCATGTTTCAGGGTCATACATAATCCGTTGGTCTAGGGGTATGATACTCTATTCGGGTGTGTGTAGTCCCGGGTTCAAAAGCTGGACGGAACCGAGTTTTGCAGAAGTAAATTAGCGTCTATTTAAATGCAACTAATTAAATTGCAGGCCTACGAGCTGAGCATGGTTCATTGTCATACTTCGTCCGTTGGTCTAGGGGTATGATACTCGCTTAGGGTGCGAGTGGTCCCGGGTTCAAATCCCGGACGGACCCGAGTTATGCAGGAGTAATTTAGTGACTATTTAAATCAACTAACTACAGGGTAGGCCTATAAGTTGAGCGTGTTTTTGTTACACTCATGGTCCGTTGGTCTAGGGGTGTGATACTCGCTTAGGGTGCGAGTGGTCCCGGGTTCAAATCCCGGACGGACCCGAGTTTTGCAGAAGTAATTTAGCGACTATTTAAATGCAACTAGTTAAATTGTCGGCCTACGAGCTGAGCCTGTTTCATTGTCATTTTTCGTCCGTTGGTCTAAGGGTATGATATTCGCTTAGGGTGTGAGTGGTCCCGGGTTCAAATCCTGGACGGAACCAATTTTTTCCAGAAGTAAATTAGCGACAATTTAAATGCAACTAATTAAATTGTAGGCCTACGAGCTAAGCATGTTTCATTGTCATTTTTCGTCCGTTGGTCTAAGGGTATGATACTCGCTTAGGGTGTGAGTGGTCCTGGGTTCCAATCCCGGACGGACCCGAGTTTTACCAGAAGTAATTAAGTGACTATTTAAACGCAACTAACATCAAGGTAGGCCTACGGGATGAGCATGTTTCAGGGTCATACATGGTCGGTTGGTCAAGGGGTATGATACTCGCTTCGGGTGTGTGTGGTCCCGGGTTCAAATCCTGGACGGAACCGAGTTTTCCAGAAGTAATTTAGCGTCTATTTAAATGCAACTAATTAAATTGCAGGCCTACGAGCAGAGCATGTTTCATTGTCATACTTCGTCCGTTGGTCTAAGGGTATGATACTCGCTTAGGGTGTGAGTGGTCCCGGGTTCAAATCCGGGACGGGCCCTGAGTTTTTGCAGAAGTAAATTTGTGACTATTTAAACGCAACTAACTACAGGGTAGGCCTATAAGTTGAGCATGTTTCTGTTACACAGATGGACCGTTGGTCTAGGGGTATGATACTCGCTTAGGGTGCGAGTGGTCCCGGGTTCAAATCCCGGACGGACCCGAGTTTTTCCAGAAGTAATTTAGCGACTATTTTAATGCAACTAGTTAAATTGTAGGCCTACGAGCTGAGCATGTTTTATTGTCATTTTTCGTCCGTTGGTCTAAGCGTATGGTACTCGCTTAGGGTTTGAGTGGTCCCGGGTTCAAATCCCGGACGGACCCGAGTTTTTCCAGAAGTAATTTAGCGACTATTTAAATGCAACTTGTTTAATTGTAGGCCTACGAGCTGAGCATGTTTCATTGTCATTTTTCGTCCGTTGGTCTAAGGGTATGATACTCGCTTAGGGTGTGAGTGGTCCCGGGTTTAAGTCCTGGACGGAACCGAGTTTTCCAGAAGTAATCTAGCGTCTATTTAATTGCAACTAATTAAATTGCAGGCCTACGAGCTGAGCATGTTTCATTGTCATACTTCGTCCGTTGGTCTAGGGGTATGATACTCGCTTAGGGTGCGAGTGGTCCCGGGTTCAAATCCTTTACGGAACCGAGTTTTCCAGAAGTAATTTAGCGTCTATTTAAATGCAACTAATTAAATTGCAGGCCTACGAGCAGAGCATGTTTCATTGTCATACTTCGTCCGTTGGTCTAAGGGTATGATACTCGCTTAGGGTGTGAGTGGTCCCGGGTTTAAGTCCTGGACGGAACCGAGTTTTCCAGAAGAAATCTAGCGTCTATTTAATTGCAACTAATTAAATTGCAGGCCTACGAGCTGAGCATGTTTCATTGTCATACTTCGTCCGTTGGTCTAGGGGTATGACACTCGCTTAGGGTGTGTGTGGTCCCGGGTTCAAATCCTGGACGGAACCGAGTTTTCCAGAAGTAATTTAGCGTCTATTTAAATGCAACTAATTAAATTGCAGGCCTACGAGCAGAGCATGTTTCATTGTCATACTTCGTCCGTTGGTCTAAGGGTATGATACTCGCTTAGGGTGTGAGTGGTCCCGGGTTCAAATCCGGGACGGGCCCTGAGTTTTTGCAGAAGTAAATTTGTGACTATTTAAACGCAACTAACTACAGGGTAGGCCTATAAGTTGAGCATGTTTCTGTTACACAGATGGACCGTTGGTCTAGGGGTATGATACTCGCTTAGGGTGCGAGTGGTCCCGGGTTCAAATCCCGGACGGACCCGAGTTTTTCCAGAAGTAATTTAGCGACTATTTTAATGCAACTAGTTAAATTGTAGGCCTACGAGCTGAGCATGTTTTATTGTCATTTTTCGTCCGTTGGTCTAAGCGTATGGTACTCGCTTAGGGTTTGAGTGGTCCCGGGTTCAAATCCCGGACGGACCCGAGTTTTTCCAGAAGTAATTTAGCGACTATTTAAATGCAACTTGTTTAATTGTAGGCCTACGAGCTGAGCATGTTTCATTGTCATTTTTTGTCCGTTGGTCTAAGGGTATGATACTCGCTTAGGGTGTGAGTGGTCCCGGGTTTAAGTCCTGGACGGAACCGAGTTTTCCAGAAGTAATCTAGCGTCTATTTAATTGCAACTAATTAAATTGCAGGCCTACGAGCTGAGCATGTTTCATTGTCATACTTCGTCCGTTGGTCTAGGGGTATGATACTCGCTTAGGGTGCGAGTGGTCCCGGGTTCAAATCCTTTACGGAACCGAGTTTTCCAGAAGTAATTTAGTGACTATTTAAACGCAACTAACATCAAGGTAGGCCTACGGGATGAGCATGTTTCAGGGTCACACATGGTCCGTTGGTCTAGGGGTATGATACTCGCTTCGGGTGTGAGTGGTCCCGGGTTTAAGTCCTGGACGGAACCGAGCTTTCCAGAAGTAATCTAGCGTCTATTTAAATGCAACTAATTAATTGTAGGCCTACGAGCTGAGCATGTTTCATTGTCATTTTTCGTCCGTTGGTCTAAGGGTATGATACTCGCTTAGGGTGTGAGTGGTCCCGGGTTCAAATCCTGGACGGAACCGATTTTTTCCAGAAGTAAATTAGCGATAATTTAAATGCAACTAATTAAATTGTAGGCCTACGAGCTGAGCATGTTTCATTGTCATTTTTCGTCCGTTGGTCTAAGGGTATGATACTCGCTTAGGGTGTGAGTGGTCCTTGGTTCCAATCCCGGACGGACCCGAGTTTTACCAGAAGTAATTAAGTGACTATTTAAACGCAACTAACATCAAGGTAGGCCTACGGGATGAGCATGTTTCAGGGTCATACATGGTCGGTTGGTCAAGGGTTATGATATTCGCTTCGGGTGTGTGTGGTCCCGGGTTCAAATCCTGGACGGAACCGAGTTTTCCAGAAGTAGTTTAGCGTCTATTTAAATGCAACTAATTAAATTGCAGACCTACGAGCCGAGCATGTTTCATTGTTATACTTCGTCCGTTGGTCTAAGGGTATGATACTCGCTTAGGGTGTGAGTGGTCCCGGGTTCAAATCCGGGACGGGCCCTGAGTTTTTGCAGAAGTAATTTAGTGACTATTTAAATCAACTAACTACAGGGTAGGCCTATAAGTTGAGCGTGTTTTTGTTACACTCATGGTCCGTTGGTCTAGGGGTGTGATACTTGCTTAGGGTGCGAGTAGTCCCGGGTTCAAATCCCGGACGGACCCGAGTTTTGCAGAAGTAATTTAGCGACTATTTAAATGCAACTAGTTAAATTGTAGGCCTACGAGCTGAGCATGTTTCATTGTCATTTTTCGTCCGTTGGTCTAAGGGTATGATACTCGCTTAGGGTGTGAGTGGTCCCGGGTTCAAATCAGGGACGGAACCGATTTTTTCCAGAAGTAAATTAACGACAATTTAAATGCAACTAATTAAATTGTAGGCCTACGAGCTAAGCATGTTTCATTGTCATTTTTCGTCCGTTGGTCTAAGGGTATGATACTCGCTTAGGGTGTGAGTGGTCCTTGGTTCCAATCCCGGACGTACCCGAGTTTTACCAGAAGTAATTAAGTGACTATTTAAACGCAACTAACATCAAGGTAGGCCTACGGGATGAGCATGTTTCAGGGTCATACATGGTCGGTTGGTCAAGGGGTATGATACTCGCTTCGGGTGTGTGTGGTCCCGGGTTCAAATCCTGGACGGAACCGAGTTTTCCAGAAGTAATTTAGCGTCTATTTAAATGCAACTAATTAAATTGCAGGCCTACGAGCCGAGCATGTTTCATTGTCATACTTCGTCCGTTGGTCTAAGGGTATGATACTCGCTTAGGGTGTGAGTGGTCCCGGGTTCAAATCCGGGACGGGCCCTGAGTTTTTGCAGAAGTAAATTTGTGACTATTTAAACGCAACTAACTACAGGGTAGGCCTATAAGTTGAGCATGTTTCTGTTACACAGATGGACCGTTGGTCTAGGGGTATGATACTCGCTTAAGGTGCGAGTGGTCCCGGGTTCAAATCCCGGACGGACCCGAGTTATGCAGAAGTAATTTAGTGACTATTTAAATCAACTAACTACAGGGTAGGCCTATAAGTTGAGCGTGTTTTTGTTACTCTCATGGTCCGTTGGTCTAGGGGTGTGATACTCGCTTCGGGTGTGAGTGTTCAAGGGTTCAAATCCTGGGCGGAACCGAGTTTTGCAGAAGTAATTTAGCGACTATTTAAATGCAACTAGTTAAATTGTAGGCCTACGAGCTGAGCATGTTTCATTGTCATTTTTCGTCCGTTGGTCTAAGGGTATGATATTCGCTTAGGGTGTGAGTGGTCCCGGGTTCAAATCCTGGACGGAACCAATTTTTTCCAGAAGTAAATTAGCGACAATTTAAATGCAACTAATTAAATTGTAGGCCTACGAGCTGAGCATGTTTCATTGTCATTTTTCGTCCGTTGGTCTAAGGGTATGATACTCGCTTAGGATGTGAGTGGTCCCGGGTTCAAATCCCGGACGGACCCGAGTTTTACCAGAAGTAATTTAGTGACTATTTAAACGCAACTAACATCAAGGTAGGCCTAGGGGATGAGCATGTTTCAGGGTCATACATGGTCCGTTGGTCTAGGGGTATTATACTCGCTTCGGGTGTGTGTAGTCCCGGGTTCAAATGCTGGACGGAACCGAGTTTTGCAGAAGTAATTTAGCGTCTATTTAAATGCAACTAATTAAATTGCAGGCCTACGAGCTGAGCATGGTTCATTGTCATACTTCGTCCGTTGGTCTAGGGGTATGATTCTCGCTTAGGGTGCGAGTGGTCCCGGGTTCAAATCCCGGACGGTCCCGAGTTATGCAGAAGTAATTTAGTGACAATTTAAATCAACTAACTACAGGGTAGGCCTATAAGTTGAGCGTGTTTTTGTTACACTCATGGTCCGTTGCTCTAGGGGTGTGATACTCGCTTAGGGTGCGAGTGGTCCCGGGTTCAAATCCCGGACGGACCCGAGTTTTGCAGAAGTAATTTAGCGACTATTTAAATGCAACTAGTTAAATTGTAGGCCTACGAGCTGAGCATGTTTCATTGTCATTTTTCGTCCGTTGGTCTAAGGGTATGATATTCGCTTAGGGTGTGAGTGGTCCCGGGTTCAAATCCTGGACGGAACCAATTTTTTCCAGAAGTAAATTAGCGACAATTTAAATGCAACTAATTAAATTGTAGGGCTACGAGCTGAGCATGTTTCATTGTCATTTTTCGTCCGTTGGTCTAAGGGTATGATACTCGCTTAGGATGTGAGTGGTCCCGGGTTCAAATCCCGGACGGACCCGAGTTTTACCAGAAGTAATTTAGTGACTATTTAAACGCAACTAACATCAAGGTAGGCCTAGGGGATGAGCATGTTTCAGGGTCATACATAATCCGTTGGTCTAGGGGTATGATACTCTCTTCGGGTGTGTGTAGTCCCGGGTTCAAAAGCTGGACGGAACCGAGTTTTGCAGAAGTAAATTAGCGTCTATTTAAATGCAACAAATTAAATTGCAGGCCTACGAGCTGAGCATGGTTCATTGTCATACTTCGTCCGTTGGTCTAGGGGTATGATACTCGCTTAGGGTGCGAGTGGTCCCGGGTTCAAATCCCGGACGGACCCGAGTTATGCAGGAGTAATTTAGTGACTATTTAAATCAACTAACTACAGGGTAGGCCTATAAGTTGAGCGTGTTTTTGTTACACTCATGGTCCGTTGGTCTAGGGGTGTGATACTCGCTTAGGGTGCGAGTGGTCCCGGGTTCAAATCCCGGACGGACCCGAGTTTTGCAGAACTAATTTAGCGACTATTTAAATGCAACTAGTTAAATTGTCGGCCTACGAGCTGAGCCTGTTTCATTGTCATTTTTCGTCCGTTGGTCTAAGGGTATGATATTCGCTTAGGGTGTGAGTGGTCCCGGGTTCAAATCCTGGACGGAACCAATTTTTTCCAGAAGTAAATTAGCGACAATTTAAATGCAACTAATTAAATTGTAGGCCTACGAGCTGAGCATGTTTCATTGTCATTTTTCGTCCGTTGGCCTAAGGGTATGATACTCGCTTAGGATGTGAGTGGTCCCGGGTTCAAATCCCGGACGGACCCGAGTTTTACCAGAAGTAATTTAGTGACTATTTAAACGCAACTAACATCAAGGTAGGCCTAGGGGATGAGCATGTTTCAGGGTCATACATGGTCCGTTGGTCTAGGGGTATGATACTCGCTTCGGGTGTGTGTAGTCCCGGGTTCAAATGCTGGACGGAACCGAGTTTTGCAGAAGTAATTTAGCGTCTATTTAAATGCAACTAATTAAATTGCAGGCCTACGAGCTGAGCATGGTTCATTGTCATACTTCGTCCGTTGGTCTAGGGGTATGATACTCGCTTAGGGTGCGAGTGGTCCCGGGTTCAAATCCCGGACGGACCCGAGTTATGCAGAAGTAATTTAGTGACTATTTAAATCAACTAACTACAGGGTAGGCCTATAAGTTGAGCGTGTTTTTGTTACACTCATGGTCCGTTGGTCTAGGGGTGTGATACTCGCTTAGGGTGCCAGTGGTCCCGGGTTCAAATCCCGGACGGACCCGAGTTTTGCAGAAGTAATTTAGCGACTATTTAAATGAAACTAACTACAGGTTAGGCCTATAAGTTGAGCGTGTTTTTGTTACACTCATGGTCCGTTGGTCTAGGGGTATGATACTCGCTTAGGGTGCGAGTGGTCCCGGGTTCAAATCCCGGACGGGCTCGAGTTTTGCAGAAGTAATTTAGCGACTATTTAAAAGCAACTAGTTAAATTGTAGGCCTACGAGCTGAGCATGTTTCATTGTCATTTTTCGTCCGTTTATCTAAGGGTATGATACTCGCTTAGGGTGCGAGTGGTCCCGGGTTCAAATCTCGGACGGACCCGAGTTTTTCCAGAAGTAATTTAGTGACTTATTAAACACAACTAACAACATGGTAGGCCTACGGGATGGCATGTTTCAGGGTCATACATGATCTGTTGGTCTAGGAGTATGATACTCGTTTCGGGTGTGAGTGGTCCCGGGTTCAAATCCCGGACGGACCCGAGTTTTTGCAGAAGTAAATTAGTGACTATTTAAATGCAACTAACTAAAGATTAGGCCTATAAGTTGAGCTTGTTTGTGTTACACTCATGGTCCGTTGGTCTAGGGGTATGATACTCGCTTAGGGTGCGAGTGGTCACGGGTTCAGATCCCGGACGGACCTGAGTTTTGCAGAAGTAATTTAGCGACTATTTAAATGCACCTAATTAAATTGTAGGCCTACGAGCTGAGCATGTTTCATTGTCATACTTCGTCCGTTGGTCTAAGGGTATGATACTCGCTTAGGGTGTGAGTGGTCCCGGGTTCAAATCCCGGACGGACCCGAGTTTTGCAGAAGTAATTGAGCGACTATTTAAATGAAACTAGTTAAAGTGTAGGCCTACGAGCTGAGCAAGTTTCATTGTCATTTTTCGTCCGTTGGTCTAAGGGTATGATACTCTCTTAGGGTGTGAGTATTCCCGGGTCAAATCCCGGACGGACCCGAGTTTTTCCAGAAGTAATTTAGCGACTATTTAAAAGCAACTAGTTAAATTGTAGGCCTACGAGCTGAGCATGTTTCATTGTCATTTTTCGTCCGTTGGTCTAAGGGTATGATACTCGCTTAGGGTGTGAGTGGTCCCGGGTTCAAATCTCGCACGGACCCGAGTTTTTCCAGAAGTAGTTTAGTGACTATTTAAACACAACTAACAACATGGTAGGCCTACGGGATGGCATGTTTCAGGGTCATACATGGTCCGTTGGTCTAGGGGTAAGATACTCGCTTCGGGTGTGTGTGGTCCCAGGTTAAAATCCCGGACGGACCCGAGTTTTTGCAGAATTAAAATAGTCACTATTTAAATGCAACTAACTACAGGGAAGGCCAATAAGTTGAGCGTTTTTTTGTTACACACATGGTCCGTTGGTCTAGGGGTATAATACTCGCTTTGGGTGCGAGTGGTCCCGGGTTCAAATCCCGGACGGGCCCGAGTTTTGCAGAAGTAATTTAGCAACTATTTAAAAGCAACTAGTTAAATTGTAGGCCTACGAGCTTAGCATGTTTCATTGTCATTTTTCGTCCGTTGGTCTAAGAATATGATACTCGCTTTGGGTGTGAGTGGTCCCGCGTTCAAATCCCGGACGGACCCGAGTTTTTCCAGAAGTAATTTAGCGACTATTTGAATGCAACTAGTTAAATTGTAGGCCTACGAGCTGAGCATGTTTCATTGTCATTTTTCGTCCGTTGGTCTAAGGGTATGATACTCGCTTCGGGTGTGAGTGGTCCCGGGTTCAAATCCCGGACGGACCCGAATTTTTGCAGAAGTAAATTAGTGACTATTTAAATGCAACTAACTACAGGTTAGGCCTATAAGTTGAGCGTGTTTTTGTTACACTCATGGTCCGTTGGTCTAGGGGTATGATACTCGCTTAGGGTGCGAGTGGTCCCGGGTTCAAATCCCGGACGGGCCCGAGTTTTAGTAGTATGTTACCCCACTTTTGACTATGCAAATGAGGTAAAAATTATCAAAATTTGCATAACTCAGAAATCCCACTTTTAACTATACAAATTAGGCGAAAACGATCCTAATTTGTATAATTCAGAGATCCGACCTTAAACATGTAAATGAACCGAAAATGATTATAATTTGCATAATTCAGAATCACACCTCTCAATCAAATGCGAGTCACGTGTGAGTCACGTGTAGTGTTGTGACGTAGGTAAAATTTGTAAGATATATCCGCAACAGGGTTTGAAATTATATTAGTTCGGGACAAAACGTAAAGCTATAATGAACTGGGAAAAACTACGGCTCGAAACTTTTAAAGATTACCCCGTTAGTAATATAAATCCGTCAGAGTTTGCGAAACATGGTTTTTATTATTTAAAGAAGGGCGACGCCGTTAAATGTTTTTATTGCGATATAACATTACATAGTTGGAAAGCTAATGATAAAGTAAATGAGGAACATCGAAAATATTCCCCGGAATGCCCAATTGTTAAAGGGTTTTCGACATGCAACATACCCATACATTGTTCTAACGACGAGTCAGGGAGAGATGTACCACCAACGGAGAAATACGTTTCAACTACAAGCAAACCCAAGACTGAAGAATATTGTAATAATAGATGTTGTACGCGGCGTGCTTTACAGGTTGTAAAAGAAAATGTCTGTTTAGGTGGGTTATTACTTATCCTTCCCATAACTGTACCTGTAGGAATTATTTGTGGAATTTTATCTATGAACCCAGCAGTAGCGCTTCTTGGTTTCTATCCTCTACTCTTACCGATTTTAGATCAGAATTTTTTTAAAACAGGATTGTGTCAATGGTGTAAAAAACAAATCAAAGGATGAAATAAATTTTTTAAAAAACAATGTTTATTTGTATTGATTACATCATGATTAAATTCTACGATAAACATTCCAAAAATTTGGAAATAAATTTAAAAACCTTCCTTCCATCTACTCCAAGTCTTGACGATAATAATAATCAATAGCGTCTTTTGAAAATACATTAAAAGTGGGGTCATACGCTAATCTGACGTTTCCATCTTCCAAAATACTTGTAATAATCTTCTTGTAATAAGTCTAAATTTATTTTTAAATTTTTCGAAAGTGAAAGTTAAATCCATTAAAGAATGTCTATATTTATGCAATTGTTCAATAACTACGTTAATATATAGTAACTTTAACAAATTAATAGTATAACTAATAGGTGTAATAATATATTTATTATGGGGGGTGTCATTGTATTGTCTGTTCTTTATGATCAAACTAGTGTTGAATTCATACAAAAGTTTTATAATTGCAGTATTTAATACCGATTCAGCACTCGCTTGATCATGACAAACGTATCCTAAAATGTACATTCCGTACAAAAAATGAAGCGTCCACAATCTCTGGTGTCGATAGAGGTCCATTCGAACCATTCACCATTTCGTAAGTGGTAAGATACACTTCGGTAGTAAGATATTTTAACAATGTGGTTGGTCCACAAGTTTTTTAACATTTCGCGACGTACAAGTTGATTAATAACATCCTTCGATATTTGATTGTTTCCTTCAAACTTTATACGATTGTTCTCAATTTCGATCAAACATAATGTACCTAATCGAGGTATCGCGTTTGCACCTTCTGATTTAATACTAAAAGGTTTGTAACACACGTATCTCGAAAACCGATGATTTATATTTTTACGCGATTCAATACCAAAAACGTTCTCCATTTTTTGAGAATTTTTATTTCACCAAATTGTGATGGTTCACTATCTCGTGAATTATTAATTAAAAATAACTTCTTTCTGGGGTTAAATTCTGCGAAAATAATTCCAAAAACTTGGAAATGAATATATCATTTTTTGTTCTATTTTTTGCAACTCTAGGCGTGCATAATCAATAGCGTCTTTTGAAAATACTTTAAAAGTGGGGTCATATATTAAACCGATTTTATCTCTCAAAATTCTTGGAATATTTTTAGATTTTGTAAAGAGATTAAATTTTATTTTCATTTTTTCGAAAGTGAAAGTTAAATCCATTAACGAATGATTAAATTTATGCAATTCTTCAATAACTACGTTAATATATAATAACTTTATCACATTAACAGTATAACTAATACGGGGATCACCATTAATATAATAGTAGTAATCATCATTGTCATTTTTGTTCTTTATGATCAAACGAGTGTTAAATTCATACAAAAGTTTTATAATTGCTGTATTTAATACCGATTCAACACTCGCTTGATCGTGACACACATACCCTAAAACGTTCGCTGCTTGACTCGAATGTTGACATTGGGCAAGTTCATGAGGGTTGTATTTATGTAAACGTCCTAGTTTACACTCCGTAGTCAAGATGTAACGTCCGCAATCCCTGGTATCGATCGAGACTACATCTTTCCAATAATCATATCGGTTACGAGATACTTTAACAATGTTGTTGGTGCACAAGTTTTTTAACATTTCACTGTGTACAAGTTGAGCAATAGCATACTTCGATATTCGATTGTTTCCTTCAAACTTTTTACGATTGTCCTCAATTTCGATCAGGCATAACGTACCTAACCGAGGTATCGCGTTCGAAGCTTGTGAATTAATACAAAAAGCTTCGCCACACGCGTAACTCGAAAATCGATAATTTATATTGTTACTTGAACCAAAAACCATGTGATGCATGCATTCTCCAAACCCGGAATCCATTTTTTGAATTTTTATTTCACTAAAAGGTAAATGATGGTTCACTATCTTGCAAATCCTTACCAATCCCACTCTTCACCTTCAAGTTCTAGGAAAGATGGATTGGCATTTTGAAAATCTTCGTAAGATTTATTGGTGGCATTCTTTGAAAAAATCACTTCAGACACGTTATCAAGTGTTTCTTCGTCACAAAATTCATCGTTTATAAAAATACAGTATCGAGTCAAATAAAATTTGCTCTTAAATGTAGACAAATTATCTGATAAGGACGATAAAGAGTAATTGCCGAACCGTAAAGAATTGATTACAACTTTTATATATAACAGCTTCAATAAATTTGTGGTGAAGCTGTTAGATGTTGCGTAATTCCTACGAAATGGGTTTTTATACGTCAGCGTAGAGTTGAATTCGTAAGTGATTTTAACAATAGCCGTGTTAAGCACTGCTTGAACAGCGTCGCTGTCGTGAAAAACGTATCCCAGAACGTAGGCCGCCTCTTTCCGATGTTGACAACGCCAGTTTTGTTTTTTATAGTACTTGTGAATCCGACCTAATTTACATGTAGTAGTCGGTACGTGCTGACCACAATTTACCGTATCAATTGGTTTTAGAAATGTCCAAGCATATCTATAAGAATACCAAGATAGTTCTACAACAAAACACTCAAACTTGTTTTTCAAAATTTCTTCGCAAACGAGTTTTCTAATCACGGTATGGGTTATTTTATACTTTTGCGCAAATTTCTGACGATTGTCTTCAATTTCGATTAAACATAATGTACCCAACCGAGGTACAATAGTTTTGCAATCGTTATCGACTCTTAAAATGTTTGATAGGTTAAACGAACAAATTTCCTTCATTTGTGTTTACGGAAAGAGCAGAGATAGTAATTTGGTTCCTCTTCACTATCCCGATATGAACACTCTTTTTCTTGACGTTGGTTTTTGTAACAAAACTGATTACAGTTTATACAAAAAAACTATTGTCCAAAATCGCGTAAGCGTTTTCAATATTGCTAATTAACACTTTACCGTACTGTTTGTATATAGCCCGTTTAAATTTAACGCACTCGGTATTCACACAGTAATGAATATCACCACCAATAGATGAAAAACTAGCGATATCGTCTTTTTTACAAAAATGACAGATTAGATCTTGACCACTCTGTAAAGTAGTCTCTCCTCTTGTTTTCAATTCTGATAATTGCGATTCGTTCAAGTCTGTTAAAAGTAATAATATCTTATAAGAATCACGTACGTTGCGAGGGTCTCTTTTAAAATTATACACCCCATAATAGAGGTCTTTCTTTTCATATTAATATGCACCCTTCTTAAAAAACGACCTCGACAGGGAAAAAAATCGACGCTCATTTATATGGACCCTTCTTTAAAATTGTTAATACATAAAAAACCAACAGTTAAATATTTTTCAAAGAAAACCAGGGATGATCTCGACGCTCATTACAAATTCCTAACTAGACTTCTTAAGCTAACAACCTTGAAAATTTCTTATATAAACTGAACGGATTTCAAAGTTGCACATCATAACACAAAAAACTTTAAGTTTGAAAATATCTTCATAGATAAAGTCTAGATTACTACTAGAAAAATGTGTCCACCAAAATCTTTTGACTCAAACGCTGTTCAACCGGTTGAGGAATTGTAAGTTAATTTAGCTAGCAAGTTAAAATTATTTTTTAATACCGGATCTATTTTATATATAGCGCTCTACCCCAACTCTGGGATCTCGATGATGAATTGGAAGTAGAACCAATCATCATCCACGAGGAGCATGATATCACAGATGGGATGGAGGAGGAAATAAACGAATTAATCGCGAGTATTGATATGTTCGCCGAAGCGGACGACCCCGATGTGGTCTCTACCGAATCATCCTCGGATGATGAAACGTAAGGTTTTAAATAAGTTTGAGGAATTGTAAGATACCTAACAAGAAATTTTTAAAACAGCGAAAGCGAAGAACTTTACAACGCAATGATTCAAGAATACCCATCCATGCAAATTGATTTAAAGTAAAGCAAAATAAATTATTATCTAAAAATTAATAAACTAATACATGTTTTATACAGTCTTAAATATCCCTATCCTACATTGTGTTCTTGTTGTTTTTCCGCCGAATTTAATTCTCATGTCATTTTTCGTACTATTGAGTCCCGCTATATTTTATACTTTTGCGCTACTCCTAATTGCCCTCTTTTCCGAACTATCATCTGCCTTACCTGGGATCAGTCTAATTTCTATCCCATTAACATTTTCCTAGACACCTATTTCCTTTCTAAATATAAATCACACGGACTTCCCCTATACGAAAAAGATCTACAAATTGACTTAAACTAAGTTGGAAATGAGTCTTATTTTATATAAAAAACTAATTTTAACCTTATTTTATAGTTCTACCTACGATATTCCTACTCGCTGCCCTAATTGTTATTGCCGTACTCCAAACCACTACACTATCAGGGAAACTGTCTGCGTTCCGGAATGACGTACAACTGTCTACAAGCTCTACTTCTGTCCTATTTGAGACTGTCCTTTATACCAACATCTCATCTGCTTCTCCTATCATCAAAAATATTATCCTGTTCATATTTTAAATAATTCCCATTTCTGTTTTCTTATTGATCGTAGACGCTTACCTAAATTATTATCTCAAATTAATTCTCAATAAAAATATATATATTATAACGAAACTTGTCTCTTATCTTTTTATATTAAGCTTAAACACTCTATAAGAATCCCCTCTTTAAACAACCGTAATGCCAAACATTTCTTAAAAAAGTAGTTAACCATGACAACGCCCAATAATAATTCTTTAAAATAGTAGATATCTCGGAGAAAACTTTATCATTTTCTTTTAACGCTTCATCCGAGAAAGTCTTTTAAAAAACATGGGTCTCCCTAGCAATAACGAAGAAGCTTCCGAAAACTAGTACGTTATTCTATCTTGGTAGTTTCATATAGATTTTAAAGATTTGTCTTTTATACTATAGTTCTCAAACTCCGGCTACTTTGGATTTTCCGCGTCAAAATGAAATGGAATTGGCTAGTATCTATCGGTAAGCGAAAAAATCTATTTTTTACTATAAATTTAAAAAATTAATAGTTATATACATTTTGTAGATTTAACTGTTCTTTTTCTGAAATCATGCCTTGCTCTAACTGTTTTTCGTCGCAATATCATATTGTATCCTATACTGTATTAGCTATTAATGGAATTGTTGACGCTTACTATTGTACTAATGTTAATTGTGTTTATTATTTAAAATTATTTTGCTATTGTGGACACTCCATTTATTTTATTCCTTGTCGCGGGTATTACGACGATTGGAGTACGCGATTTGCCCAAGAATTGGGCTTACCACTATTTTTATAATGTTTAAATATATTTTTACCATTTTTTCAAAAAACATATATTTTTATTATTGTAATTTACAAGTGATTAAAAAGGATTTTTTAAAATTCCATTAAACAGTACGAAATCATTTGATGAATGCTTAAAACACATTGAATATTTTGAGGATTAAGTAAATTATTTTCGAAAGATTTTAACAGATCGGTTAAATTTAACGTGCTGCAAAATGCGTGTAAGGTAGTTTTACTCTCACGTTTAACATCCAATAGTTTTTTTTCAAAATCACCCAAAAGAATTCGAAAGGTGAGTAGCATATTTTTTATGAAAATTCTTTGATTTATAATAAAGTTAATATGGGTTGAAATAAACCCGTTCACGGGGTCTTGCATAATAAGCGTAAATACTTCGGGTGTAATATTCACCGGAACACTTTCATCATAGGTAAAGGCAAGACCGAAACTCGTAATAGAAATGTATACTGTCTTATTACAAAAAAATTTAATTGAAGATTTTAGCATACACGCAGAGAAATCAGTTTTATGTTTGTTCAATAGCTGCCATATTTTGTACGGTATTAAAATAAAGTTTTCGGCTTTTTCTACTATAATTGTTGGCTCAACGTCTCGTCCCCGTGGACAGACAGTCACTGTTACACCACTTTTTGTTAAGTGTAAATTTAAATCGCGTAACATAGCCATAATAAAAAAGTATTACTCACAACACACCACGGATATTTTTTCAGGATCGAGCAGTTTCAAACATGTACTTTCGATTGACTTTCCGAACAAAAACTTAGGGTCTTTTTATACCAAAATATCTCCACTTAAAAATTCCATAATATTACCCTTAAGCGATAGAAAAGTCTTATACCTAATAATTACTGGAAATTAAAAACCTTCAAGCGTGACTTAAGTATAATTAACTACGACAGAAGAAATGACCCTTCGACCTTTTTTCCAAAAAATATCATCCATTTTAAGATCGGAGCACCTTTCCCACGAAAAATACCCTGTTTAAATTTCGTTTTTTATAAACCATTAAATGGTACTTCTCGGTAATTACACCCAGGTGGATTGTATAAAAAAGCAGTTATTTTTTGAATGTATTTCAAAAAATATATTTTGTACCCTAGGGGAATTCAGGTGTTCCAATCGTATATTTTATCTACTATCATTAAAAAGACTAAAAAAGTATAGCCGCAGCTTATGCCTGATAAAAAAAGCAATTATTTTTTGATACATTGTAAAAATATATATTTTTTATATAATTAACTACGAGAATTCTCGGTAAATTACTTTTCAAAAAATTTAATAACCTAGGGGTATCCAGGTGTTCCAATCGTTAATCTACCTATCATTAAAAAAGTATACCCACAGCCGGATAAAAAAAGCAATTATTTTCGATGAATTCAAAAAATATAACCTAGAGGGGTATTATTAAGTATAATTATCTACGAGAAATCAAAAAATATATTTTATAACCAAGAGGGGTATCATTAAGTATAATTATCTGCAAAAAAATATATTTTTTGAATGTATCCAGGTGGTGGGAAAATGAGAATTCTAACTTTCAAAAAATATATAGAGGATATAATTATCTACGAGAAAATATTTTTAACCGTATAATTAGGCGTTCCCCGCGCGCTAGCGCGCGGGGACGCCGTGTGTCACCCCCTCCCCCGGGGGCGGCGGGGACGGTGTATATAAACTCTCGGGATTTTCGGATATTTCATTCGTTCTTCACTCGACGTTCGTTATGGCATCTTCATCTTCACTCGGTAAGCGAAAAATTAATATATCTGATGATGAGGAGGAAATAGATATTTTAGAGCAAATTAAAAACGTTAAAGAGGAAACTACTATCGAAAAAACCGGCATTGTCCCTCGATACGATATTAAACGAGGTTTAGCTAGTTACGTTACTTCTTTACCAGCGTCGCGTGACGATATTTATTTCGATATTCAAATATACAAGTACGAGGATATAAAAGATAGAGATAATAAAGATATTTGGCAATGCGATGGAAGAAGATTGAGATTTCTCGCGTCTAAAGATATTCGATCTATCGTGAACAAGATCGCCAAGCATATGATCGATAATCCCGACAAGATCACGAAAAATTATTCGTTTTTTAACAAAAACGAATAATCAACAATATGGAATCCCAATATCTATTACTCGTATATCTATTAACGTATTTATATATACTATATACCCAATATATCAATTACCACTACTATTTAATATAAAAAAGAAGACAATATTTACCTGGTTGATGGGATGGATATGAGACTCGAAGTAAACAGATTATCTACGTTCAAGATATGGTCTGTCGAAGGTATTAGCGTGGATGACATGGCAGCCAGCGGTTTTTATTGAACTAGCCCTAAAACCGTTCGTTGTTTTTCATGCCTTACCGCGTTGACTGGATTGAGAGCCGACAATCATCCATTGGGTGTTCATTAGCGCGAACAACCGTTATGCAGTTTTCTCCGTGGGGAAGGAAAGAGGTGTGGAAACGTCCCTATCATTGGACGTAATTTTTTCGAGGAAATTGAAAGGAAATTCTCGGGACCGGAAATGATCGCAGCAGAGTTTGTAAACTATCACCTTACGCGTGCATGTTACAACACAGAGTCGAAATCGATTTAAAAGAAAAAGAAGAAAAACGAAAAAAAAATATATAAAACTCTAAACAATTTGATAAACTTACTCATTTTAAGATGAGTAGTTCGAGCGATTCCGAAAATGAAGAACCGCTAAATTTAAGTGTTAAAGCTAATCCTAAACAATTTTATACTTGCGAAAAAATATTAGATAAAAAATCTCGAACATACAAATGTAACCAAGTAGAATGTAAAATTAAATTTAAAAATTTAGAACGTATTAAATTAACCGAAGTAAACGAAACGTTTGTTAGTATAATTAATTCCATACTCTTTGAATTATTACGCAATCATCAAGGATATAATAGAGTTAGATTTTGTATTCGTTCGGATGAGTTGGATAGTCCGATAAATTTAAGGTTTATGAATATTAATGAATTAACGGCTGAAAGAGTAATAGGAGCTATAAGTCAAGTTGCCCAATCAAATCGAAATTTCCATTTACAAAGCTCTTTAGTTTTTGACGTTATTTTTTTACATTGCGACGTACCCGTTGGACGTCGATCAAAATCGTTAAAAAATAGAAATATAGTAATTTTGGATACGTTTATAAAAACGAGTTCAAATTATATTTACATTGACAATACCGATAACTTATGTTTTGGAAGAGCTTTGGTGATAGGAATTTATTTGGCTGATAAGAGATTCGAAAAGAATACGAATGAAAAGTATCAAACAACGAACGAGTCACTTTTTTATTTTAGAAAGATAAAAAATTGTAATCACCCCCTCCAAAAAGAAAAAGCGGAGCAATTATATAAAAACGCTAATATTTCTCCGGATACCGTTAATTTATTAGATATTCAAAATTTTCAAACTTACTTAAACGAATATCAAATTATTATATTCAGAGCTGATAATTTAGAAAAATATTTTGTCGGACCTTTCAAGGAAAAACAAATTTTTTTATTGTTAGTTAATGATCACGTGCATGTAATTAAGGAATTGCATACAATGTTTGGCGGCAAATCGTATTGTTCTAAATGTTTAAAAGTATTTCACGGATATAATCAAAAGAATAATCACTTTTGCGAAAATCGAGTTAAATGTAGTAGATGTAGAACTTTTTTATTCCACGAAGATAAACTAATTAAACCTGTTAAATGTCGAAAATGCCATCGTTATTTTAAAGGAGAAGAATGTTTGAATTTTCATATATCTAACGGAACGTGCGATAACTTTAAAAGGTGTTTAAAATGCGGACTAGAACTGAAAGAAAAACACTCTTGCTCGAAACCATGTAAAAACTGTTTACGCGTACACGAGACGAACCGTTGTTACGTTATGCCTCTTTCGAGAACGTACGAAAAAACCAGATATTGTTATTTCGATACCGAATCAATCGTTAAAAATAACGAACACGTCCCTGTCTTACTCGTTAGTGCTATGCAAGAAAATAAAGGGAACAATTACGAGTACGAGATATTTCGGGGGTTCGACTGCGTCGATAAATTTCTTAATTATTTATTCGGGACGAAAGAAATGGTTTTCCAACACGCGACAAAACGGCTTAAAACAACTAAACCGGTTTTTGAAAATATTACGTTGTTAGCCCATAACAGTAAAGGTTTCGATTCGTTCTTTATTCTTCGTGGGTTATTAAAATTGAACATCATACCGGATATTGTTTTTGACGGAAGTAAAATGTTGGCAATTTTTTGGAAAAATCAAAAAATGAAATTTACTGACTCTTTCAATTTCGTCTCGCAACCATTAAGATCGTTCCCCGCGACGTTTTCTTTGGGTGAAAATAGAAAAGAATTTTTCCCTTACATATTCCACACCGAAGAAACTTTAGATTATGTCGGTCCACTACCGCCGAAAGAGTATTTTCAACCGGAACATATGAAAGAAAAAGATTATAAAGATTTTCTCGAATGGTACGCGACGAAATCGAGACAATCGGTCCATAATTTACGCGAAGAACTGGAATATTATACTATCATGGATGTTAAAGTTTTACAACAGGGTATGGATAAATTTAGACAATTGTTCGAGAAGGAAACTGGTTTCGATGTTTTAAATATGAACGCTTTAACCATAGCGGGGGCCTGCACGAATATTTTCCTTCATAAATACTTGGAAGAATTTACACTCGGAGTAGTACCGTGTAACGGGTACAGGAATAACTACAATCAAAGCAAATCTGCTTTAAAATGGTTGGCGTGGGAAGAAAAAGAACGCGGAATAAAAATTCAATCGGTTCTCTCGTTGGAAGGCGAAAAAAAGATTGGACGATACCCGGTAGATGGTTATTCTTCTCAACCCGAAATAATATTTCAATTTGACGGAGATTTTATTCACGGATGTCCGAAACATACGAAAGGAGGCGAATGGAATCCGTTATTGCAAGATACGTTTAAAAATTTATACGAGAGAACTCTGGATCGAGATGATGATATCATGTGTAATGCACCGAACGCTGAATATGTTAGAATATGGAGTTGCGAGTTTGACGAAATGTTGAAAAACAGAATCGAGGTAAGAAAGTTTTGCGATTCGTTACACTTTCGAGATCCGATAGGACCAAGATCGGCATTATACGGTGGTCGTACTGAATGCTTCAGGCTGTATCATAAAACAAAACCAAACGAAAAAATCCTATATTACGATGTTTGTAGTTTGTACCCCTTTGTATGTAAAAACAGAGACTATCCTAAAAATCACCCGGAGATTATTACGAAAGATTTTTCATTCGATTTGAATCATTACTTTGGGGTAATGTCTTGTAAAATATTAGCTCCGAAAGACGCTTACATACCGGCATTACCAATTCGAACCAGAAAAAAACTATTTTTCGCTTTGTGTCGTACTTGCGTGGAAAACGATATACAAACCGCCTGCGCCCATAACGACTCCGAACGAGCTTTCTATGGGATTTGGCCCACCCCAGAAATATACATGGCGGTCGAAACCGGTTACGTTATATTGGAAATCTTCGAGGTTCACCATTACCCCGAAAGGTGCACCTATATCAAGAATAAAGATCCTGGTTTTTTCGGAAGTTACATTAATACATTTTTGAAACTAAAAATTCAAAACTCTGGCTGGCCTCGCAACGTTACCACCGACGAGGAAAAAACGGAATATTTAAGACAAATTAAAGAACGAGAAGATATCGAGATTAGACCCGAAGATGTAACAAACAATTCAGCTCTACGCGCGTTGGCGAAATTAGCTTTAAACTCGTTATGGGGTCGACATTGTTTAAACAACGATAAACCAAAATCGGTTTTCGTCAAGGATTATCAAGATTTCATTAAAATTATAATGGATCCGACATTGGAATTAACGGATATGCGGCCGATTAACGACGATGACGTTTGTTTAATGACCTACAAATTCAAAAAAGATTTTTGCCCGACATATTACAAAGGATCGGCAGTGTTGGGGAGTTTCGTTAGTTCGTACGGTCGGATCGAATTATTTCGAACTCTGAATAAATTAAAAGAAAGGGTTTTGTACTGCGATACGGATAGTATTATATTTATTCACAAAGAAAGTGACGAATTTCTTCCACCCGTCGGACAATTTATGGGTGATTGGACCGACGAAGTTCCAAATGGGTATATATCGGAATTCGTTACTTCGGGTCCGAAATCGTACAGTTACAAAACAAATACCGGGCATTGCGTTACGAAAATGAAAGGAATTTCGTTAAACAGGAAAAACGAACAGATAATTAACTTTGATTCGATCAAATCGGCTTTAGACACTCCGGGAACTAGTTACACTTTGGAAATCCCCTTTAACGTTGTGCGTGACAAAGCTCGCGCGAAACTACTTTTAGGAAATCTGAAAAAAAGTTTCGGCGTGACTTTTAATAAGAGAATAATCGCGGACAATTTTTTAACATATCCGTTTGGATACTCGTTAAAGCAAGATGCATCGTGAAAGTCTACGTTTAAAATCATTCAATGGTCATTGGACTTCCAATTCGTCGGAGTTGGAAGTTATCCCCGCGGAACTAGCAGCGTCGGGTCTCTTTTACTTGAACGACGGTTTAAAAACCATGTGTTTCAGCTGTCATAACTTATTCGATTGGGGAGGATCGAATGAGAGTAATCCTCACGAAGTGCATCAAAAACAAGCTCCATTTTGTAATTATATTCTCGGACTCGATATTACTAACGTGAGTCTGGCTGATGAAGAAGGGGAAAAGAGACGATTAAAGGAAGAAATCGTGGAATATTTTGACGAATCCATCAAAACGTTTACGTCGAGTTTCGTCGATTTAATTCTCGAATCGTCGATAGATGCTTTCAACACGGAATTTCAACTCTAAAAGAAAAAAAGTGACTTTCGACGATATCCCCGTGGTTTTTATTATTCCGTACGAAGATCGCGTTAATTGGAGAGAAATAAACAAACTCCATTTTCAAAAACGGATTGACGATTTTAATAAACTTTTTGAGAAATGTTTGATTCGTGCGCTTGTAGAATAAAATACCAAGCCCCCATGCAAATTTTACTGGCCGGTAGTACTATGGCTGGTAAAACGACGTGGATATTTAACCTTTTGAAACACGCCCATTGTTTGATCGAACCACCTCCGGACAGGATAGTGTACTGTTATAAAGAATATCAACCGAAATTTGACATTGCGAAAAAAGAAATTAAAAACATTGAATTTTTGGAAGGACTCCCCCCAGATGATTCTTCATTTAGGGATGAAAATATTAATAATTTTCTAATAATAGATGATCTGGCATTCTCTTGTTATAATAGTTCCCATATCGCTAATATATTTTGCGTCGGCTCTCATCATAAAAATTTATCCGTCGCTCTTTTAACTCAAAATCTTTTTGGTCAAGGTAAAGAGAGTCGAACCATTTGTCTTAACTCTTCGTACATAATTGTTTTTAAAAATCCGCGAGACGGGTCTCAAATAACTTACTTGAGCAGACAAATATTTCCGAATAATAAAATCCTCGTAACTAGAGCGTATGATTTTGTTACCAAGGGTACTCCCTATTCTTACTTGTGTATCGATTTAAAACAAAACATTCACGATGATTTGCGTTTAAGAACAAATATTTTTCCGCATGAAGGAAATATGATTATTGTATGTGATGACAAATAAAATTTTGTATATAAAACTATTTATCGTTTCCGTATGTCTTTTATTTCGCGTTGGAACGTTCGAGGAGTTGGAATGGTTAAGAGAAAGCGTAAATCGAGTTTGTTAAAAAAGTATTAAAAAGAAATTTTAAACGAAAAATTCGAAAGAGAGGACGTCATCCGCTACATAGACATTTACCATTTTTTCGTGGATTGGTACGCGCCAGTCAAAGTGGCGGAGGAAAATTAACCAAGGTACTGAAAAAAGCCAAGCAAAGTCAAATCAAAGCCGTTCACAACACGTTTTATAATTTGTTCCATTACCCGAAAAGGATAGAATTTATATTAAAAAACATCGAGTATATATAAGAAAAATCGCTAATAAAAGAGGTCTGGCTAAAAACAAACGGAAACTTCTTATAAAACATGCTGGAGGATTTTTACCCGGGTTAATAGCTGCTTTGGTACCGACCTTGATATCTACCATCACTTCATTAGCGAGACGAAACGAATGGTTTTACTACCCGAATCCGCTGTTTTATCGGGAGCTGAAAAAGAAGCGACAGAGTTGGATCGTGAAATGAGTCGGATTTTAAAACAAAACACCTCTTCGGAGGATAAACTTCGACATAATTTATTAACTTTACAAAAGTATTTGACTATGAAGAGCCTGATAGAACCTCCTAACGTCAACGTTGCAAATATTCCACCAGTTTTCCAAGTTCAACAACAACAACAACAACCCGTTCAACCACCGCAATTTCTAACACCTAATCCGTTTTCAGTATTGCAACAGCCGCCTTCGCAACAACAATCACCTCAAGGGACCCCCCTGGCCCTCTCACGGTCAACACCGAGGTCACCCTCGAGGGTGCCCTCGACGATTAGGAAGTCATTCCCACGGCCTAAACTCACGTCGACTCCGAAAACGAAGAGACATCGACGATATACCAGAGGTGTACCAGAGGCGGAGGAGGGTGATGATGGTGATGGTCATCCTTATCGCCCGAGACGTCTCCTTACGGGTATGAAGTTGCGAAAAGTCAAAACACCGATAAAATGGTCTAAATGAAAATTTACCAATTTTTTAAAAATAAAATAATATTTTATTTCATTTTTTCTCTTGATTCACTAAATGTATACACATATTTAACATAATAATAACGTCGTTGTAAGGTTTATCTTTCACATCGTACAATTCTCGTATTATTTCATTATAGGAAAATCCGTGACACAAACTTGTTAAAACAAAAATAACGTGTCCCCCGCATGTAAATGAACTATTCGGTTGTATTTGACAATTATTGTAATACCAATTGGAAGCGTAGCTTGATAGATTAAAACCGTAATAACTAGGGTCTTTACCGTACGAGCAAAAGAAATAACCGTTATCGTTAGTATCGATATAGACTCCTAACCAATGCAATCCTTCGTTTGAGGATGGTTCCGAATTGACTACGAAACAATAGGGTTTCCGTTCTGGTGGGTCGGGTAAAATATCTTTCGGGAACACTCCTATGAAGTAGGGTCTCGTTCGAGGATCTGTGCTTAAAAAAAGGTTTAATTCTTCCGTGTTCATTTAGCAACTTTTTGAAATTCCGGCTCGTAGAATGATCCTTTTATTATTTCGTCGTTTAGTCTTTTATTATGTAAGCAGTTGGAGTACGTAGTAGTACATTGTGTACGACAAAAATTTCATTCGTCCAATATCCAGTGTATCCTTTACCAAAGGCGCCTTTGTCGGACGTAATTCTCACCAAATCACCCTTTCGTAATTTTGGCTTGTTAATTGTACGTTTCTTCTTGTAGTATAATCGTTTCCATATTAAATGTTCGTTATTTATATTTACGTTTTTCGGAGCTATACCGATTGTTGAATGAACAGTGGCGTTATATCCATTTACAATTTTTTGTAAATGTTTCGTGTAATTATAATTCTTATTTCTCGTCATTAATCGAAACATTCGCGTTTTCAATGTTCTATTCCATCTTTCTATCAGGGCGCATTTTAAATTACCGTAACTAGCGTACCAATGGATATCCCTACTTTTAAGATAGGCTTGCACTTTTTTGTTTTTAAACTCGCTTCCTTCGTCAGAATTTAACCTCGAAGGTGTACGTTGCTTAAAGATTGTACTGAGAGCTTTTATAATTTCTTTCGCTCCCTTTGTTTTTAACGGTAAAGCCCACGCGTATCTCGACAAGACGTCAATGACGGTTAGAATATAACGATATTTGTTATTTTATTTAGACAATTGGGGTAAATCAATTAAATCGCATTGGAAAACTTCGTTCATACTAGTGACGTACGTTTGATTTCTAGGATATAATTTTCTTCTTGGTTTATGTTTCGTATACGCGGGCTGGGAAATCAACCATTGTTCGATATCTTCCTTTGATACATTTGTAGGACCCTGAGTCAAGCATGTTTCAGAGCCAAACATGGTCCGTTGGTCTAGGGGTATGAAACTCGCTTAGGGTGCGAGTGGTCCCCAGTTCAAATCCCGGACGGTATGTAGTTTTAGCAGAAGTAATTTAGAGACTATTTAAATGCAACTAGTTAAATTGGAGGACCATGAGTCGAGCATGCTTGAGTTATACAAATGGTCCGTATGTCTAGGGGTATGATACTCGGTTTGGGTGCGAGTGGTTCCGGGTTCAAATCCCGGACGAACCCGAGCTTTTGCAGAAGGAACTTAGAGACTATATAAATGCAACAAAATATATTGTAGGACTATGAGTCAAGCATGTTTCAGAGCCAAACATGGTCCGTTGGTCTAGGGGTATGAAACTCGCTTAGGGTGCGAGTGGTCCCCAGTTCAAATCCCGGACGGTATGTAGTTTTAGCAGAAGTAATTTAGAGACTATTTAAATGCAACTAGTTAAATTGGAGGTCCATGAGTCGAGCATTTTTCAGAAACACATGGTGTGTTGGTCTTGGGGTATGATATTCGCTTAGGGTAAGAGTAGTCCCCGGACGGACCCGAGCTTTTGCAGTAGTAATTTAGGGACAATTTAAATGCAACTAGTTAAATTGGAGGACCTTGAGTCGAGCATGTTTCAAATATACGCATGGTCCGTTGGTCTAGGTGTATGACACTCGCTTAGGGTGCGAATGGTCCCCGGTTCAAATCCCGGACGGACCCGAACTTTTGCAGAAGTAATTTAGAGACTATTGAAATGCAACTAGTTAAATTGGAGGACCATGAGTCAAGCATATTTCAGAGCCAAACATGGTCCGTTGGTCTAGGGGTATGATACTCGCTTAGGGTGCGAGTGCTCCAGGGTTCAAATCCTGAACGGACACGAGTTTTTGCAGAAGTAATTTAGAGACTATTGAAATGCAACTAGTTAAATTGGAGGACCACGAGTCGAGCATGTTTCAGATACACACATGGTCCGTTGGTCTAGGGGTATGATACTCGCTTTGGGTGCGAGTGGTCCCCGCTTCAAATGTCGGACGGACCCGAGCTTTTGCAGAAGTAATTTAGAGACTATTTAAATGCAACTAGTTAAATTGTAGGACCATGAGTCGAGCTTGCTTAAGTTACACACATGGTCCGTTGGTCTAGGGGTATGAAACTCTCTTAGGGTGCGAGTGGTCCCGAGTTCAAATCCCGGACGGTATGTAGTTTTAGCAGAAGTAATTTAGAGACTATTTAAATGCAACTAGTTAAATTGGAGGTCCATGAGTCGAGCATTTTTCAGAAACACATGGTGTGTTGGTCTTGGGGTATGATACTCGCTTAGGGTAAGAGTAGTCCCCAGACGGACCCGAGCTTTTGCAGTAGTAATTTAGGGACTATTTAAATGCAACTAGTTAAATTGGAGGACCTTGAGTCGAGCATGTTTCAAATACACGCATGATCCGTTGGTCTAGGTGTATGACACTCGCTTAGGGTGCGAATGGTCCCCGGTTCAAATCCCGGACGGACCCGAACTTTTGCAGAAGTAATTTAGAGACTATTGAAATGCAACTAGTTATATTGGAGGACCATGAGTCAAGCATATTTCAGAGCCAAACATGGTCCGTTGGTCTAGGGGTATGAAACTCGCTTAGGGTGCGAGTGGCCCCAGTTCAAATCCCGGACGGTATGTAGTTTTAGCAGAAGTAATTTAGAGACTATTTAAATGCAACTAGTTAAATTGGAGGTCCATGAGTCGAGCATTTTTCAAAAACACATGGTGTGTTGGTCTTGGGGTATGATACTCGCTTAGGGTAAGAGTAGTCCCCGGACGGACCCGAGCTTTTGCAGTAGTAATTTAGGGACTATTTAAATGCATTTAGTTAAATTGGAGGACCTTGAGTCGAGCATGTTTCAAATATACGCATGGTCCGTTGGTCTAGGTGTATGACACTCGCTTAGGGTGCGAATGGTCCCCGGTTCAAATCCCGGACGGACCCGAACTTTTGCAGAAGTAATTTAGAGACTATTGAAATGCAACTAGTTAAATTGGAGGACCACGAGTCGAGCATGTTTCAGATACACACATGGTCCGTTGGTCTAGGGGTATGATACTCGCTTTGGGTGCGAGTGGTCCCCGCTTCAAATCCCGGACGGACCCGAGCTTTTGCAGAAGTAATTTAGAGACTATTTAAATGCAACTAGTTAAATTGTAGGACCATGAGTCGAGCATGCTTAAGTTACACACATGGTCCGTTGGTCTAGGGGTATGAAACTCGCTTAGGGTGCGAGTGGTCCCAAGTTCAAATCCCGGACGGTATGTAGTTTTAGCAGAAGTAATTTAGAGACTATTTAAATGCAACTAGTTAAATTGGAGGTCCATGAGTCGAGCATTTTTCAGAAACACATGGTGTGTTGGTCTTGGGGTATGATACTCGCTTAGGGTAAGAGTAGTCCCCGGACGGACCCGAGCTTTTGCAGTAGTAATTTAGGGACTATTTAAATGCAACTAGTTAAATTGGAGGACCTTGAGTCGAGCATGTTTCAAATACACGCATGGTCCGTTGGTCTAGGTGTATGACACTCGCTTAGGGTGCGAATGGTCCCCGGTTCAAATCCCGGACGGACCCGAACTTTTGCAGAAGTAATTTAGAGACTATTGAAATGCAACTAGTTAAATTGGAGGACCATGAGTCAAGCATATTTCAGATACACACATGGTCCGATGGTCTAGGGGTATGATACTCGCTTTGGGTGCGAGAGGTCCCCGCTTCAAATCCCGGACGGACCCGAGCTTTTGCAGAAGTAAATTAGAGACTATTGAAATGCAACTATTTAAATTAAAGGACCATGAGTCGAGCATGTTTCAGATACGCACATGGTCCGTTGGTTTAGGGGTATGATACTCGCTTAGAGTGCGAGTGGTCCCGGGTTCAAGGCCCGGACGGACCGGAGTTTTGCAGAAGTAATTTAGAGACTATATAAATGCAACTAGTTATATTGTAGGACCATGAGTCGAGCATGTTTCAAAAACACATGGTGTGTTGGTCTCGCTTAGGATGCGAGTGCTCCAGAATTCAAATCCTGAACGGACACGAGTTTTTGCAGAAGTAATTTAGAGACCATTGGAATGCAACTAGTTAAATTGGAGGACCAGGAGTCGAGCATGTTTCTGATACACACATGGTCCGTTGGTCTAGGGGTATGATACTCGCTTAGGGTGCGAGAGCTCCAGGGTTCAAATCCTGAACGGACACGAGTTTTTGCAGAAGTAATTTAGGGACTATTTAAATGCAACTAGTTAAATTGGAGGACCTTGAGTTGAGCATGTTTCAAATACACGCATGGTCCGTTGGTCTAGGGGTATGATACTCGCTTTGGGTGCGAGTGGTCCCCGCTTCAAATCCCGGACGGTATGTAGTTTTAGCAGAAGTAATTTAGAGACCATTTAAATACAACTAGTTAAATTGGAGGTCCATGAGTCGAGAATTTTTCAGAAACACATGGTGTGTTGGTCTAGGAGTATGATACTCGCTTAGGGTAAGAGTGGTCCCCGCTTCAAATCCCGGACGGACCCGAGTTTTTGCAGAAGTAATTTACAGACTATTTAAATGCAACTAGTTAAATTGGAGGACCAGGAGTTGAGCATGTTTCTGATACACACATGGTCCGTTGGTCTAGGGGTATGATACTAGCTTAGGGTGCGAGTGGTCCAGGGTTCAAATCCCGGTAGGACCCGAGCTTTTGCAGTAGTAATTTAGGGACTATTTAAATGCAACTAGTTAAATTGGAGGACCTTGAGTTGAGCATGTTTCAAATACACGCATGGTCCGTTGGTCTAGGTGTATGACACTCGCTTAGGGTGCGAATGGTCCCCGGTTCAAATCCCGGACGGACCCGAACTTTTGCAGAAGTAATTTAGAGACCATTGAAATGCAACTAGTTAAATTGGAGGACCAGGAGTCGAGCATGTTTCTGATACACATATGGTCCGTTGGTCTAGGGGTATGATACTCGCTTAGGGTGCGAGAGCTCCAGGGTTCAAATCCTGAACGGACACGAGTTTTTGCAGAAGTAATTTAGAGACTATTGAAATGCAATTAGTTAAATTGGAGGACCACGAGTCGAGAATGTTTCAGATACACACAAGGTCCGTTGGTCTAGGGGTATGATACTCGCTTTGGGTGCGAGTGGTCCCCGCTTCAAATCCCGGACGGTATGTAGTTTTAGCAGAAGTAATTTAGAGACCATTTAAATACAACTAGTTAAATTGGAGGTCCATGAGTCGAGAATTTTTCAGAAACACATGGTGTGTTGGTCTAGGAGTATGATACTCGCTTAGGGTAAGAGTGGTCCCCGCTTCAAATCCCGGACGGACCCGAGTTTTTGCAGAAGTAATTTACAGACTATTTAAATGCAACTAGTTAAATTGTAGGACCATGAGTCGAGCATGCTTGAGTTATGCACATGGTCCGTTGGTCTAGGGGTATGATACTCGGTTTGGGTGCGAGTGGTCCCCGCTTCAAATCCCGGACGGACCCTAGTTTTTGCAGAAGTAATTTAGAGACTATTTAAATGCAACTTGTTAAATTGTAGGACCATGAATCGAGCATGTTTCAAAAACACATGGTGTGTTGGTCTAGGGCTATGATACTCGCTTAAGGTGCGAGTGGTCCCCGGTTCAGATCCCGAACGGACCCTAGTTTTTTTAGAAGTAATTTAGAGACTATTGAAATGCAACTATTTAAATTAAAGGACAATGAGTCGAGCATGCTTCAGATACGCACATGGTCCGTTGGTTTAGGGGTATGATACTCGCTTAGAGTGCGAGTGGTCCCGGGTTCAAAGCCCGGACGGACCGGAGTTTTGCAGAAGTAATTTAGAGACTATGTAAATGCAACTAGTTATATTGTAGGACCATGAGTCGAGCATGTTTCAAAAACACATGGTGTGTTGGTCTCGCTTAGGGTGCGAGTGGTCCAGGGTTCAAATCCCGAACGGACCCGAGTTTTTGCAGAAGCAATTTAGACACTATTGAAATGCAACTTTTTACATTAAAGGACCATGAGTCGAGCATGTTTCAGATACGCACATGGTCCGTTAGTCTAGGGGAATGATACTCGCTTTGGGTGCGACTGATCCCGGGTTCAAATCCCGGTAGGACCCGAGCTTTTGCAGTAGTAATTTTGGGACTATTTAAATGCAACTAGTTAAATTGGAGGACCTTGAGTTGAGCATGTTTCAAATACACGCATGGTCCGTTGGTCTAGGTGTATGACACTCGCTTAGGGTGCGAATGGTCCCCGGTTCAAATCCCGGACGGACCCGAACTTTTGCAGAAGTAATTTAGAGACTATTGAAATGCAACTAGTTAAATAGGAGGACCATAAGTCAAGCATATTTCAGAGCCAAACATGGTCCGTTGGTCTAGGGGTATGATACTCGCTTAGGGTGCGAGAGCTCCAGGGTTCAAATCCTGAACGGACACGAGTTTTTGCAGAAGTAATTTAGAGACTATTAAAATGCAACTAGTTAAATTGGAGGACCACGAGTCGAGCATGTTTCAGATACACACATGGTCCGTTGGTCTAGGGGTATGATCCCTCTTTGGGTGCGAGTGGTCCCCGCTTCAAATCCCGGACGGACCCGAGCTTTTGCAGAAGCAATTTAGAGACTATTTAAATGCAACTAGTTAAATTGTAGGACCATGAGTCGAGCATGCTTAAGTTACACACATGGTCCGTTGGTCTAGGGGTATGAAACTCGCTTAGGGTGCGAGTGGTCCCCAGTTCAAATCCCGGACGGTTTGTAATTTTAGCAGAAGTAATTTAGAGACTATTTAAATGTAACTAGTTAAATTGGAGGTCCATGAGTCGAGCATTTTTCAGAAACACATGGTGTGTTGGTCTTGGGGTATGATACTCGCTTAGGGTAAGAGTAGTCCCCGGACGGACCCGAGCTTTTGCAGTAGTAATTTAGGGACTATTTAAATGCAACTAGTTAAATTGGAGGACCTTGAGTCGAGCATGTTTCAAATGCACGCATGGTCCGTTGGTCTAGGTGTATGACACTCGCTTAGGGTGCGAATGGTCCCGGGTTCAAAGCCCGGACGGACCGGAGTTTTGCAGAAGTAATTTAGAGACTATATAAATGCAACTAGTTATATTGTAGGACCATGAGTCGAGCATGTTTCAAAAACACATGGTGTGTTGGTCTCGCTTAGGGTGCGAGTGGTCCAGGGTTCAAATCCCGAACGGACCCGAGTTTTTGCAGAAGCAATTTAGACACTATTGAAATGCAACTTTTTACTTTAAAGGACCATGAGTCGAGCATGTTTCAGATACGCACATGGTCCGTTAGTCTAGGGGTATGATACTCGCTTTGGGTGCGACTGATCCCGGGTTCAAATCCCGGTAGGACCCGAGCTTTTGCAGAAATAATTTAGAGACTATTTAAATGCAACTAGTAAAATTGTAGGACCATGAGCAGAGAATGCTTAAGTTACACACATGGTCTGTTGGTCTAGGGGTAAGATACTCGCTTAGGGTGCGAGTTGTCCCCTGATCAAATCCCGGACGGACCCTAGTCTTTGCAGATGTAATTTAGAGACTATTTAAATGCAACTAGTTAAATTGTAGGACCATGAGTGGAGCATGCTTTAGTTACACAAATGGTTCGTTGGTCTAGAGGTATGATCCTCGCTTTCGGTGCGAGTGGTCCCGGGTTCAAGTCCCGAACGGACCCGAGTTTTAGCAGAAGTAATTTAGAGACTATTTAAATGCAGGACCATGAGTCGAGCTTGTTTCATAAACACATGGTGTGTTGGTCTAGGGTTATGATACTCGCTTAGGGTGCGAGTGGTCCCCGGTTCAAATCCCGGACGGTGAGTAGTTTTAGCAGAAGTAATTTAGAGACTATTTAAATGCAACTAGTTAAACTGGAGGTCCATGAGTCGAGCATTTTTCAGAAACACATGGTGTGTTGGTCTTGGGGTATGATACTTGCTTAGGGTAAGAGTGGTCCCCGGTTAAAATCCCGGACGGACCCGAGATTTTGCAGGAGTAATTTAGAGACTATTTAAATGCAACTAGTTAAACTGGAGGTCCATGAGTCGAGCATTTTTCAGAAACACATGGTGTGTTGGTCTTGGGGTATGATACTTGCTTAGGGTAAAAGTGGTCCACGGTTAAAATCCCGGACGGACCCGAGCTTTTGCAGTAGTAATTTAGAGACTATTTAAATCAAACTAGTTAAATTTTTGGACCCTGAGTCGAGCATGTTTTAAATACACACATGGTCCGTTGGTCTAGGTGTATGATACTCGCTTCTGATGCGAGTGGTCCCGGGTTCTAATCCTGGACGAACCCATGTTTTTGAAGAAATAATTTAGAGACTATACAAATGCAACTAGTTAAATTGGAGGACCACGAGTCAAGCATATTTCAGAGCCAAACATGGTCCGTTGGTCTAGGGGTATGATACTCGCTTAGGGTGCGAGTGCTCCAGGGTTCAAATCCTGAACGGACACGAGTTTTTGCAGAAGTAATTTAGAGACTATTAAAATGCAACTAGTTAAATTGGAGGACCACGAGTCGAGCATGTTTCAGATACACACATGGTCCGTTGGTCTAGGGGTATGATACTCGCTTTGGGTGCGAGTGGTCCCCGCTTCAAATCCCGGACGGACCCGAGCTTTTGCAGAAGCAATTTAGAGACTATTTAAATGCAACTAGTTAAATTGTAGGACCATGAGTCGAGCATGCTTAAGTTACACACATGGTCTGTTGGTCTAGGTTTATGAAACTCGCTTAGGGTGCGAGTGGTCCCCAGTTCAAATCCCGGACGGTTTGTAATTTTAGCAGAAGTAATTTAGAGACTATTTAAATGCAACTAGTTAAATTGGAGGTCCATGAGTCGAGCATTTTTCAGAAACACATGGTGTGTTGGTCTTGGGGTATGATACTCGCTTAGGGTAAGACTAGTCCCCGGACGGATCCGAGCTTTTGCAGTAGTAATTTAGGGACTATTTAAATGCAACTAGTTAAATTGGAGGACCTTGAGTCGAGCATGTTTCAAATACACACATGGTCCGTTGGTCTAGGTGTATGACACTCGCTTAGGGTGCGAATGGTCCCGGGTTCAAAGCCCGGACGGACCGGAGTTTTGCAGAAGTAATTTAGAGACTATAAAAATGCAACTAGTTATATTGTAGGACCATGAGTCGAGCATGTTTCAAAAACACATGGTGTGTTGGTCTCGCTTAGGGTGCGAGTGGTCCAGGGTTCAAATCCCGAACGGACCCGAGTTTTTGCAGAAGCAATTTAGACACTATTGAAATGCAACTTTTTACTTTAAAGGACCATGAGTCGAGCATGTTTCAGATACGCACATGGTCCGTTAGTCTAGGGGTATGATACTCGCTTTGGGTGCGACTGATCCCGGGTTCAAATCCCGGTAGGACCCGAGCTTTTGCAGAAATAATTTAGAGACTATTTAAATGCAACTAGTAAAATTGTAGGACCATGAGCAGAGAATGCTTAAGTTACACACATGGTCTGTTGGTCTAGGGGTAAGATACTCGCTTAGGGTGCGAGTTGTCCCCTGATCAAATCCCGGACGGACCCTAGTTTTTGCAGATGTAATTTAGAGAGTATTTAAATGCAACTAGTTAAATTGTAGGACCATTAATGGAGCATGCTTTAGTTACACAAATGGTTCGTTGGTCTAGGGGTATGATACTCGCTTTCGGTGCGAGTGGTCCCGGGTTCAAGTCCCGGACGGACCCGAGTTTTAGCAGAAGTAATTTAGAGACTATTTAAATGCAGGACCATGAGTCGAGCTTGTTTCATAAACACATGGTGTGTTGGTCTAGGGTTATGATACTCGCTTAGGGTGCGAGTGGTCCCCGGTTAAAATCCCGGACGGACCCGAGATTTTGCAGGAGTAATTTAGAGACTATTTAAATGCAACTAGTTAAACTGGAGGTCCATGAGTCGAGCATTTTTCAGAAACACATGGTGTGTTGGTCTTGGGGTATGATACTTGATTAGAGTAAAAGTGGTCCCCGGTTAAAATCCCGGACGGACCCGAGCTTTTGCAGTAGTAATTTAGAGACTATTTAAATCAAACTAGTTAAATTTTAGGACCCTGAGTCGAGCATGTTTCAAATACACACATGGTCCGTTGGTCTAGGTGTATGATACTCGCTTCTGATGCGAGTGGTCCCGGGTTCTAATCCTGGACGAACCCATGTTTTTGAAGAAATAATTTAGAGACTATACAAATGCAACTACTTATATTGTAGGACCATGAGTCAAGCATGTTTCAGAGCCAAACATGGTTCGTTGGTCTAGGGGTGTGACACTCGCTTAGGGTGCGAGTGGTCCACGGTTCAAATCCCGGACGGACCCGAGCTTTTGCAGAAGTATTTTAGAGACTATATAAATGCAACTAGTTAAATTGGAGGACCACGAGTCAAGCATATTTCAGAGCCAAACATGGTCCGTTGGTCTAGGGGTATGATACTCGCTTAGGGTGCGAGTTCTCCAGGGTTCAAATCCCGGACGGACCCGAGCTTTTGCAGAAGTAATTTAGAGACTATATAAATGCAACTAGTTAAATTGGAGGACCAGGAGTTGAGCATGTTTCTGATACACACATGGTCCGTTGGTCTAGGGGTATGATACTAGCTTAGGGTGCGAGTGGTCCAGGGTTCAAATCCCGGACGGACCCGAGCATTTGCAGAAGTAATTAAGAGACTATTTAAATGCAACTAGTTAAAATGTAGGACCATGAGTCGAGCTTGTTTCATAAACACATGGTGTGTTGGTCTAGGGTTATGATACTTGCTTAGGGTGCGAGTGGTCCACGGTTCAAATCCCGGACGGTATGTAGTTTTAGCAGAAGTAATTTAGAGACTATTTAAATGCAACTAGTTAAACTGGAGGACCATAAGTCAAGCATATTTCAGAGCCAAACATGGTCCGTTGGTCTAAGGGTATGATACTCGCTTAGGGTGCGAGTGCTCCAGGGTTCAAATCCTGAACGGACACGAGTTTTTGCAGAAGTAATTTAGAGAATATGAAAATGCAACTAGTTAAATTGGAGGACCACGAGTCGAGCATGTTTCAGATACACACATGGTCCGTTGGTCTAGGGGTATGATACTCGCTTTGGGTGCGAGTGGTCCCCGCTTCAAATCCCGGACGGACCCGAGCTTTTGCAGAAGCAATTTAGAGACTATTTAAATGCAACTAGTTAAATTGTAGGACCATGAGTCGAGCATGCTTAAGTTACACACATGGTCCGTTGGTCTAGGGTTATGAAACTCGCTTAGGGTGCGAGTGGTCCCAAGTTCAAATCCCGGACGGTTTGTAATTTTAGCAGAAGTAATTTAGAGACTATTTAAATGCAACTAGTTAAATTGGAGGTCCATGAGTCGAGCATTTTTCAGAAACACATGGTGTGTTGGTCTTGGGGTATGATACTCGCTTAGGGTAAGACTAGTCCCCGGACGGACCCGAGCTTTTGCAGTAGTAATTTAGGGACTATTTAAATGCAACTAGTTAAATTGGAGGACCTTGAGTCGAGCATGTTTCAAATACACACATGGTCCGTTGGTCTAGGTGTATGACACTCGCTTAGGGTGCGAATGGTCCCGGGTTCAAAGCCCGGAAGGACCGGAGTTTTGCAGAAGTAATTTAGAGACTATAAAAATGCAACTAGTTATATTGTAGGACCATGAGTCGAGCATGTTTCAAAAACACATGGTGTGTTGGTCTCGCTTAGGGTGCAAGTGGTCCAGGGTTCAAATCCCGAACGGACCCGAGTTTTTGCAGAAGCAATTTAGACACTATTGAAATGCAACTTTTTACTTTAAAGGACCATGAGTCGAGCATGTTTCAAATACGCACATGGTCCGTTAGTCTAGGGGTATGATACTCGCTTTGGGTGCGACTGATCCCGGGTTCAAATCCCGGTAGGACCCGAGCTTTTGCAGAAATAATTTAGAGACTATTTAAATGCAACTAGTAAAATTGTAGGACCATGAGCAGAGAATGCTTAAGTTACACACATGGTCTGTTGGTCTAGGGGTAAGATACTCGCTTAGGGTGCGAGTTGTCCCCTGATCAAATCCCGGACGGACCCTAGTTTTTGCAGATGTAATTTAGAGACTATTTAAATGCAACTAGTTAAATTGTAGGACCATGAATGGAGCATGCTTTAGTTACACAAATGGTTCGTTGGTCTAGGGGTATGATACTCGCTTTCGGTGCGAGTGGTCCCGGGTTCAAGTCCCGGACGGACCCGAGTTTTAGCAGAAGTAATTTAGAGACTATTTAAATGCAGGACCATGAGTCGAGCTTGTTTCATAAACACATGGTGTGTTGGTCTAGGGTTATGATACTCGCTTAGGGTGCGAGTGGTCCCCGGTTAAAATCCCGGACGGACCCGAGATTTTGCAGGAGTAATTTAGAGACTATTTAAATGCAACTAGTTAAACTGGAGGTCCATGAGTCGAGCATTTTTCAGAAACACATGGTGTGTTGGTCTTGAGGTATGATACTTGCTTAGAGTAAAAGTGGTCCCCGGTTAAAATCCCGGACGGACCCGAGCTTTTGCAGTAGTAATTTAGAGACTATTTAAATCAAACTAGTTAAATTTTAGGACCCTGAGTCGAGCATGTTTCAAATACACACATGGTCCGTTGGTCTAGGTGTATGATACTCGCTTCTGATGCGAGTGGTCCCGGGTTCTAATCCTGGACGAACCCATGTTTTTGAAGAAATAATTTAGAGACTATACAAATGCTACTACTTATATTGTAGGACCATGAGTCAAGCATGTTTCAGAGCCAAACATGGTTCGTTGGTCTAGGGGTGTGACACTCGCTTAGGGTGCGAGTGGTCCACGGTTCAAATCCCGGACGGACCCGAGCTTTTGCAGAAGTATTTTAGAGACTATATAATAGCAACTAGTTAAATTGGAGGACCACGAGTCAAGCATATTTCAGAGCCAAACATGGTCCGTTGGTCTAGGGGTATGATACTCGCTTAGGGTGCGAGTTCTCCAGGGTTCAAATCCTGAACGGACACGAGTTTTTCCAGAAGTAATTTAGAGACTATTAAAATGCAACTAGTTAAATTGGAGGACCACGAGTCGAGCATGTTTCAGATACACACATGGTCCGTTGGTCTAGGGGTATGATACTCGCTTCTGATGCGAGTGGTCCCGGGTTCTAATCCTGGACGAACCCATGTTTTTGAAGAAATAATTTAGAGACTATACAAATGCAACTACTTATATTGTAGGACCATGAGTCAAGCATGTTTCAGAGCCAAACATGGTTCGTTGGTCTAGGGGTGTGACACTCGCTTAGGGTGCGAGTGGTCCACGGTTCAAATCCCGGACGGACCCGAGCTTTTGCAGAAGTATTTTAGAGACTATATAAATGCAACTAGTTAAATTGGAGGACCACGAGTAAAGCATATTTCAGAGCCAAACATGGTCCGTTGGTCTAGGGGTATGATACTCGCTTAGGGTGCGAGTTCTCCAGGGTTCAAATCCTGAACGGACACGAGTTTTTGCAGAAGTAATTTAGAGACTATTAAAATGCAACTAGTTAAATTGGAGGACCACGAGTCGAGCATGTTTCAGATACACACATGGTCCGTTGGTCTAGGGGTATGATACTCGCTTTGGGTGCGAGTGGTCCCCGCTTCAAATCCCGGACGGACCCGAGCTTTTGCAGAAGCAATTTAGAGACTATTTAAATGCAACTAGTTAAATTGTAGGACCATGAGTCGAGCATGCTTAAGTTACACACATGGTCCGTTGGTCTAGGGTTATGAAACTCGCTTAGGGTGCGAGTGGTCCCAAGTTCAAATCCCGGACGGTTTGTAATTTTAGCAGAAGTAATTTAGAGACTATTTAAATGCAACTAGTTAAATTGGAGGTCCATGAGTCGAGCATTTTTCAGAAACACATGGTGTGTTGGTCTTGGGGTATGATACTCGCTTAGGGTAAGACTAGTCCCCGGACGGACCCGAGCTTTTGCAGTAGTAATTTAGGGACTATTTAAATGCAACTAGTTAAATTGGAGGACCTTGAGTCGAGCATGTTTCAAATACACACATGGTCCGTTGGTCTAGGTGTATGACACTCGCTTAGGGTGCGAATGGTCCCGGGTTCAAAGCCCGGACGGACCGGAGTTTTGCAGAAGTAATTTAGAGACTATAAAAATGCAACTAGTTATATTGTAGGACCATGAGTCGAGCATGTTTCAAAAACACATGGTGTGTTGGTCTCGCTTAGGGTGCAAGTGGTCCAGGGTTCAAATCCCGAACGGACCCGAGTTTTTGCAGAAGCAATTTAGACACTATTGAAATGCAACTTTTTACTTTAAAGGACCATGAGTCGAGCATGTTTCAGATACGCACATGGTCCGTTAGTCTAGGGGTATGATACTCGCTTTGGGTGCGACTGATCCCGGGTTCAAATCCCGGTAGGACCCGAGCTTTTGCAGAAATAATTTAGAGACTATTTAAATGCAACTAGTAAAATTGTAGGACCATGAGCAGAGAATGCTTAAGTTACACACATGGTCTGTTGGTCTAGGGGTAAGATACTCGCTTAGGGTGCGAGTTGTCCCCTGATCAAATCCCGGACGGACCCTAGTTTTTGCAGATGTAATTTAGAGACTATTTAAATGCAACTAGTTAAATTGTAGGACCATGAATGGAGCATGCTTTAGTTACACAAATGGTTCGTTGGTCTAGGGGTATGATACTCGCTTTCGGTGCGAGTGGTCCCGGGTTCAAGTCCCGGACGGACCCGAGTTTTAGCAGAAGTAATTTAGAGACTATTTAAATGCAGGACCATGAGTCGAGCTTGTTTCATAAACACATGGTGTGTTGGTCTAGGGTTATGATACTCGCTTAGGGTGCGAGTGGTCCCCGGTTAAAATCCCGGACGGACCCGAGATTTTGCAGGAGTAATTTAGAGACTATTTAAATGCAACTAGTTAAACTGGAGGTCCATGAGTCGAGCATTTTTCAGAAACACATGGTGTGTTGGTCTTGAGGTATGATACTTGCTTAGAGTAAAAGTGGTCCCCGGTTAAAATCCCGGACGGACCCGAGCTTTTGCAGTAGTAATTTAGAGACTATTTAAATCAAACTAGTTAAATTTTAGGACCCTGAGTCGAGCATGTTTCAAATACACACATGGTCCGTTGGTCTAGGTGTATGATACTCGCTTCAGATGCGAGTGGTCCCGGGTTCTAATCCTGGACGAACCCATGTTTTTGAAGAAATAATTTAGAGACTATACAAATGCAACTACTTATATTGTAGGACCATGAGTCAAGCATGTTTCAGAGCCAAACATGGTTCGTTGGTCTAGGGGTGTGACACTCGCTTAGGGTGCGAGTGGTCCACGGTTCAAATCCCGGACGGACCCGAGCTTTTGCAGAAGTATTTTAGAGACTATATAAATGCAACTAGTTAAATTGGAGGACCACGAGTCAAGCATATTTCAGAGCCAAACATGGTCCGTTGGTCTAGGGGTATGATACTCGCTTAGGGTGCGAATGGTCCAGGGTTCAAATCCCGGACGGACCCGAGCATTTGCAGAAGTAATTAAGAGACTATTTAAATGCAACTAGTTAAAATGTAGGACCATGAGTCGAGCTTGTTTCATAAACACATGGTGTGTTGGTCTAGGGTTATGATACTTGCTTAGGGTGCGAGTGGTCCACGGTTCAAATCCCGGACGGTATGTAGTTTTAGCAGAAGTAATTTAGAGACTATTTAAATTCAACTAGTTAAACTGGAGGACCATAAGTCAAGCATATTTCAGAGCCAAACATGGTCCGTTGGTCTAAGGGTATGATACTCGCTTAGGGTGCGAGTGCTCCAGGGTTCAAATCCTGAACGGACACGAGTTTTTGCAGAAGTAATTTAGAGACTATTAAAATGCAACTAGTTAAATTGGAGGACCACGAGTCGAGCATGTTTCAGATACACACATGGTCCGTTGGTCTAGGGGTATGATACTCGCTTCTGATGCGAGTGGTCCCGGGTTCTAATCCTGGACGAACCCATGTTTTTGAAGAAATAATTTAGAGACTATACAAATGCAACTACTTATATTGTAGGACCATGAGTCAAGCATGTTTCAGAGCCAAACATGGTTCGTTGGTCTAGGGGTGTGACACTCGCTTAGGGTGCGAGTGGTCCACGGTTCAAATCCCGGACGGACCCGAGCTTTTGCAGAAGTATTTTAGAGACTATATAAATGCAACTAGTTAAATTGGAGGACCACGAGTCAAGCATATTTCAGAGCCAAACATGGTCCGTTGGTCTAGGGGTATGATACTCGCTTAGGGTGCGAGTTCTCCAGGGTTCAAATCCTGAACGGACACGAGTTTTTGCAGAAGTAATTTAGAGACTATTGAAATGCAACTAGTTAAATTGGAGGACCACAAGTCGAGCATGTTCCAGATACACACATGGTCCGTTGGTCTAGGGGTATGATACTCGCTTTGGGTGCGAGTGGTCCCCGCTTCAAATCCCGGACGGACCCGAGCTTTTGCAGAAGCAATTTAGAGACTATTTAAATGCAACTAGTTAAATTGTAGGACCATGAGTCGAGCATGCTTAAGTTACACACATGGTCCGTTGGTCTAGGGTTATGAAACTCGCTTAGGGTGCGAGTGGTCCCCAGTTCAAATCCCGGACGGTTTGTAATTTTAGCAGAAGTAATTTAGAGACTATTTAAATGCAACTAGTTAAATTGGAGGTCCATGAGTCGAGCATTTTTCAGAAACACATGGTGTGTTGGTCTTGGGGTATGATACTCGCTTAGGGTAAGACTAGTCCCCGGACGGACCCGAGCTTTTGCAGTAGTAATTTAGGGACTATTTAAATGCAACTAGTTAAATTGGAGGACCTTGAGTCGAGCATGTTTCAAATACACACATGGTCCGTTGGTCTAGGTGTATGACACTCGCTGAGGGTGCGAATGGTCCCGGGTTCAAAGCCCGGACGGACCGGAGTTTTGCAGAAGTAATTTAGAGACTATAAAAATGCAACTAGTTATATTGTAGGACCATGAGTCGAGCATGTTTCAAAAACACATGGTGTGTTGGTCTCGCTTAGGGTGCGAGTGGTCCAGGGTTCAAATCCCGAACGGACCCGAGTTTTTGCAGAAGCAATTTAGACACTATTGAAATGCAACTTTTTACTTTAAAGGACCATGAGTCGAGCATGTTTCAGATACGCACATGGTCCGTTAGTCTAGGGGTATGATACTCGCTTTGGGTGCGACTGATCCCGGGTTCAAATCCCGGTAGGACCCGAGCTTTTGCAGAAATAATTTAGAGACTATTTAAATGCAACTAGTAAAATTGTAGGACCATGAGCAGAGAATGCTTAAGTTACACACATGGTCTGTTGGTCTAGGGGTAAGATACTCGCTTAGGGTGCGAGTTGTCCCCTGATCAAATCCCGGACGGACCCTAGTTTTTGCAGAAGTAATTTAGAGACTATTTAAATGCAGGACCATGAGTCGAGCTTGTTTCATAAACACATGGTGGGTTGGTCTAGGGTTATGATACTTGCTTAGGGTGCGAGTGGTCCCCGGTTCAAATCCCGGACGGTGAGTAGTTTTAGCAGAAGTAATTTAGAGACTATTTAAATGCAACTAGTTAAACTGGAGGTCCATGAGTCGAGCATTTTTCAGAAACACATGGTGGGTTGGTCTTGGGGTATGATACTTGCTTAGGGTAAGAGTGGTCCCCGGTTAAAATCCCGGACGGACCCGAGATTTTGCAGGAGTAATTTAGAGACTATTTAAATGCAACTAGTTAAACTGGAGGTCCATGAGTCGAGCATTTTTCAGAAACACATGGTGTGTTGGTCTTGGGGTATGATACTTGCTTAGGGTAAAAGTGGTCCCCGGTTAAAATCCCGGACAGACCCGAGCTTTTGCAGTAGTAATTTAGAGACTATTTAAATCAAACTAGTTAAATTTTAGGACCCTGAGTCGAGCATGTTTCAAATACACACATGGTCCGTTGGTCTAGGTGTATGATACTCGCTTCTGATGCGAGTGGTCCCGGGTTTTAATCCTGGACGAACCCATGTTTTTGAAGAAATAATTTAGAGACTATACAAATGCAACTAGTTATATTGTAGGACCATGAGTCAAGCATGTTTCAGAGCCAAACATGGTTCGTTGGTCTAGGGGTGTGACACTCGCTTAGGGTGCGAGTGGTCCCCGGTTCAAATCCCGGACGGACCCGAGCTTTTGCAGAAGTATTTTAGAGACTATATAAATGCAACTAGTTAAATTGGAGGACCACGAGTCAAGCATATTTCAGAGCCAAACATGGTCCGTTGGTCTAGGGGTATGATACTCGCTTAGGGTGCGAGTTCTCCAGGGTTCAAATCCTGAACGGACACGAGTTTTTGCAGAAGTAATTTAGAGACTATTGAAATGCAACTAGTTAAATTGGAGGACCACGAGTCGAGCATGTTTTAGATACACACATGATCCGTTGGTCTAGGGGTATGATACTCGCTTTGGGTGCGAGTGGTCCCCGCTTCAAATCCCGGACGGACCCGAGCTTTTGCAGAAGTAATTTAGAGACTATATAAATGCAACTAGTTAAATTGGAGGACCAGGAGTTGAGCATGTTTCTGATACACACATGGTCCGTTGGTCTAGGGGTATGATACTAGCTTAGGGTGCGAGTGGTCCAGGGTTCAAATCCCGGACGGACCCGAGCATTTGCAGAAGTAATTAAGAGACTATTTAAATGCAACTAGTTAAAATGTAGGACCATGAGTCGAGCTTGTTTCATAAACACATGGTGTGTTGGTCTAGGGTTATGATACTTGCTTAGGGTGCGAGTGGTCCACGGTTCAAATCCCGGACGGTATGTAGTTTTAGCAGAAGTAATTTAGAGACTATTTAAATGCAACTTGTGAAACTGGAGGTCCATGAGTCGAGCATTTTTCAGAAACACATGGTGTGTTGTTCTTGAGGTATGATACTCGCTTATCCACATTTAATATACTACTACAACTCGTAGAAGCAATAGTGCATCGAACTTGCTCAACAGAATTATCGTCAACGTTAACTGTTTCTTCGAGGCTTATATCTCTACTAGCATAGTCATGAAATTGTAGCGAAAGTTTCAGTCGCTGCTTTTCTTTCATTCGGCTTTTAAAACATTTGCAGGTTTCTTCCTATTAATTCATTATAAATTTAGTTTCCCGCTTGACAAAGGCTTAGTAAATCACACTATGGTCTATTATGTTTACAAATCTGCAAATAATTTGGTAACATACCGATTTTTTACTTCTTTCTTTACACCTGCTAGCCCATTCTTTGATTAATTTTAGTTTAGAATCGGATATGATTCTGCTTGGTCGTAAATTCAAGGACGGTACCCAGTCATGTTCACTTGGCTCCCACCCTGGATAACCAGAGACAAAATGTCTGCTACATACGCGCGAACTTGGCAAAGGTTTCCTACTTTTACGATTAATTATTTTTGCCCAAAGATTATATCTTTTGATGGGGAAACGATGGAATTTGATTTCTAGAGTTCCAAATTTACTACGACAACCGACGAAACTACAACAAACCATGATTAAATTATCCTTTTAATGGTTTAAAGTAACCACGAACAATATCCCATAGGAAAAAGCTGGTGCCATTTCAAAACGTACCGTCGATTCAGACTTGTAAATAGGGGGTACCAGGGAGCCTGTGACAACCAAGAAAATTCACAGGACACCCTGAAAAAATATTTATGGGGGGTCGGTTACCACCCGGGTACCCTGAAAATTTCGATGCGATGAGAACTCTCCCCCATAACTTCAGACCAAAACAGCGCTCAAAAAAGGGTGAAAATAAATTGGCGAATATTTACCCTCAAATTTGTAGCCGGAATGCATCCTTCTCTCCCTCAAATTTTGTTTTGTGCTTGCTCCCTTACTCCTTAGCCTCTGTTCCCTTCCCCAGGCGAGATGTGACGCAGTTTCTAGGATCAAGAGTTCAAGGCTCAGTTGTCCACTAGGGAGCCCTGGGTACCCAAGAAAATTGGGCTTTGGGGGGTCGGGAACCCGCAGGGCTCCCGAAGAAATTATCACTATTTACAAGTCTGCGTCGAATGATACAAATATGATAAGGCGCGTGCGTATATTTCCCCCCTTTCCCCCCTTTTTTTAGTGAAAAAGGAGTCTTCGTGCAACCCAAGGAAAATCCTCTCATGAAGATGAGGCAAAGCTCATGACTAAAGAGACACTCAAAGAAGGAAAGGTATGCGCTCTATAATATACGAGGAGAGTTTGGACGTTTCTTGTCTATTTGAGAACTTAAACTCTCTACACACATATTTTTCCTCGTGATAAGGTTATTGCGCATTTGCAGATATCCGTATCAAAATACAAACAATATTTTAAAGCCTACGGTATAACATGGAACGCGATCTTCGAAGCAATAATCACCGGTGTTGTAGTCCTTAATTTCACGTCAGTGTACTGGCTGTCTTTGTGGTGCGCAGACTCCAAGAAAGATTTTCAAGCAAACCTAGACTTAAAGGCAGCCCGTATAGCGGTCTTAGTCGCTCTAGGTCTAACCCAAGCCATTCAAACATTTTTGTACGTTATCATCAGCGTTCTTCGCTGTCTACGAGCTGCAAACTGTCTACATGGGAAAATGCTCGATAGAGTATTTCGCTCTCCCATGTTCTTCATCGACACGACCCCCCTTGGAAGGATACTCAATCGCTTCTCCCAAGATATCGACGCCCTAGACCAGCAATTTTCTCCGATGTTAAGAGCAACCAATGTCGGATTAATATTTTTAGTTGTTAACGCCTTAGCAATTGCAATATATTTACCGTTATTCATAATTCCCTGCATTGTCGTGTTAGTTGGATACCTTTTACTTCAGGTAGGAACTCGAATTTAGTCTCCAGTCATAAGTAATAATCTAGTATCACCCTCAATATTAATTGTTGTGGTTAAACACGGAATTCGTAACGATTATGGGGTAGCCACTTTTGATTTTTAGTAATTTGGGCGTTGGTTGCATTGGAGGCTATGGTAAAATAGAAAACATAAAAATAAACATTGAAAAAAGGCTATATTATTTTGGGCATTTAATGATCTTCATAGGCATTACAATTACAGTATTATTAAGCGTAGAAAATCCCTAAAAGCGACGGGAAAGATGACTTGGTGCCACGACTTCTTAACCCAGCGAAATAACATTCCTTCCATTATTAAATCTTAAAATGTTTTGTCTTTTACGTATTTTATTGCAACATGTTGTAGAAGGCACCCGCATCTTAACCGCGGAGTGCTCGAGCCCACTTCTGGAATGAATTGCTTCACTATATATCATTTAAACCGAAGCTTTTCCCATATATTTGGCAGCGTTTCTTGATGTCGAGCAATCGTCAATTCAAGCGGATAACCAGCGTGAGAAATTCCTTCTTGTTTTCGCATGTGGGAGGATCAGTGGCTGGCAGCACTGTCATCAGAGCGTGTGACGCCGCACAGAACTTCGAAGGACACTTTTTAAAACTGATCGACGAATGCACTGCCGCTAACTACATGATGAACATGGCACAAATGTAATTTTGCAATTGCGTCAATAAAGCCTGGTTTCAATCGCGTCTTTTTCGTTTTGGGATGACAGCCTGCTATCCGCACCTACACTTCATTATTACCTTTGGATTGAAACCTTAATGTGGATGCAAAGCAATTCGGACATTCAATAAAATGCAATTTCTTTCCAGATGGCTGACAGTACGACACAATATCTTGAGCAATTGCTTGATGTTTTGCACCGCAATTTTCATCATTTTGAGCAAAGAGACTCTGTCATCTGATTTTTTAGGATTGATCTTGGCTAATGCCGATCGGGTAAGTGGAGACGAAGCCAGTATGACAAAATATCAGCTGGTTTTTCTTTTAACTCTTGAACCTAGCTTGATTGTGAAACATCTCAAAAGTGGGACGAATAAAAAGGACTAATTAACAAAGAGATGGAATTGCATGCGGGGGTTTGAATGACAGATTAAATGAGCAAAATATCACAGCAACCAGACGACAATGTAATTTTAAACCTAGGGCCGCATTTTTGTATGTTTTTCTTTATTTTTGTAGATTGTAGAAGCTATAGATTGGATAACATTTTGATACGTTTTCAAGAAACCGTTTAATTGCCATTTCATGACATGGCATTGACAAGCTTTATTACTTTTCCGAGTGACGTAAACGTCACGGAGGGGTACTATAATGTATGTGTAATGTCAGGATGGTAACACCTCCTGGAATGAGGGTACGAAATTTTTAGGAAACGTGCATGACCAGGTACCTTATCCCCTACTTGATCGGAACTTTTGTTTTAATTTGTATACTTTAGGTGAAATATCATTATCATTACACTTAAGGCTTTATCAGATCATATTTATGAATGAAATATATTATTTTTTTAATTTAAATGTCTCACGAAAAATTCCCTTGATTATTAAATCACCAAATTGCGCTAATTATTCATTTTCTGCAAATTAAGTACTAATTTAATATTTTGATCTAACAGCTTGTGCAATACCAAAAAATTCTTCATCGCTGGCTCTACGGTTTTTGAATCAAATCTCGTCTCCATAGAAAGAGTTGACGAATACTGTCGTTTGGAGTCCGAGGCCGAGTGGGAGAAACCAGAATCACAACCACCTGCTGACTGGCCTCAACGAGGACAAATCATATTCCAGAACTACAGCACCAGATACCGCAAAGGATTGGATTTGGTCTTGAAGGACATTGATGTCAGTATTGAGGCTGGAGAGAAGGTGGGCGTGGTGGGGCGGACAGGTACCGGAAAGTCGTCGCTGACGCTGGCGCTCTTCCGTCTCATCGAAGGGGTGCACGGTTAGATCGTCGTGGAGGGATTGGGCTTGTCCGATTTTCGTTCGCGACTGACCATCATCCCCCAAGAGCCCGTCCTCTTCTCGGGCACGCTCAGACTCAACCTGGATCCTTTCGGGCAAAAAGACGACCAGCAACTGTGGGCCGCCCTGGAATACTCGCACCTGAAATCCTTCGTGACGTCACTCGAGCAGGGACTGGATCACCCCGTGGCCGAAGGAGGTAACAACATGGAGGTGGTCAGCGTCAGTTGGTCTACTTGGCTCGAGCCTTGTTGAGGAACACCAAGATCCTGATCTTGGATGAAACGACGGCCTCGGTTAACATGGACACCGACGATCTTATTCAAGAGACCATCAAGAAGGAATTCGCCAACTCTACCATCATCACCATCGCCCACAGAATAAACACCATCTTGGACTACGACAAGTTGGTTTACCTACCTATTAAACCTGCTTAAAATGATTGGCTAATTTTATGTTACTCAACTCTTCATAGGGTGATAGTTCTCGATCAGGGCCGAATTGTGGAATTCAACTCTCCAGCTGCTCTCTTGAAGAAGGGATAATCTATGTTCTACGATTTGGCGAAAGATGCCAAAATAATCTAGATCACTTTTAAATTAAAAACTTTTAATATTATGTACAGTCATAAGTGGATCATATTACAGCTCCCCATAAGTACTGGACGTAGGTTATGCTTTTGTAAACAGCGTTTTCTTCCAAGATATCCAAGCCCGCCATCTAGCTCAGTTTTAAAGGCATAGTTTGCCCATTAACCTGGATCTGGAGTTACCTTAACCTTCGAAAGTTCCGGTTGATGGTCATTGCTGTCAGACCGCCGTCAGTGTCGTGATTAGTGTGAAGCTTGTTATTGCGTTATAATTTTGATTTAGATTGACTTATGTTTCTTTGCTATTTGGGAAAAACGCCTAGGATCAATGTAGCTAATTACAATCGTCGCATGCCCAAATGAAAGATATTAAAAGCACTTAACCGCACGAGACTAAAACGTTTTGTGAAACTGAAAAATATTGACCAGCATCTTTCGCAAACGGAAAACGTTAAAGTATTGTAAAAAATTGTCGTACTTAAGAAAAGGAAAACAAATTTCCAAGTCGACGCACATTACCTAATTATATAAAAAGGACTTGGTTTGCCCAAGCCTAAAAAACAAAACGATAAGAGTTTTTTCCAGTTGACTGAAGCTCGGATATTTTATTTTTCTATATAATTTTAAAGACAATCCGTATTTTACTACTCTTTAGAATTTAATTCAATCTCCTGATTTTACTGGTAATGGATATATTTCCTATAAATTAATTGAAATAAAAAATTACTTATCTCAGATTTTTCAACAATAATTCCATTTTCGTAACATTTTATCATGAAAAATCTGAGACAAGTAATTTTTTATATCAATTAATTTATAGGAAATAAATCCATTACCAGTAAAATCAGGAGATTGAATTAAATTCTAAAGAGTAGTAAAATACGGATTGTCTTTAAAATTATATAGAAAAATAAAATATCCGAGCTTCAGTCAACTGGAAAAAACTCTTATCGTTTTGTTTTTTAGGCTTGGGCAAACCAAGTCCTTTTTATATAATATCTGTTCCTTCAGTCTGCATTTGTATTAATCTATTATAAAACCATTTTTTGCCTGAAATGCGAAATTTTTCACTTCTAGGACGAGGTTAAAAATGGTTCTACACTTCTACTAATTCTTATAAGATACGGCTCACAATTTGTTTTAGAACCCGAGCTTTATAGTCAACTTTAAAACCAACATCCTGCCACGATTTTTAAACTATCAAAGCCGTATCTTTTACAGTCCACTTTACGATTGCAATTATCCATGACATTGCGTTCACTGCCGTTGTACGTTTACAGTGAGTGGCACCGTGGCCAGTTATTTTACTTAAAACACCTAGGCCAAAGGTCCAGTTTTAAGAAAATCCTTATTTCCAACACTGATCCATCTATCCTTGAAGCTTTTACAATCACCCATTGCATAGACCATAGCCCCCTGGATCACGCGACTCGCGGACGCAAGCTGCTCGCGCTATAGAAGCCCGCCCAAAAATTATTTTCCTATGTTAAAGCGCGTATCGGGGATTTTTGCTCGAAAAATCAGAGCCGTCAGCTTTTAACATGGTCGTCTATGGGAGGAACACCGTTTTTTGGGCCTAATTTGGCAAATAATGGCTCAAATCTCTTGAAATTTTAATGAGAGGTGTACTTAAGGATTTTTTATGATCGGGCAAAGTTTTGAAGCTCTAAAACCAATAGTTTTCCCCTGAAATTCAATAAAGCTTTGTTTGTACATGAGATAACCAGAAGATCCAGAATGCTTCCGGTGATCTTTGACACCTGTCGGCTTTTTTCAGAGCGTGTTTGGTCAAAAACCTATATGATAATCATTTCTTCCTAGATGCTATTGAAAAGATAGGAATTAACATACGGAATTCAGGTGTTTGCCAATGAACTGATGTGGTTCAGTTTAATTTTAAGAGGAAAATTCACAGCTGACACAACGTTTTTCTAACTGAAATTTCCCAACTATTTGAAGGGAAAACGAACCAATTTCTAAGATTTTAATGCTTTAACCATGCAAATATAAATCTAGGGAACTTCTAACTGTGGATACTAATTAGCATTTCAGGAATTATAACAAATTGTATGTGCTTATGAATTTTTTATTATCACTAGAAAATTACAAATTCTCTCTGGAAGGATGGAGGATTGAAGGGGAAGGAGAGTGGGAGATAAAGTGAAAACCAGTTTCAACAGCTAGTAACCAGTTTTTCTCACCAATATTTCGCGCCGAAATCTTACCGGGAAATTTAAAATGTGCTCATGTACAAACAAAGCTTTATTGAATCTCAGGGAAAAACTATTGGTTTTAGAGCTTTCAAACTTTGATCGGTCATTAATATTCCCTCAGTACACCTCGCACTAAAATGTCAAGAAATTTGAGTCAGTATTTTCAAAATTAGGGGAAAAAACCTGGTTCCCCCATAGACGGCTAAGTTTTAATTTTTTTTTACAAAAAAACTACTTAATATAATCTTTTGAAACTTTGCACAAAAATCAGAAACCTTAATTTACACCTCTCATTAAATTTTCAAGAAATTTGAGCCAGTATTTGCCAAATTAGGGCGAAAAAATGGTGTTCCTTCCATAGACGGCCATGTTAAAAGCCGACGGCTTTTATTTTCGGCCAAGTTTTATTTTTTTACAAAAAAACTACAAGATGTAATCTTTTGAAACTTTGCACAAAAATGACAAACCTTATTTTACACCTCTCATTAAAATTGCAAGGGATTTGAGCCAGTATTTGCCAAATTAGGGCCAAAAAACTTAGTTCCCCCATAGCCGACCATGTTAAAAGCTGACGGCTTGGATTTTCGGCTAAGTTTTAATTTTTTTTACAAAAAACTACACGATATAATCTTTTGAAATTTTGCACAAAAATCACAAACCTTATTTTACACATCCGATTAAAATTTCAAGAGATTTGAGCCACTATTTGCAAAATTAGGGCCAAAAAAGGGTGTTCCTCCCATAGACGACCATGTTAGAAGCTGACGGCTTTGATTTTCGACTTAAAATGCTTGATACGCGTTTTAAGGCCCATTGGGCGGGCTTCTACAGCGCGAGCCGCCTGCGTCCGCGAGTCGCGTGATCCAGGGGGCTATGCATAGACTCACACAATAGTCTGCCTAAGCATGGATTTATAATAGAAGCTTACGCTTCCTTGATATTTCACTCACCTTAAAACGCGCACAACATTTATTCCTCGTCTGAAATAGTACCAGCCCTCCCCTCAGTTCGAATAAATAAATAAATAATTAAATAAATAGCCTGGCACGCGCGATTGCGACGTAAAATTTGAGGCAAATTCAGAGGGGGGTTGAAGTTTTTCACGTGATCGAGTTCTAATTTTTAATAGCGCGCACGAAATTATTTTTAGAAAAGCGCGCGCGCACGCGCACCGAAAGAAAAAAGTTTGCCTCAATTTCTACGTCATCAGGCCCCGAGTCCCCACCCGCGCGAATTTTTATGACATAATTGTGTTTAAAATCAAATGCCTTACTGAAGGCTACAGTGAAATATCCATGAAGCGTAAGCTTCTATTATAAATCCATGGCCTAAGTAAGGCAACTTAAGCCTTGGTCGAAACTAACATCTAAAATATAAATTAAAAAGGTAGTTTAAGTAGAGAATTTCAACTTAGACACATAATTAAACGAAAATTAGACCCGCCAGTGAAGTTTTTAAAAGTTTTAGTGTTATATTTATTGAAAAATATAGAGTTAAAGTTTCAAGGCGGTGAAATGGCAAATTAGCGTCGTCTACTGTAGAGTAATGAACAATTAGCGTCGTCTGCTGTAGCATAATCTTTTGAGGTACTTACATTTTTAATTAAATTAACATACTTAGGCTTAATTAATTTTGATGAAACTTGAAAAAGGCACACCTTGAATAGTTACTTGTTAATTTGAAAGTATTCCGAAACGTAACTTCGCTTTAGTTTTTAAATGATTCGATGTGCAGGAGCACCAAAAAACCCATGTTATTCCTATGGGAAAATAGGCGAAAATCTGTGAATTTTCATTTAACATTACAGGAGGGTGTGGGATCTTATCTAGAATACCTATAATTAGTAATAAATTGGTTTAACTATCCCCGCTAAAAACCTTAAAATCAGTGGAAGCTCAGTGCTGTATTAGGGATGCATTATAAATGTTCTAGCATGATGAAGGCTATTTTGAACATTTGAACTCGTATTAATTTCCTTTTCAACAAAACCGTTTAAAAATCGTGCGAAATACCTATAGTCCGCCAATTATTTTTTAAAATCGGAAAAATAAAGTGGACTTCTACTATTATATTCACAACCCAACACTATGTATGGAACAACTTGTTTCCTTTCGCGGTTTTCTCTCTCAAACCTTTGCTCATTGGCTACCACTTACTTCCGTTTGCTTGCCCCACTTTTTAAAAATTTCTTTCGCGGCAAAATGATTCCTCTGGTTTAGTTCACAAATTCACCGCTGCGTTTCGCATATACCCTTTTCTCTTCAGTGCTAGGAGACAATGCTGATGCACAGCGATGTTATATCGTCCAGTACTTCTAAGGAGCTGTAATATGATCCACTTCTGCTTTTATACTTGGTTTAATAGTGTATGGCAGACATTGGGATTGCTGCTCAAACAAAGTAAGGGTTATTGTAGATTTAATGGATCTCAAATCAGGCCAAACGCAAAAGGCGTCCAATTCCGCTTAATTACAGTAGTATAACCCCCACTTCGTACCTCCGTAGGTGTAGAATGTAGGTCAAGGTCACCAGTGTAAAAGTAGGTCAATGACCTATGACGTAATGAGTGACGTAATCAACGCCCCCTCGCCGCCGGGGAAACCCCTCGCGGGGAAACCCTCGCGCCCCCTAGCGGGAAAATACCGCGCGCCGCCTCGCGGGAAAACCGCGAAATTTGAAAACCGCGCGCAAACTCGCGGGGAGTCTGCGCACGCGTATGACGGTCTCTTCTACAACTGTATCTGTGACGTCATTGATAAGAGAGAGATAGCTTTAAGCGTGCATTGACAAGGGTTAAATCTTCTACAACTGTATCTGTGACGTCATTGATAAGAGACGAGGATGAATGGATAGCTTTAAACGTACATTGATAAGGGTTAAATAGAAAATCTTTCATTGAGAAAGTGTAATTATGGAAAATAAGTTAAGCCGAGTGTATTATAACAGCGAAAGTTAGAGTATAGCGGTTATTGAAAAGGGGAATGCAAGTTTATATATTGAAGAAATAATTGAAAATAAATAAACAGATAATGAATAAAGATTGACGAATTTTTATTTGAAATACATTTTTAATAACGTTTTCTTTACGGTACAAACACTTTTACTTAAAATAAGTTCACAGAACCATTCCTCTAGAAACGATTTACCTGAATATATAACCTTAATTACAGGGTAGTTCAAATTATTTATGGCTTCCAACAGGTGTAACTGAACCCTCTGATACCATTCTAACTAAAAAACAATCATGCTTCACCTCGGATGGATGATCTATTTCACATCCGTAACATTGTTTCTTTATATAGGCATGAATTTGAACCAACACATTTACACTAATAAGACTATGAACGCGTTTAACCTCATTGAGGTATACAGAAAATTCATCGTAAACTTCCGTATGTTTATTCCATGAAGACTTTGCTAAGGTTAAACCTGATTTACTGGGGAATAACGTCTCATATAATGGACCAGTTCCATGACAGATTTCTCGGATGTCGAGAATTTTCAGGTCTTGGTAATTACCCAGTTCGATTCGTCTAGTCGTTGATCCTTAGAAGAACCATGTAGAACCATTAACCGATTCACTGTCGAAGAATGATATGATGTTTTCCCGCTTCTTCCACAATTGATCGAATTCGTCCTCGGTTAGGGTTATACCACTTCCCCCATGAATTAATCCAAGCCGTATTTCACATTCCGGTGTCACGCCAACGCCTTTACGATTAGATATCTGGTACACTTTAAGTCCATCCATTATATTGAAACGTCTTCACCCTTTTATTCTTGTCATGATAAGTTTAATCGAAACGCGTGCCACTTATATACTAATATAATTTTTATACCTTTCATTAAACTAATATTACCACTTCTCTGCATTTATCATAGCTTTTCAATACCATTTTGTTCCAACCCCCACAACCTCCCAACCTCCACAAAACCTCCACCATAAATTAAAATCAGTTTGCGTAGTTATAAACATACACTGGAAAATTAAAAATTAAGATAGATTTATTGAGTAATTCTTGTACATATATTCTGCAACCATGCGATCATTAACATTTTTATTTTTAGTAAATCTCTTTATTATTTCAAACATTTTTATCCCCCTACATCGATGAAGTGAAAAATAGACAACATATCCACCACAGGTTAATAAATCTGGTGTATTTCCATAACTTTCAAAAAATTCAGTGTTTTTTCTTCTTGGCGGTCTAGTGTTAACATGTTTTACTGTAGTTTAGAGTGTTTTATTATACTTTTAGTGTATTTTATTGTATTTTACTGTGTTTTATTGTAGTTTTATTGTACGTTAGTGTATTATATTGTGTTTTACTGTATTTTATTGTAGTTTTATTGTACTTTTAGTGTATTTTATTGTACTTTTAGTGTAGTTTATTGTACTTTTAGTGTATTTTATTGTGTTTTACTGTTTTTTACTGTATTTTATTGTAGTTTTATTGTACATTAGTGTATTTTATTGTACTTTTATGGTATTTTATTGTGTTTTATTGTATTTTATTGTAGTTTTATTGTACCTTAGTGTATTTTATTGTGTTTTACTGTATTTAATTGTAGTTTTATTGTACTTTTAGTGTATTTTATTGTACTTTTAGTGTAGTTTATTGTACTTTTAGTGTATTTTATCGTGTTTTACTGTATTTTATTGTAGTTTTATTGTACCTTAGTGTATTTTATTGTACTTTTATTGTATTTTATTGTGTTTTACTGTGTTTTATTGTAGTTTTATTGTACTTTTAGTGTATTTTATTGTGTTTTACTGTGTTCTATTGTAGTTTTATTGTGTTTTAGAGTGTTTTCTTGAGTTTTACTGTTTTTATTGTAGTTTTATTTTACTTTTAGTGTATTTTATTGTGTTTTTCTGTATTTTATTGTAGTTTTATTGTACTTTTAGAGTGTTTTACTGTGTTTTATTGTACTTTTAGTGTATTCTATTGTGTTTTACTGTGTTTTATTGTAGTTTTGTTGTACTTTTATTGTATTTTATTGTACTTTAGTGTAGTTTTAGGTATTTTAGTGTGTTTTATTGTACTTTTAGTGTATTTTATTGTACTTTTAGTGTATTTTATTGTAGTTTTATTGTACTTTTAGTGTATTTTATTGTACTTTTAGTGTATTTTATTGTACTTTTAGTGTATTTTATTGTACTTTTATTGTATTTTATTGTACTTTTAGTGTATTTTATTGTGTTTTACTGTGTTTTATTGTAGTTTTATTGTACCTTAGTGTAGTTTTAGTGTATATTATTGTACTTTTAGTGTATTTTATTGTTCTTTTAGTGTATTTTATTGTACTTTTAGTGTATTTTATTGTGTTTTACTGATTTTTATTGTACTCTTATTGTTTTTTATTGTGTTTTACTGTGTTTTATTGTACTTTTAGTGTATTTTATTGTGTTTTACTGTGTTTTATTGTAGTTTTATTGGACCTTAGTTAAAGACAAGGTTGGTTGATGTCAAATATAATTCGAAATATACGTATGACGTCAAGTTTAGCCATGATAAAAATTTATTTTGCTCCTTTATAACGAACAGTTGTTGGTTATAGACTTCGTTCCATAAAATACTATCAAACTAGCTAGGACCCGAGGATTCGTTATAAGGTGAATAATATAGCGCCTATACCGTGATAAAAATATATTTTGCTTCGTTATAACTAACAGGTGTTTTTATAAAGCAAAAACAAGGTTGGTTTGCGTCAAAGATAATTCGAAATATACGTATGACGTCAAGGTTATAATATATTTTTCTCCGTTATAACTAACAGCTGTTTTTGTAAACAAGATTGATTTATATCTATGATAGTTCAAAATGTACTTATTTTAACGTGATACGTCGACCGTTCTAGATATAGTATATAACGCCGCAATTCGTAGCGTAAAATTACTTGAGCCAATATCTCTCGACCATAAGCTATCTAAATTCTCTCGATGACTTCAAAAATGGTAAGATTTTTTTCCACGTTGTTAAAACTGCATGTCCAATTGTATCATTATTGTCTTTAGACGGCAAATCAAACGTGGGAAACTATCGAAATTAAATATAATCAGAGTGAAAATATCGGTGTAAAATTAGTTAAATTAAACAATAAATTATATATAGATATCAGAAGATATGCTTTTAAAAAACCCCTTATATATGGAATATGTATTTTGGTAGATTTGATAGAAGAAGTTAAAAAAATTTAAGCAAACCATGCGGTACCCTAAAGCAGACCCTATGTTTCCCGGGAATGCTGGAATTCGAAAATGTTAAAGATACGGGTTATTTACTAACAAAATATAGGGGGGAAATGCGCGAAAAACAATTAAATTTAAAGTTTGATGAAGTACCAGAAGTTGTCAGTCTTATAGATAATGTTGTAAAGAAAATACCTGTAACTGAGTAAGAAATTTGAAAATGTACGCAATAAAGAATTTTTAAAACGTATTTTTAGAAAATTAATACTTTTTATTTTACAACATTATAGTGTATATTATTTTAGATATTTTAGTTTGTTTCCTAGGTATACGTCAAGAGTTTTATTTCAAGTCGCGCCTAAGATCAAATAGAAAACAAGTCATCAGACGAAGAAGAGCCTTTGGATCTTTCCTATTTTAATCCTAAAAGGTTTTACGAATCATCAAAAGTTAACCAAACTGTCTGTCGAAAGTTCAACTGTTTAGCCTCTGAATATAAAATTATTTTTAAAGACCTTCATATGATCAAATTGACAGAAGTATATGAACAATTGATAAAAATCTTTCAATCCATTATAGATACAATTTTAGAATCTTCTCAAGGTTACAATAGCGTTAGATTTTGTGTTAGGTCTGACTTACTGGAAAATGCTAAAAATTTAAATTTTATGGCCCTAAATGAGTTAACGGCTGAAAGATTAATGACTGCCATTAGTCAAGTAAGTCAAAGCCGGCGAAATTTTTTTCTCGAGGGTGATGTCAGACTCGACGCTATATTTTTAAACGTTAATGTACCAATATCAGGTCGTCGATCTGTTAAAAATAGATCGATGATAGCTCTCGACAAATATATTCAGAAAGGAAGGACATTTTTACCCATAATAAACGATGATGAACTATGCGTATCAATAGCAATCGTTTGCGGGACGATGGTTGCTGATTTAACATATTTAAAGAAACAAAAGCTTAGTACTTTGACTTTTGATTTTAATCGATATAGACGTATACAACTAGGTCATAGACCTTTGCAAAAAGAAGAAGCGTTAAAGCTGAATGCCAAGGCTAATGTGCCTATTGGTCCCGTTAGTTTAGACAAAATTTCAATGTTTCAAAAAGTATTGCAACCCGAGTACCAAATAGTTATTTTCAGTGCTAATGATAATTTCAAAAAGGTTTATCAAGGTGAAATGTTTTCGGAGAAAAAAGTTTTTTATTACAAATAGATGAACACATGCACGTCATCAAAAATTTAGCCAGTATGTTTGGGGCAAAGTCGTATTGCAACACGTGTTTAACAACGTTTACTAAATTTAATGACGCAAAAAAACACAAATGTTTTAATCAAAAATCCAAATGTTGGCGTTGTTACTCTGAAACCTTTCACGAAGACCCTCAGATTGAAATATCTCGCTGTCAAAACTGTAATAGATACTTTAAAGGGCCTGAATGTTTCCAATTGCACATATAAAATGGCACTTGTTTAAAAATTAAACGGTATTTAAAATGTTGCAAAGAAATTCACGATGACAAACATAAATGTCTTACAACATGTTCTAGATGTAAAATTGAGCACCCTCCTAAAATGTGTTACGTTCAGACCCTTGATGATACTTTTAAAGAAACTAGATTTTGTTATTTTGACTGTGAAACTATTGATATGAACTCTAAACATACCCCAGTTCTATTAGTTTCGGCCATGCAAATTAATGATACCGAATACGATTATCAAATTTTTAGAGGTTTTGATTGTGTTGATAAGTTTATGAAATATCTGACCCAAGGAACAATAAACGAATAAAAATAAGTAAACCTAAATTTGAAAATTTGACTATAGTGGCCCACAATTTTAAAGGTTTTGATTCGTATTTTATATTAAATTGGTTAATTAATAACCATGTAAAACCAGACGTCATATTCGACGGTTCTAAAATTCTAGCTCTCTTTATTAAAAGTCAAAATTTTCGGTTTATTTGTAGTTATTCCTTCGTGGCGCTTCCTCTGAGAGCCTTTACAGAAACTTTTCAATTGGGTAGTTACAAAAAACAGTTTTTTCCTTATATTTTCTTAAAAGAGGACACTTTAAACTATGAAGGTCCGTTACCTGAAAAGACCGCATTTCAACCTGAATTTATGAATGAAAAGGACCGACAAGCCTTTGATTTATGGTACAGTGAAAAAGGTAAAAAAATCCACGTACAAAATAATGACCGAATTAGAGGAATACGCTGTACAAGATGTGGTAGTTTTAAAAAAAGAATTACAAAATTTAGAGAACTTTACAAAAAAGCATCGGGTCTAGATCCTCTTAATTGCGGAGCTATTACAATATCAGGGGCCTGTACTAACGTGTTTTTACACAAATATTTAGAAAAAATACATTGGGTGTAGTACCTAGTCCAGGTTATCGTGGATCAAACAACCAAATTAGTAAAGCTATCAAGTGGTTGGCCTGGGTTAGTAAAGAAATGAAGGTAGAAATACAGACAGCCCTATCTCCTGAAGGAGAAAAAAGAATTGGACCTTATTTAGTTGATGGTTACTCAAAGGATCCTGAAATTATCCTAGAGTTCAATGGTTGCGTGTATCACGGTTGTCCGAAATGTTTAAAAGGCAGTGAATGGAACAGTTTAGTAAATGATACAAATAAAAACTGTTACGAAAAGGGTCTGGATAGAATAGAATTTATAAAAAAGTTACACCCCAATGCAAAGTATATAACGATGTGGGAATGCGAGTTTGAAAAGTTGTTAAAGACAAATATCGCTTGTAGTACCTTTTGCGAAACTGTAGAGGTACCTCCACCAATATTAGCCAGGTCGGCTTTGTACGGTGGAAGGACAGAAGTCTTCAAATTATATCATAAACCGGACGAAGCAAAAAACGAAAAAATTTATTATTACGACCTCATGTCACTCTATCCCGCTGTCAATAAATACGGAATCTACCCAAAAGGACATCCCAGAATTTTAAATAGTAAATTTAACTATGAACAAAATGCCTATTTTGGTATAATATCGTGTGAACTCTTGCCCCGACTGATCTATACATCCCAGTTTTACCATACAGGTTTAATGGTAAATTGTTTTCCCCCTGTGTAAGTCATGTGCCCTTGAATCAAATAATGAAGCGTGTCGACATTCTGACAAGGAGCGAATTATTTCGGGTATTTGGCCCTCGCCTGAAATTTACAAAGCCGTAGAAATGGGTTATAAAATTATAAAAATATACGAAGTACATCATTTCGACGAGACATTTCAGTATGAAAAACATGTTAACGATGGACTATTTGGCGGTTATGTTAACAATTCTTTGAAGATAAAACAAGCTAATTCCGGCTATCCGTCTTCCGTTAAAACTGCCGAGCAAAAACAAAAATATATTGAATCGATTTATGAATCTGAAGGTATTAGCATGAAGATGGATGAAGTAGTCCATAACCCCACGCTGAGAGCTATTTCAAAGATTTGTCTCAACAGTCTTTGGGGTCGTTTTGGTATGAATACAAACAAAACCAAAACACTAATTGTTAACGAGTGTACAGAAGTTATACGTATCTTATCTGATGACACAAAGGAATTGGTAGATTTAAGACCAATTAATGAAGAAATGTGCTTATTATCGTACAAAAACAAAGATGAATTTGCACCAACATATTTCAAAGGAAATCCGTATGTGGCTTGTTTCGTTTCGTGTTACGGAAGATTAACCTTATTCGAGACCTTGCATAAATTGGGTAAAAGAGCCTTATACATGGATACAGATAGCGTTTTATTTGTGGCGGGGGAAAACGATTTTAAACCCCCCACGGGTAACAATTTAGGATGTTGGGTTAACGAACTAGGGGACGCTACAATTACAGAGTTTGTTTCATATGGGCCCAAGAGTTACGGTTACAGAACTACGGACGGTCAATCTGTCGTGAAGGTTAAAGGAATTTGCCTTAATCGTGTTAACGAGAAAATTATAAACTTTGAAGCTATAGTGGACTCTATAAAAAATAAATCCAAACGTCTAAAAGTGGACGTTCCTTTCAACGTAATTCGAAATAAAACGTCGGCCACTCTTTTAAGTCGAAAACTAGAAAAAAGCTTTGGATTTACGTTTAACAAACGTGTAATTAAAGGTTGGGACACTTTGCCTTTTGGTTTTAAAGCGGACCCATGAAAATTATTTTAGAATTAAAAATCAAATAATCATAATAATTAATAATGTATAGTCTAAAATTAACAAAATAGATTAATGTAAAAAAGAATATATGTAAATAAGATAACAGCTTAAAAAACCTCTGCTGTTCTAAGATAAAAAACGGACACGTGACCTATGGGGTCCCGCGTCTCTTGCTACTGGACTTTTTTAGAATCACTCTCGAAATTACCTCCAACGCAAGAAGTTCATTTAATTTTATCCTTGCTAAAATAAACTATTTCTTGCAAATAAAGTCTCAAAGTTTATTCATTTACAAAATAACCAACAAAAGTATATTAAGACTAGTTAATTTTCAGTCGGTTAATTAGTTCTTTTAGATAATATTAGTTCTCCCAATAACCTAAACACCAACAAAGAGCTATTCGCAAGAACTTTACCTGATGAGAGAAAATCATCTTTGTGTAAATAACAAAAAAAATAAAAAATTGTTGGTTAGTTTTTCACATATAATAACTGTACATATAATACCGCTGGAAGATCGATATAACAGCGAACTATATAATAACATGAGGTTTAAACAGCGTATTAAAGAAACTGAAAAACTTTTAAAACCAATTTTCGATAGTTTCCTAAATTGCCCGAAATAAAGATAATTGTGTCTTAGAATTTAATAATTAAATATTACTTTAGGAAATTTTAAACAAATTATATAATATGAAAATAAAAGCAGAAAATGAGGAATTGTACGAAAAACACCCGTCATGGAGAAATTTACAGATAGCGCGGGTCAGACCGAGAATTCGTGAAGGAGCACCTGACCCGATTGAGGAAATACCCTTCGTATTGGAAGAGCAACACCGTCAATGGATAATATCACAGCATCAAAGTCAGGGGTTGCCCTTACCACCTGAAGCGGCCTCTACATCCACAACGGACACGACTCCTAACTCTCATACTGTAGTCGAACCTCAAACCCCTAACCCTAACTCTTAGTCTTTTTTTATTTTAAATTCAAACATCAGAACAAAACATATTATCCTTCTTTAGCACCATACGGAAAAATTATAAAAAGATTTGATCGGTTAAAAAAATAAGATTAATAATACAACATTTCACCACAATGTTTAATGGTAACATTTATTTTCTGTTTTGACAAGAGCTTTTGATTCTAAACTGATTGTATTCCAACATGGTTTGAAGTCGGCTGGGAGGTTCCACTTCAAATTTTCTTATTATATAACTGTTTAACGTACAACTAACTATATTAACATAAACAGCTGAAATAACCATTCGTAATTTACTCTAAAGACACTAGAGGAAATATAGTTTTGAGCGCAGTTCCTAACTGAATGCTCATATGATTAATAACTTCAATCTCGGTGTTAATTGCTTTAAAGTTGAAGACTCTATTTTCAATAATCTGGCACAGCTAAATAGTTTGTTCTTTATGTTAAAATCAATTAAAAATAATTTACGTTCTACACCCTGAATATCTAAATAGTGGATTGTGTGCTCTATCCATTTTTAAATAAACAAACTATGAATTCAATTTCAATAGGGAATAACAAAATAGGTTCTAGTACCTTGATTGGAACGTTAGTAATAAATATAAACATACGACAGGAGGAAAATGCCTGAAAAACTAGTTATTTCAAAAGGTATGACAATCTAACAGCTCAAATTAAAGTCGAGTCCTTTCAGATTTCGATGCCGATTTAGCTGAAAAAAACAAATCCCTTAAACATTTATATGTTGGAAGAAATTTTGCGACTATTAAACCATTGCAAGTGCACCATCTTTACCAAAATAGTCCGGTTTAGTATAGGTAATTGCTTTCAAACCACTACTAAACTATCGGTGATTTATTTTGAATCAGTGATAACTTCGTTATAACTTGGAGGTAGGTTAGGTTTAGACACGTTAGGACGAGTCCTGACATTTGGTGTTGGTCTGTAAACGGGGTAGCCTCTGCCTCCACCTTTCAAAACCAATGCAAGTTTATGAGCAAAATCCCTATTTTAAAATACAAATCTTTACATTAAATAACGTAATTATAAGAATAACTTGTACGAATATACACCATTTAACTCCTATATTATCTAAATAGAGTTCCTCAATGGAGACAGTTTTTTCCTTTAGTACAGTTTTGAACTGTCGAAATAAGATACGGTTCTTTTCTTGATCGGTATCCTTTTCTTTATGGAATGAGTTGGCCATTTTCAGGCCATTATGGATGACAAAAAGCGTTATTTAAAACTGAAAATTAGTATCCTACAACGTGTAATTCGCAAACCTACAAAGATATCAATCAATGGGTTAGTTATCGATGGTTTCTTCTTTCTACACACGGTGGTATCTTGGTCTTACATGACTTTTAAATTAAAGTCATATTGTCTAAACCTTTCATCATGATAAGGCGCTGAATTTCTGCTGAAGAAGAAAGGTTCCCAAGGATCTCTCCACAAGACTTCAAAAATGACAGCTAACTTATTAGTCATTGGTTCTCTATACCAGGCTTCGTAGTCAATATGTTTCTGACATTTCCAACAAAGCTCAATGTAAAAGAGGTGAGCGTCCATCATTTCCAAACGTTGTCCGTTTTATCCTTGGGTATTTGGGCTATTTCTTTCATTTCAAATGCGGGTACAACGTAAACAGTTTTATCATCTTTTCGAGATTCGAGAAAGAGCCTATTTTCTCAGGCATACTCCAGGAACATTTCGTGGAGGTTATAGTTGGACGTCATATCGACGTCTAAGACTAATACAAACTCTGTGGTGGAATTTCTTCTCGCCACCTTACGTAATAACGTTATAACTTGGAGGTAGGTTAGGTTTAGACACGTTAGGACGAGTCCTTGCGTTTGGTGTTGGCCTGTAATCGGGGTAGCCTCTGCCTCTAACGTTGGCTTTAGTACGATACTAATAGAAAAATTAGATGTGAATTGTTTTGAATACGAATGATTTGAAAGGAGAGTATTTACACACGCTTACTTTTCTGTGATTGTATTTTGAAACTAAGTACTGGTATTTGATTCCGTTTGAGCTGTCAAATCTTTGTTCCTTTTGTAAGTATAACTCCACACCCGTATCAGTCCTTTTCCAGTAAGACATTACCGACCCAAACCTCTACTAAATCCGCTACGTTATGAACCTGACACATTTTCATTTAGCAATGATAAAACTTTACCGCCACCCCTTAATATACGTTACGCGATACAACAACTCTTCGAATGACGTCACAATTGTTGGATTATTATAGGCAGAATTTAGCCAAGGCTTACAAATAGACGCTAACACACCAGTAACACTTTGATTTTCAGAGGCTAATTACGCTTTCTACTATTACGTCTAAGATGAATTTCTTATATATTAATTACGCTTTACGTGTACCTTTTAATTACCATTAAAACAATACCATAATCAAAATAAACTCCTTGAAAAAAGGTTGAAATTTTGAGTCAAACTAAAAATTACAATGGATTGCGCAACTTTCAGCCTATCATTAACCCTTGGCAATGTACTAAAGCTTCCATTCGTCTCTTATCAATGACGTCACAGATACAGTTGTAGATTTTCCCGCCAATGACGTCACAGAGACAGTTGTAGAAGAGACTGGACTGCCAGATTCCCGCGCAATGTTTTCCCGCGAGGGGGCGCAGCCGCCAGGGGGCGCGCGCACCCTATGCGAGTATCATACCCCTAGACCAACGGACCATGAGTGTAACAAAAACACGCTCAACTTATAGGCCTATCCTGTAGTTAGTTGCATTTAAATAGTCACTAATTTACTTCTGCAAAAACTCGGGTCCGTCCGGGATTTAAACCCGGGACCACTCACACCCAAAGCGAGTATCATATTCTTAGACCAACGGACGAAAAATGCCAATGAAACATGCTAAGCTCGTAGGCCTACAATTTAACTAGTTGCTTTTAAATAGTCGCTAAATTACTTCTGCAAAACTCGGGCCCGTCCGGGATTTGAACCCGGGACCACTCGCACCCTAAGCGAGTATTATACCCCTAGACCAACGGACGAAAAATGACAATGAAACTTGCTCAGCTCGTAGGCCTACAATTTAACTAGTTGCATTTAAATAGTCGCTAACATACTTCTGCAAAAACTCGGGTCCGTCCGGGATTTGAACCCGGGACCACTCGCACCCTAAGCGAGTATCATACCCCTAGACGAACTAACTATGTATGACCCTGAAACATGCTAAAACCGTAGGCCTAACCTGTAGTTAGTTGCATTTAAATAGTCACTAAACTACTTCTGGAAAAACTCGGGTCCGTCCGGGTTTTGAACCCGGGACCACTCGCACCCTAAGCGAGTATCATACCCTTAGACCAACGGACGAAGTCTGACAATGAAACATGCTCAGCTCGTAGGCCTACAATTTAATTAGGTGCATTTAAATAGTCGCTAAATTACTTCTGCAAAACTCGGGTCCGTCCGGGATTTGAACCCGGGACCACTCGCACCCTAAGCGAGTATCATACCCCTAGACCAACGGACCATGTATGACCCTGACACATGCTCATCGCGTAGGCCTACCTTGTTGTTAGTTGTGTTTAAATTGTCACTAAATTACTTCTGCAAAAACTCGGGTCCGTCCGGGATTTGAACCCGGGACCACTCGCACCCTAAGCGAGTATCATACCCCTAGACCAACTAACTATGTATGACCCTGAAACATGCTAAAACCGTAGGCCTAACCTGTAGTTAGTTGCATTTAAATAGTCACTAAACTACTTCTGCAAAAACTCGGGTCCGTCCGGGTTTTGAACCCGGGACCACTCGCACCCTAAGCGAGTATCATACCCCTAGACCAACGGACCATGAGTGTAACAAAAACACGCTCAACTTATAGGCCTAACCTGTAAGTTAGTTGCATTTAAATAGTCACTAATTTACTTCTGCAAAACTCGGGTCCGTCCGGGATTTGAACCCGGGACCACTCGCACCCTAAGCGAGTATCATACCCCTAAACCAACGGACCATGAGTGTAACAAAAAAACGCTCAACTTATAGGCCTAACCTTTGGTTAGTTGCATTTAAATAGTCACTAATTTACTTCTGCAAAAACTCGGGTCCGTCCGGGATTTGAACCCGGGACCACTCACACCCGAAGCGAGTATCATACCCTTAGACCAACGGACGAAAAATGACAATGAAACATGCTCAGCTCGTAGGCCTACAATTTAACTAGTTGCATTTAAATAGTCGCTAAATTATTTCTGGAAAAACTCGGGTCCGTCCGGGATTTGAACCCGGGACCACTCACACCCAAAGCGAGTATCATATTCTTAGATCAACGGACGAAAAATGACAATGAAACATGCTAAGCTCGTAGGCCTACAATTTAACTAGTTGCTTTTAAGTAGTCGCTAAAATACTTCTGCAAAACTCGGGCCCGTCCGGGATTTGAACCCGGGACCACTCGCACCCTAAGCGAGTATTATACCCCTAGACCAACGGACCATGTGTGTAACAAAAACACGCTCAACTTATAGGCCTTCCCTGTAGTTAGTTGCATTTAAATAGTCACTAATTTAATTCTGCAAAAACTCGGGTCCGTCATGGATTTGAACCCGGGACCACTCGCACCCTAAGCGAGTATTCTACCCCTAGACCAACGGACCATGTGTGTAACAAAAACACGCTCAACTTATAGGCCTTCCCTGTAGTTAGTTGCATTTAAATAGTCACTAATTTAATTCTGCAAAAACTCGGGTCCGTCCGGGATTTTAACCCGGGACCACACACACCCGAAGCGAGTATCATACCCCTAGACCAACGGACCATGTATGACCCTGAAACATGCTCATCCCGTAGGCCTACCTTGTTGTTAGTTGTGTTTAAATAGTCGCTAAATTACTTCTGCAAAACTCGGGTCCGTCCGGGATTTGAACCCGGGACCACTCACACCCTAAGCGAGTATCATACCCTTAGACCAACGGACGAAAAATGACAATGAAACTTGCTCAGCTCGTAGGCCTACAATTTAACTAGTTGCATTTAAATAGTCGCTAAATTACTTCTGGAAAAACTCGGGTCCGTCCGGGATTTGAACCCGGGACCACTCACACCCTAAGCGAGTATCATACCCTTAGACCAACGGACGAAGTATGACAATGAAACATGCTCAGCTCGTAGGCCTACAATTTAATTAGGTGCATTTAAATAGTCGCTAAATTACTTCTGCAAAAGTCGGGTCCGTCCAGGATCTGAACCCGGGACCACTTGCACCCTAAGCGAGTATCATACCCCTAGACCAACGGACCATGAGTGTAACAAAAACACGCTCAACTTATAGGCCTAACCTTTAGTTAGTTGCATTTAAATAGTCACTAATTTACTTCTGCAAAAACTCGGGTCCGTCCGGGATTTGAACCCAGGACCACTCACACCCGAAGCGAGTATCATACTCCTAGACCAACGGATCATGTATGACCCTGAAACATGCTCATCCCGTAGGCCTACCTTGTTGTTAGTTGTGTTTAAATAGTCACTAAATAACTTCTGCAAAAACTCGGGTCCGTCCGGGATTTGAACCCGGGACCACTCGCACCCTAAGCGAGTATCATACCCCTAAACCAACGGACCATGAGTGTAACAAAAAAACGCTCAACTTATAGGCCTAACCTTTGGTTAGTTGCATTTAAATAGTCACTAATTTACTTCTGCAAAAACTCGGGTCCGTCCGGGATTTGAACCCGGGACCACTCGCACCCTAAGCGAGTATTATACCCCTAGACCAACGGACCATGTGTGTAACAAAAACACGCTCAACTTATAGGCCTTCCCTGTAGTTAGTTGCATTTAAATAGTCACTAATTTAATTCTGCAAAAACTCGGGTCCGTCATGGATTTGAACCCGGGACCACTCACACCCGAAGCGAGTATCATACTCCTAGACCAACGGATCATGTATGACCCTGAAACATGCTCATCCCGTAGGCCTACCTTGTTGTTAGTTGTGTTTAAATAGTCACTAAATAACTTCTGCAAAAACTCGGGTCCGTCCGGGATTTGAACCCGGGACCACTCGCACCCTAAGCGAGTATCATACCCCTAGACAAACGGACCATGAGTGTAACAAAAACACGCTCAACTTATAGGCATAACCTGTAGTTAGTTGCATTTAAATAGTCACTAATTTACGTCTGCAAAAACTCGGGTCCGTCCGGGATTTGAACCCGGGACCACTCACACCCGAAGCGAGTATCATACCCTTAGACCAACGGACGAAAAATGAAAATGAAACATGCTCAGCCCGTAGGCCTACAATTTAACTAGTTGCATTTAAATAGTCGCTAAATTACTTCTGGAAAAACTCGGGACCGTCCGGGATTTAAACCCGGGACCACTCACACCCTAAGCGAGTATCATACCCTTAGACCAACGGACGAAGTATGACAATGAAACATGCTCAGCCGAAGGCCTACAATTTAATTAGGTGCATTTAAATAGTCGCTAAATTACTTCTGCAAAACTCGGGTCCGTCCGGGATTTGAACCAGGGACCACTCACACCCGAAGCGAGTATCATACCCCCAGACCAACGGGCCATGAGTGTAACAAAAACACGCTCAACTTATAGGCCTAACCTGTAGTTAGTTGCATTTAAATAGTCGCTAAATTACTTCTGCAAAACTCGGGTCCGTCCGGGATCTGAACCCGGGACCACTCGCACCCCAAGCGAGTATCATACCCCTAGACCAACGGACCATGAGTGTAACAAAAACACGCTCAACTTATAGGCCTAACCTTTAGTTAGTTGCATTTAAATAGTCACTAATTTACTTCTGCAAAAACTCGGGTCCGTCCGGGATTTGAACCCGGGACCACTCACACCCGAAGCGAGTATCATACTCCTAGACCAACGGATCATGTATGACCCTGAAACATGCTCATCCCGTAGGCCTACCTTGTTGTTAGTTGTGTTTAAATAGTCACTAAATTACTTCTGCAAAAACTCGGGTCCGTCCGGTATTTGAGTCCAGGACCACTCGCACCCTAAGCCAGTATCATACCCCTAGACCAACGGACCATGTATGACCCTGAAACATGCTCATCCCGTAGGCCTACCTTGTTGTTAGTTGTGTTTAAATAGTCACTAAATAACTTCTGCAAAAACTCGGGTCCGTCCGGGATTTGAACCCGGGACCACTCGCACCCGAAGCGAGTATCATACCCCTAGACCAACGGACCATGTATGACCCTGAAACATGCTCATCCCGTAGGCCTACCTTGTTGTTAGTTGTGTTTAAATAGTCGCTAAATTACTTCTGCAAAACTCGGGTCCGTCCGGGATTTGAACCCGGGACCACTCACACCCTAAGCGAGTATATACCCTTAGACCAACGGACGAAGTATGACAATGAAACATGCTCAGCTCGTAGGCCTACAATTTAATTAGGTGCATTTAAATAGTCGCTAAATTACTTCTGCAAAACTCGGGTCCGTCCGGGATCTGAACCCGGGACCACTCGCACCCTAAGCGAGTATCATACCCCTAGACCAACGGACCATGAGTGTAACAAAAACACGCTCAACTTATAGGCCTAACCTTTAGTTAGTTGCATTTAAATAGTCACTAATTTACTTCTGCAAAAACTCGGGTCCGTCCGGGATTTGAACCCGGGACCACTCACACCCGAAGCGAGTATCATACTCCTAGACCAACGGATCATGTATGACCCTGAAACATGCTCATCCCGTAGGCCTACCTTGTTGTTAGTTGTGTTTAAATAGTCACTAAATAACTTCTGCAAAAACTCGGGTCCGTCCGGGATTTGAACCCGGGACCACTCGCACCCTAAGCGAGTATCATACCCCTAGACCAACGGACCATGTATGACCCTGAAACATGCTCATCCCGTAGGCCTACCTTGTTGTTAGTTGTGTTTAAATAGTCACTAAATAACTTCTGCAAAAACTCGGGTCCGTCTGGGATTTGAACCCGGGACCACTCGCACCCTAAGCGAGTATCATACCCCTAGACCAACGGAACATGAGTGTAACAAAAACACGCACAACTTATAGGCCTAACCTGTAGTTAGTTGCATTTAAATAGTCACTAATTTACTTCTGCAAAACTCGGGTCCGTCCGGGATTTGAACCCGGGACCACTCGCACCCTAAGCGAGTATCATACCCCTAGACCAACGGACCATGAGTGTAACAAAAACACGCTCAACTTATAGGCCTAACCTGTAGTTAGTTGCATTTAAATAGTCACTAATTTACGTCTGCAAAAACTCGGGTCCGTCCGGGATTTGAACCCGGGACCACTCACACCCGAAGCGAGTATCATACCCTTAGACCAACGGACGAAAATGACAATGAAACATGCTCAGCTCGTAGGCCTACAATTTAACTAGTTGCATTTAAATAGTCGCTAAATTACTTCTGGAAAAACTCGGGTCCGTCCGGGATTTGAACCCGGGACCACTCACACCCAAAGCGAGTATCATATTCTTAGACCAACGGACGAAAAATGACAATGAAACATGCTAAGCTCGTAGGCCTACAATTTAACTTGTTGCTTTTAAGTAGTCGCTAAAATACTTCTGCAAAACTCGGGCCCGTCCGTGATTTGAACCCGGGACCACTCGCACCCTAAGCGAGTATTATACCCCTAGACCAACGGACCATGTGTGTAACAAAAACACGCTCAACTTATAGAACTTCCTTGTAGTTAGTTGCATTTAAATAGTCACTAATTTACGTCTGCAAAAACTCGGGTCCGTCCGGGATTTGAACCCGGGACCACTCACACCCGAAGCGAGTATCATACCCTTAGACCAACGGACGAAAAATGAAAATGAAACATGCTCAGCCCGTAGGCCTACAATTTAACTAGTTGCATTTAAATAGTCGCTAAATTACTTCTGGAAAAACTCGGGACCGTCCGGGATTTAAACCCGGGACCACTCACACCCTAAGCGAGTATCATACCCTTAGACCAACGGACGAAGTATGACAATGAAACATGCTCAGCCGAAGGCCTACAATTTAATTAGGTGCATTTAAATAGTCGCTAAATTACTTCTGCAAAACTCGGGTCCGTCCGGGATTTGAACCAGGGACCACTCACACCCGAAGCGAGTATCATACCCCCAGACCAACGGGCCATGAGTGTAACAAAAACACGCTCAACTTATAGGCCTAACCTGTAGTTAGTTGCATTTAAATAGTCGCTAAATTACTTCTGCAAAACTCGGGTCCGTCCGGGATCTGAACCCGGGACCACTCGCACCCCAAGCGAGTATCATACCCCTAGACCAACGGACCATGAGTGTAACAAAAACACGCTCAACTTATAGGCCTAACCTTTAGTTAGTTGCATTTAAATAGTCACTAATTTACTTCTGCAAAAACTCGGGTCCGTCCGGGATTTGAACCCGGGACCACTCACACCCGAAGCGAGTATCATACTCCTAGACCAACGGATCATGTATGACCCTGAAACATGCTCATCCCGTAGGCCTACCTTGTTGTTAGTTGTGTTTAAATAGTCACTAAATTACTTCTGCAAAAACTCGGGTCCGTCCGGTATTTGAGTCCAGGACCACTCGCACCCTAAGCCAGTATCATACCCCTAGACCAACGGACCATGTATGACCCTGAAACATGCTCATCCCGTAGGCCTACCTTGTTGTTAGTTGTGTTTAAATAGTCACTAAATAACTTCTGCAAAAACTCGGGTCCGTCCGGGATTTGAACCCGGGACCACTCGCACCCGAAGCGAGTATCATACCCCTAGACCAACGGACCATGTATGACCCTGAAACATGCTCATCCCGTAGGCCTACCTTGTTGTTAGTTGTGTTTAAATAGTCGCTAAATTACTTCTGCAAAACTCGGGTCCGTCCGGGATTTGAACCCGGGACCACTCACACCCTAAGCGAGTATATACCCTTAGACCAACGGACGAAGTATGACAATGAAACATGCTCAGCTCGTAGGCCTACAATTTAATTAGGTGCATTTAAATAGTCGCTAAATTACTTCTGCAAAACTCGGGTCCGTCCGGGATCTGAACCCGGGACCACTCGCACCCTAAGCGAGTATCATACCCCTAGACCAACGGACCATGAGTGTAACAAAAACACGCTCAACTTATAGGCCTAACCTTTAGTTAGTTGCATTTAAATAGTCACTAATTTACTTCTGCAAAAACTCGGGTCCGTCCGGGATTTGAACCCGGGACCACTCACACCCGAAGCGAGTATCATACTCCTAGACCAACGGATCATGTATGACCCTGAAACATGCTCATCCCGTAGGCCTACCTTGTTGTTAGTTGTGTTTAAATAGTCACTAAATAACTTCTGCAAAAACTCGGGTCCGTCCGGGATTTGAACCCGGGACCACTCGCACCCTAAGCGAGTATCATACCCCTAGACCAACGGACCATGTATGACCCTGAAACATGCTCATCCCGTAGGCCTACCTTGTTGTTAGTTGTGTTTAAATAGTCACTAAATAACTTCTGCAAAAACTCGGGTCCGTCTGGGATTTGAACCCGGGACCACTCGCACCCTAAGCGAGTATCATACCCCTAGACCAACGGAACATGAGTGTAACAAAAACACGCACAACTTATAGGCCTAACCTGTAGTTAGTTGCATTTAAATAGTCACTAATTTACTTCTGCAAAACTCGGGTCCGTCCGGGATTTGAACCCGGGACCACTCGCACCCTAAGCGAGTATCATACCCCTAGACCAACGGACCATGAGTGTAACAAAAACACGCTCAACTTATAGGCCTAACCTGTAGTTAGTTGCATTTAAATAGTCACTAATTTACGTCTGCAAAAACTCGGGTCCGTCCGGGATTTGAACCCGGGACCACTCACACCCGAAGCGAGTATCATACCCTTAGACCAACGGACGAAAATGACAATGAAACATGCTCAGCTCGTAGGCCTACAATTTAACTAGTTGCATTTAAATAGTCGCTAAATTACTTCTGGAAAAACTCGGGTCCGTCCGGGATTTGAACCCGGGACCACTCACACCCAAAGCGAGTATCATATTCTTAGACCAACGGACGAAAAATGACAATGAAACATGCTAAGCTCGTAGGCCTACAATTTAACTAGTTGCTTTTAAGTAGTCGCTAAAATACTTCTGCAAAACTCGGGCCCGTCCGTGATTTGAACCCGGGACCACTCGCACCCTAAGCGAGTATTATACCCCTAGACCAACGGACCATGTGTGTAACAAAAACACGCTCAACTTATAGAACTTCCTTGTAGTTAGTTGCATTTAAATAGTCACTAATTTAATTCTGCAAAAACTCGGGTCCGTCCGGGATTTTAACCCGGGACCACACACACCCGAAGCGAGTATCATACCCCTAGACCAACGGACCATGTATGTCCCTGAAACATGCTCATCCCGTAGGCCTACCTTGTTGTTAGTTGTGTTTAAATAGTCGCTAAATTACTTCTGCAAAACTCGGGTCCGTCCGGGATTTGAACCCGGGACCACTTACACCCTAAGCGAGTATATACCCTTAGACCAACGGACGAAGTATGACAATGAAACATGCTCAGCTCGTAGGCCTACAATTTAATTAGGTGCATTTAAATAGTCGCTAAATTACTTCTGCAAAACTCGGGTCCGTCCGGGATCTGAACCCGGGACCACTCGCACCCTAAGCGAGTATCATACCCCTAGACCAACGGACCATGAGTGTAACAAAAACACGCTCAACTTATAGGCCTAACCTTTAGTTAGTTGCATTTAAATAGTCACTAATTTACTTCTGCAAAAACTCGGGTCCGTCCGGGATTTGAACCCGGGACCACTCACACCGGAAGCGAGTATCATACTCCTAGACCAACGGATCATATATGACCCTGAAACATGCTCATCCCGTAGGCCTACCTTGTTGTTAGTTGGGTTTAAATAGTCACTAAATAACTTCTGCAAAAACTCGGGTCCGTCCGGGATTTGAACCCGGGACGACTCGCACCCTAAGCGAGTATCATACCCCTAGACCAACGGACCATGTATGACCCTGAAACATGCTCATCCCGTAGGCCTACCTTGTTGTTAGTTGTGTTTAAATAGTCACTAAATAACTTCTGCAAAAACTCGGGTCCGTCTGGGATTTGAACCCGGGACCACTCGCACCCTAAGCGAGTATCATACCCCTAGACCAACGGAACATGAGTGTAACAAAAACACGCACAACTTATAGGCCTAACCTGTAGTTAGTTGCATTTAAATAGTCACTAATTTACTTCTGCAAAACTCGGGTCCGTCCGGGATTTGAACCCGGGACCACTCGCACCCTAAGCGAGTATCATACCCCTAGACCAACGGACCATGAGTGTAACAAAAACACGCTCAACTTATAGGCCTAACCTGTAGTTAGTTGCATTTAAATAGTCACTAATTTACGTCTGCAAAAACTCGGGTCCGTCCGGGATTTGAACCCGGGACCACTCACACCCGAAGCGAGTATCATACCCTTAGACCAACGGACGAAAATGACAATGAAACATGCTCAGCTCGTAGGCCTACAATTTAACTAGTTGCATTTAAATAGTCGCTAAATTACTTCTGGAAAAACTCGGGTCCGTCCGGGATTTGAACCCGGGACCACTCACACCCAAAGCGAGTATCATATTCTTAGACCAACGGACGAAAAATGACAATGAAACATGCTAAGCTCGTAGGCCTACAATTTAACTAGTTGCTTTTAAGTAGTCGCTAAAATACTTCTGCAAAACTCGGGCCCGTCCGTGATTTGAACCCGGGACCACTCGCACCCTAAGCGAGTATCATACCCCCAGACCAACGGACCATGTGTGTAACAAAAACACGCTCAACTTATAGAACTTCCCTGTAGTTAGTTGCATTTAAATAGTCACTAATTTAATTCTGCAAAAACTCGGGTCCGTCCGGGATTTTAACCCGGGACCACACACACCCGAAGCGAGTATCATACCCCTAGACAAACGGACCATGTATGACCCTGAGACATGCTCATCCCGTAGGCCTACCTTGTTGTTAGTTGTGTTTAAATAGTCGCTAAATTACTTCTGCAAAACTCGGGTCCGTCCGGGATTTGAACCCGGGACCAATCACACCCTAAGCGAGTATATACCCTTAGACCAACGGACGAAGTATGACAATGAAACATGCTCAGCTCGTAGACCTACAATTTAATTAGGTGCATTTAAATAGTCGCTAAATTACTTCTGCAAAACTCGGGTCCGTCCGGGATCTGAACCCGGGACCACTCGCACCCCAAGCGAGTATCATACCCCTAGACCAACGGACCATGAGTGTAACAAAAACACGCTCAACTTATAGGCCTAACCTTTAGTTAGTTGCATTTAAATAGTCACTAATTTACTTCTGCAAAAACTCGGGTCCGTCCGGGATTTGAACCCGGGACCACTCACACCCGAAGCGAGTATCATACTCCTAGACCAACGGATCATGTATGACCCTGAAACATGCTCATCCCGTAGGCCTACCTTGTTGTTAGTTGTGTTTAAATAGTCACTAAATTACTTCTGCAAAAACTCGGGTCCGTCCGGTATTTGAGTCCAGGACCACTCGCACCCTAAGCCAGTATCATACCCCTAGACCAACGGACCATGTATGACCCTGAAACATGCTCATCCCGTAGGCCTACCTTGTTGTTAGTTGTGTTTAAATAGTCACTAAATAACTTCTGCAAAAACTCGGGTCCGTCCGGGATTTGAACCCGGGACCACTCGCACCCTAAGCGAGTATCATACCCCTAGACCAACGGACCATGTATGACCCTGAAACATGCTCATCCCGTAGGCCTACCTTGTTGTTAGTTGTGTTTAAATAGTCACTAAATAACTTCTGCAAAAACTCGGGTCCGTCTGGGATTTGAACCCGGGACCACTCGCACCCTAAGCGAGTATCATACCCCTAGACCAACGGAACATGAGTGTAACAAAAACACGCACAACTTATAGGCCTAACCTGTAGTTAGTTGCATTTAAATAGTCACTAATTTAATTCTGCAAAAACTCGGGTCCGTCCGGGATTTTAACCCGGGACCACACACACCCGAAGCGAGTATCATACCCCTAGACCAACGGACCATGTATGACCCTGAAACATGCTCATCCCGTAGGCCTACCTTGTTGTTAGTTGTGTTTAAATAGTCGCTAAATTACTTCTGCAAAACTCGGGTCCGTCCGGGATTTGAACCCGGGACCACTCACACCCTAAGCGAGTATATACCCTTAGACCAACGGACGAAGTATGACAATGAAACATGCTCAGCTCGTAGGCCTACAATTTAATTAGGTGCATTTAAATAGTCGCTAAATTACTTCTGCAAAACTCGGGTCCGTCCGGGATCTGAACCCGGGACCACTCGCACCCTAAGCGAGTATCACACCCCTAGACCTACGGACCATGAGTGTAACAAAAACACGCTCAACTTATAGGCCTAACCTTTAGTTAGTTGCATTTAAATAGTCACTAATTTACTTCTGCAAAACTCCGGTCCGTCCGGGATTTGAACCAGGGACCACTCACACCCGAAGCGAGTATCATACTCCTAGACCAACGGACCATGTATAACCCTGAAACATGCTCATCCCGTAGGCCTACCTTGTTGTTAGTTGCATTTAAATAGTCGCTAAATTACTTCTGCAAAAACTCGGGTCCGTCCGGGATTTGAACCAGGGACCACTCACACCCGAAGCGAGTATCATACTCCTAGACCAACGGATCATGTATGACCCTGAAACATGCTCATCCCGTAGGCCTACCTTGTTGTTAGTTGTGTTTAAATAGTCACTAAATAACTTCTGCAAAAACTCGGGTCCGTCCGGGATTTGAACCCGGTACCACTCGCACCCTAAGCGAGTATCATACCCCTAGACCAACGGACCATGTATGACCCTGAAACATGCTCATCCCGTAGGCCTACCTTGTTGTTAGTTGTGTTTAAATAGTCACTAAATAACTTCTGCAAAAACTCGGGTCCGTCTGGGATTTGAACCCGGGACCACTCGCACCCTAAGCGAGTATCATACCCCTAGACCAACGGAACATGAGTGTAACAAAAACACGCACAACTTATAGGCCTAACCTGTAGTTAGTTGCATTTAAATAGTCACTAATTTACTTCTGCAAAACTCGGGTCCGTCCGGGATTTGAACCCGGGACCACTCGCACCCTAAGCGAGTATCATACCCCTAGACCAACGGACCATGAGTGTAACAAAAACACGCTCAACTTATAGGCCTAACCTGTAGTTAGTTGCATTTAAATAGTCACTAATTTACGTCTGCAAAAACTCGGGTCCGTCCGGGATTTGAACCCGGGACCACTCACACCCAAAGCGAGTATCATATTCTTAGACCAACGGACGAAAAATGACAATGAAACATGCTAAGCTCGTAGGCCTACAATTTAACTAGTTGCTTTTAAGTAGTCGCTAAAATACTTCTGCAAAACTCGGGCCCGTCCGGGATTTGAACCCGGGACCACTCACACCCTAAGCGAGTATCATACCCTTAGACCAACGGACGAAGTATGACAATGAAACATGCTCAGCTCGAAGGCCTACAATTTAATTAGGTGCATGTAAATAGTCGCTAAATTACTTCTGCAAAACTCCGGTCCGTCCGGGATTTGAACCAGGGACCACTCACACCCGAAGCGAGTATCATACTCCTAGACCAACGGACCATGTATAACCCTGAAACATGCTCATCCCGTAGGCCTACCTTGTTGTTAGTTGCATTTAAATAGTCGCTAAATTACTTCTGCAAAAACTCGGGTCCGTCCGGGATTTGAACCAGGGACCACTCACACCCGAAGCGAGTATCATACTCCTAGACCAACGGACCATGTATAACCCTGAAACATGCTCATCCCGTAGGCCTACCTTGTTGTTAGTTGCATTTAAATAGTCGCTAAATTACTTCTGCAAAAACTCGGGTCCGTCCGTGATTTGAACCCGGGACAACTCGCACCCGAAGCGAGTATCATACCCTTAGACCAACGGACGAAAAATGACAATGAAACATGCTCAGCTCGTAGGCCTACAATTTAACTAGTTGCATTTAAATAGTCGCTAAATTACTTCTGGAAAAACTCGGGACCGTCCGGGATTTAAACCCGGGACCACTCACACCCTAAGCGAGTATCATACCCTTAGACCAACGGACGAAGTATGACAATGAAACATGCTCAGCTTGAAGGCCTACAATTTAATTAGGTGCATTTAAATAGTCGCTAAATTACTTCTGCAAAACTCGGGTCCGTCCGGGAATTTAACCAGGGACCACTCACACCCGAAGCGAGTATCATACTCCTAGACCAACGGACCATGTATGACCCTGAAACATGCTCATCCCGTAGGCCTACCTTGTTGTTAGTTGTGTTTAAATAGTCACTAAATTACTTCTGCAAAAACTCGGGTCCGTCCGTGATTTGAACCCGGGACTACTCGCACCCTAAGCGAGTATCATACCCCTAGACCAACGGACCATGAGTGTAACAAAAACACGCTCAACTTATAGGCCTAACCTGTAGTTAGTTGCATTTAAATAGTCACTAATTTACGTCTGCAAAAACTCGGGTCCGTCCGGGATTTGAACCCGGGACCACTCACACCCGAAGCGAGTATCATACCCTTAGACCAACGGACGAAAAATGACAATGAAACATGCTCAGCTCGTAGGCCTACAATTTAACTAGTTGCATTTAAATAGTCGCTAAATTACTTCTGGAAAAACTCGGGACCGTCCGGGATTTAAACCCGGGACCACTCACACCCTAAGCGAGTATCATACCCTTAGACCAACGGACGAAGTATGACAATGAAACATGCTCAGCTTGAAGGCCTACAATTTAATTAGGTGCATTTAAATAGTCGCTAAATTACTTCTGCAAAACTCGGGTCCGTCCGGGAATTTAACCAGGGACCACTCACACCCGAAGCGAGTATCATACTCCTAGACCAACGGACCATGTATGACCCTGAAACATGCTCATCCCGTAGGCCTACCTTGTTGTTAGTTGTGTTTAAATAGTCACTAAATTACTTCTGCAAAAACTCGGGTCCGTCCGTGATTTGAACCCGGGACTACTCGCACCCTAAGCGAGTATCATACCCCTAGACCAACGGACCATGAGTGTAACAAAAACACGCTCAACTTATAGGCCTAACCTGTAGTTAGTTGCATTTAAATAGTCACTAATTTACGTCTGCAAAAACTCGGGTCCGTCCGGGATTTGAACCCGGGACCACTCACACCCGAAGCGAGTATCATACCCTTAGACCAACGGACGAAAAATGACAATGAAACATGCTCAGCTCGTAGGCCTACAATTTAACTAGTTGCATTTAAATAGTCGCTAAATTACTTCTGGAAAAACTCGGGACCGTCCGGGATTTAAACCCGGGACCACTCACACCCTAAGCGAGTATCATACCCTTAGACCAACGGACGAAGTATGACAATGAAACATGCTCAGCTCGAAGGCCTACAATTTAATTAGGTGCATGTAAATAGTCGCTAAATTACTTCTGCAAAACTCGGGTCCGTCCGGGATTTGAACCAGGGACCACTCACACCCGAAGCGAGTATCATACTCCTAGACCAACGGACCATGTATGACCCTGAAACATGCTCATCCCGTAGGCCTACCTTGTTGTTAGTTGCATTTAAATAGTCGCTAAATTACTTCTGCAAAAACTCGGGTCCGTCCGTGATTTGAACCCGGGACCACTCGCACCCTAAGCGAGTATCATACCCCTAGACCAACGGACCATGAGTGTAACAAAAACACGCTCAACTTATAGGCCTAACCTGTAGTTAGTTGCATTTAAATAGTCACTAATTTACGTCTGCAAAAACTCGGGTCCGTCCGGGATTTGAACCCGGGACCACTCACACCCGAAGCGAGTATCATACCCTTAGACCAACGGACGAAAAATGACAATGAAACATGCTCAGCTCGTAGGCCTACAATTTAACTAGTTGCATTTAAATAGTCGCTAAATTACTTCTGGAAAAACTCGGGACCGTCCGGGATTTAAACCCGGGACCACTCACACCCTAAGCGAGTATCATACCCTTAGACCAACGGACGAAGTATGACAATGAAACATGCTCAGCTTGAAGGCCTACAATTTAATTAGGTGCATTTAAATAGTCGCTAAATTACTTCTACAAAACTCGGGTCCGTCCGGGATTAGAACCCGGGACCACTCACTCCCGAAGCGAGTATCATACCCCTAGACCAACGGAACTGTATGACACTGAAACATGCTAAACTAATAGGCCTACAATTTTACTATTTGTGTTTAAATAGTCAATTACTTCTGCAAAACTCCGGTCCGTCCGGGATTTGAACCAGGGACCACTCACACCCGAAGCGAGTATCATACTCCTAGACCAACGGACCATGTATGACCCTGAAACATGCTCATCCCGTAGGCTTACCTTGTTGTTAGTTGTGTTTAAATAGTCACTAAATTACTTCTGCAAAAACTCGGGTCCGTCCGTGATTTGAACCCGGGACCACTCGCACCCTAAGCGAGTATCATACCCCTAGACCAACGGACCATGAGTGTAACAAAAACACGCTCAACTTATAGGCCTAACCTGTAGTTAGTTGCATTTAAATAGTCACTAATTTACTTCTGCAAAACTCGGGTCCGTCCGGGATTTGAACCCGGGACCACTCGTACCCTAAGCGAGTATCATACCCCTAAACCAACGGACCATGAGTGTAAGAAAAAAACGCTCAACTTATAGGCCTAACCTGTGGTTAGTTGCATTTAAATATCCACTAATTTACTTCTGCAAAAACTCGGGTCCGTCCGGGATTTGAACCCGGGACCACTCACACCCGAAGCGAGTATCATACCCTTAGACCAACGGACGAAAATGACAATGAAACATGCTCAGCTCGTAGGCCTACAATTTAACTAGTTGCATTTAAATAGTCGCTAAATTACTTCTGGAAAAACTCGGGTCCGTCCGGGATTTGAACCCGGGACCACTCACACCCAAAGCGAGTATCATATTCTTAGACCAACGGACGAAAAATGACAATGAAACATGCTAAGCTCGTAGGCCTACAATTTAACTAGTTGCTTTTAAGTAGTCGCTAAAATACTTCTGCAAAACTCGGGCCCGTCCGTGATTTGAACCCGGGACCACTCGCACCCTAAGCGAGTATCATACCCCCAGACCAACGGACCATGTGTGTAACAAAAACACGCTCAACTTATAGAACTTCCCTGTAGTTAGTTGCATTTAAATAGTCACTAATTTAATTCTGCAAAAACTCGGGTCCGTCCGGGATTTTAACCCGGGACCACACACACCCGAAGCGAGTATCATACCCCTAGACAAACGGACCATGTATGACCCTGAGACATGCTCATCCCGTAGGCCTACCTTGTTGTTAGTTGTGTTTAAATAGTCGCTAAATTACTTCTGCAAAACTCGGGTCCGTCCGGGATTTGAACCCGGGACCAATCACACCCTAAGCGAGTATATACCCTTAGACCAACGGACGAAGTATGACAATGAAACATGCTCAGCTCGTAGACCTACAATTTAATTAGGTGCATTTAAATAGTCGCTAAATTACTTCTGCAAAACTCGGGTCCGTCCGGGATCTGAACCCGGGACCACTCGCACCCCAAGCGAGTATCATACCCCTAGACCAACGGACCATGAGTGTAACAAAAACACGCTCAACTTATAGGCCTAACCTTTAGTTAGTTGCATTTAAATAGTCACTAATTTACTTCTGCAAAAACTCGGGTCCGTCCGGGATTTGAACCCGGGACCACTCACACCCGAAGCGAGTATCATACTCCTAGACCAACGGATCATGTATGACCCTGAAACATGCTCATCCCGTAGGCCTACCTTGTTGTTAGTTGTGTTTAAATAGTCACTAAATTACTTCTGCAAAAACTCGGGTCCGTCCGGTATTTGAGTCCAGGACCACTCGCACCCTAAGCCAGTATCATACCCCTAGACCAACGGACCATGTATGACCCTGAAACATGCTCATCCCGTAGGCCTACCTTGTTGTTAGTTGTGTTTAAATAGTCACTAAATAACTTCTGCAAAAACTCGGGTCCGTCCGGGATTTGAACCCGGGACCACTCGCACCCTAAGCGAGTATCATACCCCTAGACCAACGGACCATGTATGACCCTGAAACATGCTCATCCCGTAGGCCTACCTTGTTGTTAGTTGTGTTTAAATAGTCACTAAATAACTTCTGCAAAAACTCGGGTCCGTCTGGGATTTGAACCCGGGACCACTCGCACCCTAAGCGAGTATCATACCCCTAGACCAACGGAACATGAGTGTAACAAAAACACGCACAACTTATAGGCCTAACCTGTAGTTAGTTGCATTTAAATAGTCACTAATTTAATTCTGCAAAAACTCGGGTCCGTCCGGGATTTTAACCCGGGACCACACACACCCGAAGCGAGTATCATACCCCTAGACCAACGGACCATGTATGACCCTGAAACATGCTCATCCCGTAGGCCTACCTTGTTGTTAGTTGTGTTTAAATAGTCGCTAAATTACTTCTGCAAAACTCGGGTCCGTCCGGGATTTGAACCCGGGACCACTCACACCCTAAGCGAGTATATACCCTTAGACCAACGGACGAAGTATGACAATGAAACATGCTCAGCTCGTAGGCCTACAATTTAATTAGGTGCATTTAAATAGTCGCTAAATTACTTCTGCAAAACTCGGGTCCGTCCGGGATCTGAACCCGGGACCACTCGCACCCTAAGCGAGTATCATACCCCTAGACCTACGGACCATGAGTGTAACAAAAACACGCTCAACTTATAGGCCTAACCTTTAGTTAGTTGCATTTAAATAGTCACTAATTTACTTCTGCAAAAACTCGGGTCCGTCCGGGATTTGAACCCGGGACCACTCACACCCGAAGCGAGTATCATACTCCTAGACCAACGGATCATGTATGACCCTGAAACATGCTCATCCCGTAGGCCTACCTTGTTGTTAGTTGTGTTTAAATAGTCACTAAATAACTTCTGCAAAAACTCGGGTCCGTCCGGGATTTGAACCCGGTACCACTCGCACCCTAAGCGAGTATCATACCCCTAGACCAACGGACCATGTATGACCCTGAAACATGCTCATCCCGTAGGCCTACCTTGTTGTTAGTTGTGTTTAAATAGTCACTAAATAACTTCTGCAAAAACTCGGGTCCGTCTGGGATTTGAACCCGGGACCACTCGCACCCTAAGCGAGTATCATACCCCTAGACCAACGGAACATGAGTGTAACAAAAACACGCACAACTTATAGGCCTAACCTGTAGTTAGTTGCATTTAAATAGTCACTAATTTACTTCTGCAAAACACGGGTCCGTCCGGGATTTGAACCCGGGACCACTCGCACCCTAAGCGAGTATCATACCCCTAGACCAACGGACCATGAGTGTAACAAAAACACGCTCAACTTATAGGCCTAACCTGTAGTTAGTTGCATTTAAATAGTCACTAATTTACGTCTGCAAAAACTCGGGTCCGTCCGGGATTTGAACCCGGGACCACTCACACCCAAAGCGAGTATCATATTCTTAGACCAACGGACGAAAAATGACAATGAAACATGCTAAGCTCGTAGGCCTACAATTTAACTAGTTGCTTTTAAGTAGTCGCTAAAATACTTCTGCAAAACTCGGGCCCGTCCGGGATTTGAACCCGGGACCACTCACACCCTAAGCGAGTATCATACCCTTAGACCAACGGACGAAGTATGACAATGAAACATGCTCAGCTCGAAGGCCTACAATTTAATTAGGTGCATGTAAATAGTCGCTAAATTACTTCTGCAAAACTCCGGTCCGTCCGGGATTTGAACCAGGGACCACTCACACCCGAAGCGAGTATCATACTCCTAGACCAACGGACCATGTATAACCCTGAAACATGCTCATCCCGTAGGCCTACCTTGTTGTTAGTTGCATTTAAATAGTCGCTAAATTACTTCTGCAAAAACTCGGGTCCGTCCGGGATTTGAACCAGGGACCACTCACACCCGAAGCGAGTATCATACTCCTAGACCAACGGACCATGTATAACCCTGAAACATGCTCATCCCGTAGGCCTACCTTGTTGTTAGTTGCATTTAAATAGTCGCTAAATTACTTCTGCAAAAACTCGGGTCCGTCCGTGATTTGAACCCGGGACAACTCGCACCCGAAGCGAGTATCATACCCTTAGACCAACGGACGAAAAATGACAATGAAACATGCTCAGCTCGTAGGCCTACAATTTAACTAGTTGCATTTAAATAGTCGCTAAATTACTTCTGGAAAAACTCGGGACCGTCCGGGATTTAAACCCGGGACCACTCACACCCTAAGCGAGTATCATACCCTTAGACCAACGGACGAAGTATGACAATGAAACATGCTCAGCTTGAAGGCCTACAATTTAATTAGGTGCATTTAAATAGTCGCTAAATTACTTCTGCAAAACTCGGGTCCGTCCGGGAATTTAACCAGGGACCACTCACACCCGAAGCGAGTATCATACTCCTAGACCAACGGACCATGTATGACCCTGAAACATGCTCATCCCGTAGGCCTACCTTGTTGTTAGTTGTGTTTAAATAGTCACTAAATTACTTCTGCAAAAACTCGGGTCCGTCCGTGATTTGAACCCGGGACTACTCGCACCCTAAGCGAGTATCATACCCCTAGACCAACGGACCATGAGTGTAACAAAAACACGCTCAACTTATAGGCCTAACCTGTAGTTAGTTGCATTTAAATAGTCACTAATTTACGTCTGCAAAAACTCGGGTCCGTCCGGGATTTGAACCCGGGACCACTCACACCCGAAGCGAGTATCATACCCTTAGACCAACGGACGAAAAATGACAATGAAACATGCTCAGCTCGTAGGCCTACAATTTAACTAGTTGCATTTAAATAGTCGCTAAATTACTTCTGGAAAAACTCGGGACCGTCCGGGATTTAAACCCGGGACCACTCACACCCTAAGCGAGTATCATACCCTTAGACCAACGGACGAAGTATGACAATGAAACATGCTCAGCTTGAAGGCCTACAATTTAATTAGGTGCATTTAAATAGTCGCTAAATTACTTCTGCAAAACTCGGGTCCGTCCGGGAATTTAACCAGGGACCACTCACACCCGAAGCGAGTATCATACTCCTAGACCAACGGACCATGTATGACCCTGAAACATGCTCATCCCGTAGGCCTACCTTGTTGTTAGTTGTGTTTAAATAGTCACTAAATTACTTCTGCAAAAACTCGGGTCCGTCCGTGATTTGAACCCGGGACTACTCGCACCCTAAGCGAGTATCATACCCCTAGACCAACGGACCATGAGTGTAACAAAAACACGCTCAACTTATAGGCCTAACCTGTAGTTAGTTGCATTTAAATAGTCACTAATTTACGTCTGCAAAAACTCGGGTCCGTCCGGGATTTGAACCCGGGACCACTCACACCCGAAGCGAGTATCATACCCTTAGACCAACGGACGAAAAATGACAATGAAACATGCTCAGCTCGTAGGCCTACAATTTAACTAGTTGCATTTAAATAGTCGCTAAATTACTTCTGGAAAAACTCGGGACCGTCCGGGATTTAAACCCGGGACCACTCACACCCTAAGCGAGTATCATACCCTTAGACCAACGGACGAAGTATGACAATGAAACATGCTCAGCTCGAAGGCCTACAATTTAATTAGGTGCATGTAAATAGTCGCTAAATTACTTCTGCAAAACTCGGGTCCGTCCGGGATTTGAACCAGGGACCACTCACACCCGAAGCGAGTATCATACTCCTAGACCAACGGACCATGTATGACCCTGAAACATGCTCATCCCGTAGGCCTACCTTGTTGTTAGTTGCATTTAAATAGTCGCTAAATTACTTCTGCAAAAACTCGGGTCCGTCCGTGATTTGAACCCGGGACCACTCGCACCCTAAGCGAGTATCATACCCCTAGACCAACGGACCATGAGTGTAACAAAAACACGCTCAACTTATAGGCCTAACCTGTAGTTAGTTGCATTTAAATAGTCACTAATTTACGTCTGCAAAAACTCGGGTCCGTCCGGGATTTGAACCCGGGACCACTCACACCCGAAGCGAGTATCATACCCTTAGACCAACGGACGAAAAATGACAATGAAACATGCTCAGCTCGTAGGCCTACAATTTAACTAGTTGCATTTAAATAGTCGCTAAATTACTTCTGGAAAAACTCGGGACCGTCCGGGATTTAAACCCGGGACCACTCACACCCTAAGCGAGTATCATACCCTTAGACCAACGGACGAAGTATGACAATGAAACATGCTCAGCTTGAAGGCCTACAATTTAATTAGGTGCATTTAAATAGTCGCTAAATTACTTCTGCAAAACTCGGGTCCGTCCGGGATTAGAACCCGGGACCACTCACTCCCGAAGCGAGTATCATACCCCTAGACCAACGGAACTGTATGACACTGAAACATGCTAAACTAATAGGCCTACAATTTTACTATTTGTGTTTAAATAGTCAATTACTTCTGCAAAACTCCGGTCCGTCCGGGATTTGAACCAGGGACCACTCACACCCGAAGCGAGTATCATACTCCTAGACCAACGGACCATGTATGACCCTGAAACATGCTCATCCCGTAGGCCTACCTTGTTGTTAGTTGTGTTTAAATAGTCACTAAATTACTTCTGCAAAAACTCGGGTCCGTCCGTGATTTGAACCCGGGACCACTCGCACCCTAAGCGAGTATCATACCCCTAGACCAACGGACCATGAGTGTAACAAAAACACGCTCAACTTATAGGCCTAACCTGTAGTTAGTTGCATTTAAATAGTCACTAATTTACTTCTGCAAAACTCGGGTCCGTCCGGGATTTGAACCCGGGACCACTCGTACCCTAAGCGAGTATCATACCCCCAGACCAACGGGCCATGAGTGTAACAAAAACACGCTCAACTTATATTCCTAACCTGTAGTTAGTTGCATTTAAATAGTCACTAATTTACTTCTGCAAAACTCGGGTCCGTCCGGGATTTGAACCCGGGACCACTCGCACCCTAAGCGAGTATCATACCCCTAAACCAACGGACCATGAGTGTAAGAAAAAAACGCTCAACTTATAGGCCTAACCTGTGGTTAGTTGCATTTAAATATCCACTAATTTACTTCTGCAAAAACTCGGGTCCGTCCGGGATTTGAACCCGGGACCACTCACACCCGAAGCGAGTATCATACCCTTAGACCAACGGACGAAAAATGACAATGAAACATGCTCAGCTCGTAGGCCTACAATTTAACTAGTTGCATTTAAATAGTCGCTAAATTACTTCTGGAAAAACTCGGGTCCGTCCGGGATTTGAACCCGGGACCACTCACACCCAAAGCGAGTATCATATTCTTAGACCAACGGACGAAAAATGACAATGAAACATGCTAAGCTCGTAGGCCTACAATTTAACTAGTTGCTTTTAAGTAGTCGCTAAAATACTTCTGCAAAACTCGGGCCCGTCCGGGATTTGAACCCGGGACCACTCACACCCTAAGCGAGTATCATACCCTTAGACCAACGGAAGAAGTATGACAATGAAACATGCTCAGCTCGAAGGCCTACAATTTAATTAGGTGCATTTAAATAGTCGCTAAATTACTTCTGCAAAACTCGGGTCCGTCCGGGATTTGAACCAGGGACCACTCACACCGGAAGCGAGTATCATACTCCTAGACCAACGGACCATGTATGACCCTGAAACATGCTCATCCCGTAGGCCTACCTTGTTGTTAGTTGTGTTTAAATAGTCACTAAATTACTTCTGCAAAAACTCGGGTCCGTCCGTGATTTGAACCCGGGACCACTCGCACCCTAAGCGAGTATCATACCCCTAGACCAACGGACCATGAGTGTAACAAAAACACGCTCAATTTATAGGCCTAACCTGTAGTTAGTTGCATTTAAATAGTCACTAATTTACTTCTGCAAAACTCGGGTCCGCCCGGGATTTGAACCCGGGACCACTCGTACCCTAAGCGAGTATCATACCCCCAGACCAACGGGCCATGAGTGTAACAAAAACACGCTCAACTTATAGGCCTAACCTGTAGTTAGTTGCATTTAAATAGTCACTAATTTACTTCTGCAAAACTCGGGTCCGTCCGGGATTTGAACCCGAGACCACTCGCACCCTAAGCGAGTATCATACCCCTAAACCAACGGACCATGTGTGTAACAAAAACACGCTCAACTTATAGGCCTTCCCTGTAGTTAGTTGCATTTAAATAGTCACTAATTTAATTCTGCAAAAACTCGGGTCCGTCCGGGATTTTAACCCGGGACCACACACACCCGAAGCGAGCATCATACCCCTAGACCAACGGACCATGTATGACCCTGAAACATGCTCATCCCGTAGGCCTACCTTGTTGTTAGTTGTGTTTAAATAGTCACTAAATTACTTCTGCAAAAACTCGGGTCCGTCCGGGATTTGAACCCGGGACCACTCGCACCCTAAGCCAGTATCATACCCCTAGACCAACGGACCATGTATGACCCTGAAACATGCTCATCCTGTAGGCCTACCTTGTTGTTAGTTGTGTTTAAATAGTCACTAAATAACTTCTGCAAAAACTCGGGTCCGTCCGGGATTTGAACCCGGGACCACTCGCACCCTAAGTGAGTATCATACCCCTAGACCAACGGAACATGAGTGTAACAAAAACACGCTCAACTTATAGGCCTAACCTGTAGTTAGTTGCATTTAAATAGTCACTAATTTACGTCTGCAAAAACTCGGGTCCGTCCGGGATTTGAACCCGGGACCACTCACACCCGAAGCGAGTATCATACCCTTAGACCAACGGACGAAAAATGACAATGAAACATGCTCAGCTCGTAGGCCTACAATTTAACTAGTTGCATTTAAATAGTCGCTAAATTACTTCTGGAAAAACTCGCGACCGTCCGGGATTTAAACCCGGGACCACTCACACCCTAAGCGAGTATCATACCCTTAGACCAACGGACGAAGTATGACAATGAAACATGCTCAGCTCGAAGGCCTACAATTTAATTAGGTGCATTTAAATAGTCGCTAAATTACTTCTGCAAAACTCGGGTCCGTCCGGGATTTGAACCCGGGACCACTCACACCCTAAGCGAGTATCATACCCTTAGACCAACGGACGAAAAATGACAATGAAACTTGCTCAGCTCGTAGGCCTACAATTTAACTAGTTGCATTTAAATAGTCGCTAAATCACTTCTGGAAAAACTCGGGTCCGTCCGGGATTTGAACCCGGGACCACTCACACCCTAAGCGAGTATCATACCCTTAGACCAACGGACGAAGTATGACAATGAAACATGCTCAGCTCGTAGGCCTACAATTTAATTAGGTGCATTTAAATAGTCGCTAAATTACTTCTGCAAAACTCGGGTCCGTCCGGGATCTGAACCCGGGACCACTCGCACCCTAAGCGAGTATCATACCCCTAGACCAACGGACCATGAGTGTAACAAAAACACGCTCAACTTATAGGCCTAACCTTTAGTTAGTTGCATTTAAATAGTCACTAATTTACTTCTGCAAAAACTCGGGCCCGTCCGGGATTTGAACCCGGGACCACTCACACCCGAAGCGAGTATCATCCTCCTAGACCAACGGACCATCTATGACCCTGAAACATGCTCATCCTGTAGGCCTACCTTGTTGTTAGTTGTGTTTAAATAGTCACTAAATTACTTCTGCAAAAACTCGGGTCCGTCCGTGATTTGAACCCGAGACCACTCGCACCCTAAGCGAGTATCATACTCCTAGACCAACGGACCATGTATGACCCTGAAACATGCTCATCCCGTAGGCCTACCTTGTTGTTAGTTGTGTTTAAATAGTCACTAAATTACTTCTGCAAAAACTCGGGTCCGTCCGTGATTTGAACCCGGGACCACTCGCACCCTAAGCGAGTATCATACCCCTAGACCAATGGACCATGGGTGTAACAAAAACACGCTCAACTTATAGGCCTAACCTGTAGTTAGTTGCATTTAAATAGTCACTAATTTACTTCTGCAAAACTCGGGTCCGTCCGGGATTTGAACCCGGGACCACTCGTACCCTAAGCGAGTATCATACCCCCAGACCAACGGGCCATGAGTGTAACAAAAACACGCTCAACTTATAGGCCTAACCTGTAGTTAGTTGCATTTAAATAGTCACTAATTTACTTCTGCAAAACTCGGGTCCGTCCGGGATTTGAACCCGGGACCACTCGCACCCTAAGCGAGTATCATACCCCTAAACCAACGGACCATGAGTGTAACAAAAAAATGCTCAACTTATAGGCCTAACCTGTGGTTAGTTGCATTTAAATAGTCACTAATTTACTTCTGCAAAAACTCGGGTCCGTCCGGGATTTGAACCCGGGACCACTCACACCCGAAGCGAGTATCATACCCTTAGACCAACGGACGAAAAATGACAATGAAACATGCTCAGCTCGTAGGCCTACAATTTAACTAGTTGCTTTTAAGTAGTCGCTAAAATACTTCTGCAAAACTCGGGCCCGTCCGGGATTTGAACCCGGGACCACTCGCACCCTAAGCGAGTATTATACCCTTAGACCAACGGACGAAAAATGACAATGAAACATGCTCAGCTCGTAGGCCTACAATTTAACTAGTTGCATTTAAATAGTCGCTAAATTACTTCTGGAAAAACTCGGGTCCGTCCGGGATTTGAACCGGGACCACTCACACCCAAAGCGAGTATCATATTCTTAGACCAACGGACGAAAAATGACAATGAAACATGCTAAGCTCGTAGGCCTACAATTTAACTAGTTGCTTTTAAGTAGTCGCTAAAATACTTCTGCAAAACTCGGGCCCGTCCGGGATTTGAACCCGGGACCACTCGCACCCTAAGCGAGTATTATACCCCTAGACCAACGGACCATGTGTGTAACAAAAACACGCTCAACTTATAGGCCTTCCCTGTAGTTAGTTGCATTTAAATAGTCACTAATTTAATTCTGCAAAAACTCGGGTCCGTCCGGGATTTTAACCCGGGACCACACACACCCGAAGCGAGTATCATACCCCTAGACCAACGGACCATGTATGACCCTGAAACATGCTCATCCCGTAGGCCTACCTTGTTGTTAGTTGTGTTTAAATAGTCACTAAATTACTTCTGCAAAAACTCGGGTCCGTCCGGGATTTGAACCCGGGACCACTCGCACCCTAAGCGAGTATCATACCCCTAGACCAACGGACCATGTATGACCGTGAAACATGCTCATCCCGTAGGCCTACCTTGTTGTTAGTTGTGTTTAAATAGTCACTAAATAACTTCTGCAAAAACTCGGGTCCGTCCGGGATTTGAACCCGAGACCACTCGCACCCTAAGCGAGCATCATACCCCTAGACCAACGGACCATGTATGACCCTGAAACATGCTCATCCCGTAGGCCTACCTTGTTGTTAGTTGTGTTTAAATAGTCACTAAATTACTTCTGCAAAAACTCGGGTCCGTCCGAGATTTGAACCCGGGACCACTCGCACCCTAAGTGAGTATCATACCCCTAGACCAACGGAACATGAGTGTAACAAAAACACGCTCAACTTATAGGCCTAACCTGTAGTTAGTTGCATTTAAATAGTCACTAATTTACGTCTGCAAAAACTCGGGTCCGTCCGGGATTTGAACCCGGGACCACTCACACCCGAAGCGAGTATCATACCCTTAGACCAACGGACGAAAAATGACAATGAAACATGCTCAGCTCGTAGGCCTAGAATTTAACTAGTTGCTTTTAAGTAGTCGCTAAAATACTTCTGCAAAACTCGGGCCCGTCCGGGATTTGAACCCGGGACCACTCGCACCCTAAGCGAGTATTATACCCTTAGACCAACGGACGAAAAATGACAATGAAACATGCTCAGCTCGTAGGCCTAGAATTTAACTAGTTGCTTTTAAGTAGTCGCTAAAATACTTCTGCAAAACTCGGGCCCGTCCGGGATTTGAACCCGGGACCACTCGCACCCTAAGCGAGTATTATACCCTTAGACCAACGGACGAAAAATGACAATGAAACATGCTCAGCTCGTAGGCCTACAATTTAACTAGTTGCATTTAAATAGTCGCTAAATTACTTCTGGAAAAACTCGGGTCCGTCCGGGATTTGAACCCGGGACCACTCACACCCTAAGCGAGTATCATACCCTTAGACCAACGGACGAAGTATGACAATGAAACATGCTCAGCTCGTAGGCCTACAATTTAATTAGGTGCATTTAAATAGTCGCTAAATTACTTCTGCAAAACTCGGGTCCGTCCGGGATCTGAACCCGGGACCACTGGCACCCTTAGCGAGTATCATACCCTTGACCGACGGACCATGAGTGTAGCAAAAACACGCTCAACTTATAGGCCTAACCTTTAGTTAGTTGCATTTAAATAGTCACTAATTTACTTCTGCAAAAACTCGGGCCCGTCCGGGATTTGAACCCGGGACCACTCACACCCGAAGCGAGTATCATACCCTTAGACCAACGGACGAAAAATGACAATGAAACATGCTCAGCTCGTAGGCCTACAATTTAACTAGTTGCATTTAAATAGTCGCTAAATTACTTCTGGAAAAACTCGGGACCGTCCGGGATTTAAACCCGGGACCACTCACACCCTAAGCGAGTATCATACCCTTAGACCAACGGACGAAGTATGACAATGAAACATGCTCAGCTCGAAGGCCTACAATTTAATTAGGTGCATTTAAATAGTCGCTAAATTACTTCTGCAAAACTCGGGTCCGTCCGGGATTTGAACCCGGGACCACTCACACCCTAAGCGAGTATCATACCCTTAGACCAACGGACGAAAAATAACAATGAAACTTGCTCAGCTCGTAGGCCTACAATTTAATTAGGTGCATTTAAATAGTCGCTAAATTACTTCTGTAAAACTCGGGTCCGTCCGGGATCTGAACCCGGGACCACTCGCACCCTAAGCGAGTATCATACCCCTAGACCAACGGACCATGAGTGTAAGAAAAACACGCTCAACTTATAGGCCTAACCTTTAGTTAGTTGCATTTAAATAGTCACTAATTTACTTCTGCAAAAACTCGGGCCCGTCCGGGATTTGAACCCGGGACCACTCACACCCGAAGCGAGTATCATCCTCCTAGACCAACGGACCATGTATGACCCTGAAACATGCTCATCCCGTAGGCCTACCTTGTTGTTAGTTGTGTTTAAATAGTCACTAAATTACTTCTGCAAAAACTCGGGTCCGTCCGTGATTTGAACCCGGGACCACTCGCACCCTAAGCGAGTATCATACTCCTAGACCAACGGACCATGTATGACACTGAAACATGCTCATCCCGTAGGCCTACCTTGTTGTTAGTTGTGTTTAAATAGTCACTAAATTACTTCTGCAAAAACTCGGGTCCGTCCGTGATTTGAACCCGGGACCACTCGCACCCTAAGCGAGTATCATACCCCTAAACCAACGGACCATGAGTGTAACAAAAAAACGCTCAACTTATAGGCCTAACCTGTGGTTAGTTGCATTTAAATAGTCACTAATTTACTTCTGCAAAAACTCGGGTCCGTCCGGGATTTGAACCCGGGACCACTCACACCCGAAGCGAGTATCATACCCTTAGACCAACGGACGAAAAACTGACAATGAAACATGCTCAGCTCGTAGGCCTACAATTTAACTAGTTGCATTTAAATAGTCGCTAAATTACTTCTGGAAAAACTCGGGTCCGTCCGGGATTTGAACCCGGGACCACTCACACCCAAAGCGAGTATCATATTCTTAGACCAACGGACGAAAAATGACAATGAAACATGCTAAGCTCGTAGGCCTACAATTTAACTAGTTGCTTTTAAGTAGTCGCTAAAATACTTCTGCAAAACTCGGGCCCGTCCGTGATTTGAACCCGGGACCACTCGCACCCTAAGCGAGTATTATACCCCTAGACCAACGGACCATGTGTGTAACAAAAACACGCTCAACTTATAGAACTTCCCTGTAGTTAGTTGCATTTAAATAGTCACTAATTTAATTCTGCAAAAACTCGGGTCCGTCCGGGATTTTAACCCGGGACCACACACACCCGAAGCGAGTATCATACCCCTAGACCAACGGACCATGTATGACCCTGAAACATGCTCATCCCGTAGGCCTACCTTGTTGTTAGTTGTGTTTAAATAGTCACTAAATTACTTCTGCAAAAACTCGGGTCCGTCCGGGATTTGAACCCGGGACCACTCGCACCCTAAGCGAGTATCATACCCTTAGACCAACGGACGAAGTATGACAATGAAACATGCTCAGCTCGTAGGCCTACAACTTAATTAGGTGCATTTAAATAGTCGCTAATTTACTTCTGCAAAAACTCGGGTCCGTCCGGGATTTGAACCCGGGACCACTCACACCCGAAGCGAGTATCATACCCTTAGACCAACGGACGAAAAATTACAATGAAACATGCTCAGCTCGTAGGCCTACAATTTAACTAGTTGCATTTAAATAGTCGCTAAATTATTTCTGGAAAAACTCGGGTCCGTCCGGGATTTGAACCCGGGACCACTCACACCCAAAGCGAGTATCATATTCTTAGATCAACGGACGAAAAATGACAATGAAACATGCTAAGCTCGTAGGCCTACAATTTAACTAGTTGCTTTTAAGTAGTCGCTAAAATACTTCTGCAAAACTCGGGCCCGTCCGGGATTTGAACCCGGGAACTCTCGCACCCTAAGCGAGTATCATACCCTTAGACCAACGGACCATGTATGACCCTGAAACATGCTCATCCCCTAGGCCTACCTTGATGTTAGTTGCGTTTTAATAGTCACTAAATTACTTCTGGAAAAACTCGGGTCCGTTCGGGATTTGAACCCGGGACCACTCACACCCTAAGCGAGTATCATACCCCTAGACCAACGGACCATGTATGACCCTGAAACATGCTCAGTTCGTAGGCCTGCAATTTAATTAGTTGCATTTAAATAGACGCTAAATTACTTCTGCAAAACTCGGGTCCGTCCGGGATTTGAACCCGGGACCACTCACACCCTAAGCGAGTATCATACCCCTAGACCAACGGACGAAGTATGACAATGAAACATGCTCAGCTCGTAGGCCTGCAATTTAATTAGTTGCATTTAAATAGACGCTAAATTACTTCTGGAAAACTCGATTCCGTCCAGGACTTAAACCCGGGACCACTCACACCCGAAGCGAGTATCATACCCCTAGACCAACGGACCATGTATGATTCTGAAACATGCTCATCCCGTAGGCCTACCTTGATGTTAGTTGCGTTTAAATAGTCACTTAATAACTTCTGGTAAAACTCGGGTCCGTCCGGGATTTGAACCCAGAACCATTCACACCCTAAGCGAGTATCATACCCTTAGACCAACGGACGAAAAATGACAATAAAACATGCTCAGCTCGTAGGCCTACAATTTAATTAGTTGCATTTAAATTGTCGCTAATTTACTTCTGGTAAAACTCGGGTCCGTTTGTCCAGGATTTGAACCCGGGACCACTCACACCCTAAGCGAGTATTATACCCTTAGACCAACGGACGAAAAATGACAATGAAACATGCTCAGCTCGTAGGCCTACAATTTAACTTGTTGCATTTAAATAGTCGCTAAATTACTTCTGGAAAAACTCGGGTCCGTCCGTCCAGGATTTGAACCCGGGACCACTCACACCCTAAGCGAGTATCATACCCTTAGACCAACTGACGAAGTATGACAATGAAACATGCTCAGATCGTAGGCCTACAATTTAATTAGGTGCATTTAAATAGTCGCTAAATTAATTCTGCAAAACTCGACTCCGTCCGGGATTTGAACCCGGGACCACTCGCATCCTAAGCGAGTATCAAACCCCTAGACCAACGGACCATGTGTGTTACATAACAACCCGCTCAACTTATAGGCCTACCCTGTAGTTAGTTGCATTTAAATAGTCACTAATTGACTTCTGCAAAAACTCGGGTCCGTCCGGGATTTGATCCCGGGACCACTCACACCCTAAGCGAGTATCATACCCTTTGACCAACGGACGAAAAATGACAATGAAACATGCTCAGCTCGTAGGCCTACAATTTAACTAGTTGCATTTAAATAGTCGCTAAATTACTTCTGGAAAAACTCGGGTCCGTCCGTCCAGGATTTGAACCCGGGACCACTCACACCCTAAGCGAGTATCATACCCTTAGACCAACGGACGAAGTATGACCCTGAAACATGTTCAGCTCTTAGGCCTGCAATTTAATTAGTTGCATTTAAATAGACGCTAAATTACTTCTGCAAAACTCGGTGCCGTCAAGGATTTGAACCCGGGACCACTCACACCCGAAGCAAGTATCATACCCCTAGACCAACGGACCATGTATGACCCTGAAACATGCTCATCCCTAGGCCTACCTTGATGTTAGTTGCGTTTTAATAGTCACTAAATTACTACTGGAAAAACTCGGGTCCGTTCGGGATTTGAACCCGGGACCACTCACACCCAAAGCGAGTATCATACCCCTAGACCAACGGACCATGTATGACCCTGAAACATGCTCAGTTCGTAGGCCTGCAATTTAATTAGTTGCATTTAAATAGACGCTAAATTACTTCTGCAAAACTCGGGTCCGTCCGGGATTTGAACCCGGGACCACTCACACCCTAAGCGAGTATCATACCCCTAGACCAACGGACGAAGTATGACAATGAAACATGCTCAGCTCGTAGGCCTGCAATTTAATTAGTTGCATTTAAATAGACGCTAAATTACTTCTGCAAAACTCGTTTCCGTCCAGGATTTGAACCCGGGACCACTCACAAACGAAGAGAGTATCATACCCCTAGACCAACGGACCATGTATGACCCTGAAACATGCTCAGTTCGTAGGCCTGCAATTTAATTAGTTGCATTTAAATAGACGCTAAATTACTTCTGCAAAACTCGGGTACGTCCGGGATTTGAACCCGGGACCACTCACACCCTAAGCGAGTATCATACCCTTAGACCAACGGACGAAAAATGACAATGAAACATGCTCAACTCGTAGGCCTACAATTTAACTAGTTGCATTTAAATAGTCCCTAAATTACTTCTGGAAAAACTCGGGTCCGTTTGTCCAGGATTTGAACCCGGGACCACTCACACCCTAAGCGAGTATTATACCCTTAGACCAACGGACGAAAAATGACAATGAAACATGCTCAGCTCGTAGGCCTACAATTTAACTAGTTGCATTTAAATAGTCGCTAAATTACTTCTGGAAAAACTCGGGTCCGTCCGTCCAGGATTTGAACCCGGGACCACTCACACCCTAAGCGAGTATCATACCCTTAGACCAACGGACGAAAAATGACAATGAAACATGCTCAGCTCGTAGGCCTACAATTTAACTAGTTGCATTTAAATAGTCGCTAAATTACTTCTGGAAAAACTCGGGTCCGTCTGTCCAGGATTTGAACCCGGGACCACTCACACCCTAAGCGAGTATCATACCCTTAGACCAACGGACGAAGTATGACCCTGAAACATGCTCAGCTCTTAGGCCTGCAATTTAATTAGTTGCATTTAAATAGACGCTAAATTACTTCTGCAAAACTCGGTGCCGTCAAGGATTTGAACCCGGGACCACTCAGACCCGAAGCAAGTATCATACCCCTAGACCAACGGACCATGTATGACCCTGAAACATGCTCATCCCTAGGCCTACCTTGATGTTAGTTGCGTTTTAATAGTCACTAAATTACTTCTGGTAAAACTCGGTTCCGTCCGCGATTTGAACCCGGGACCACTCGCACCCTAAGCGAGTATCATATCCCTAGACCAACGGACCATGAGTGTAACAAAAACACGCTCAACTTATAAGCCTACCCTGTAGTTAGTTGATTTAAATAGTCACTAAATTACTTCTGCAAAACTCGGGTCAATCCGGGATTTGAACCCGGGACCTCTCGCACCCTGAGCGAGTATCATACCCCAATACCAACGGACTATGTGTGTTACATAGCAACCTGCTCAACTTATAGGTCTACCCTGTAGTTAGTTGCATTTAAATAGTCACTAATTGACTTCTGCAAAAACTCGGGTCCGTCCGGGATTTGAACCCGGGACCACTCGCACCCTAAGCGAGTATCATACCCTTAGACCAACGGACGAAAAATGACAATCAAACATGCCCAGCTCGTAGGCCTACAATTTAACTAGTTGCATTTAAATAGTCGCTAAATTACTTCTGGAAAAACTCGGGTCCGTTCGGGATTTGAACCCGGGACCACTCACATCCGAAGCGAGTATCATACCCCTAGACCAACGGACCATGTATGACCCTGAAACATTCTCAGTTCGTAGGCCTGCAATTTAATTAGTTGCATTTAAATAGACGCTAAATTACTTCTGCAAAACTCGGGTCCGTCCGGGATTTGAACCCGGGACCACTCGCATCCTAAGCGAGTATCAAACCCCTAGACCAACGGACCATGTGTGTTACATAACAACCCGCTCAACTTATAGGCCTACCCTGTAGTTAGTTGCATTTAAATAGTCACTAATTGACTTCTGCAAAAACTCGGGTCCGTCCGGGATTTGATCCCGGGACCACTCACGCCCGAAGCGAGTATCATACCCCTAGACCAACGGACGAAGTATGACAATGAAACATGCTCAGCTCGTAGGCCTGCAATTTAATTAGTTGCATTTAAATAGACGCTAAATTACTTCTGCAAAACTCGTTTCCGTCCAGGATTTGAACCCGGGACCACTCACACCCGAAGCAAGTATCATACCCCTACACCAACGGACCATGTATGACCCTGAAACATGCTCATCCCCTAGGCCTACCTTGATGTTAGTTGCGTTTTAATAGTCACTAAATTACTTCTGGTAAAACTCGGGTCCGTCCGCGATTTGAACCCGGGACCACTCGCACCCTAAGCGAGCATCATATCCCTAGACCAACGGCCCATGAGTGTAACAAAAACACGCTCAACTTATAAGCCTACCCTGTAGTTAGTTGATATAAATAGTCACTAAATTACTTCTGCAAAACTCGGGTCAATCCGGGATTTGAACCCGGGACCACTCGCACCCTGAGCGAGTATCATACCCCTAGACCAACGGACGAAGTATGACAATGAAACATGCTCATCCCGTAGGCCTACCTTGATGTTAGTTGCATTTAAATAGTCACTAAATTACTTCTGCAAAACTCGTTTCCGTCCGGGATTTGAACCCGGGACCACTCACACCCTAAGCGAGTATCATACCCTTTGACCAACGGACGAAAAATGACAATGAAACATGCTCAGCTCGTAGGCCTACAATTTAACTAGTTGCATTTAAATAGTCGCTAAATTACTTCTGGAAAAACTCGGGTCCGTCCGTCCAGGATTTGAACCCGGGACCACTCACACCCTAAGCGAGTATCATACCCTTAGACCAACGGAAGAAAAATGACAATGAAACATGCTCAGCTCGTAGGCCTACAATTTAACTAGTTGCATTTAAATAGTCGCTAAATTACTTCTGGAAAAACTCGGGTCCGTCCGGGATTTGAACCCGGGACCACTCACACTCTAAGCGAGTATCATACCCATAGACCAACGGACGAAGTATGACAATGAAACATGCTCAGATCGTAGGCCTACAATTTAATTAGGTGCATTTAAATAGTCGCTAAATTACTTCTGCAAAACTCGACTCCGTCCGGGATTTGAACCCGGGACCACTCGCATCCTAAGCGAGTATCAAACCCCTAGACCAACGGCCCATGAGTGTAACAAAAACACGCTCAACTTATAAGCTTACCCTGTAGTTAGTTGATATAAATAGTCACTAAATTACTTCTGCAAAACTCGGGTCAATCCGGGATTTGAACCCGGGACCACTCGCACCCTGAGCGAGTATCATACCCTTAGACCAACGGAAGAAAAATGACAATGAAACATGCTCAGCTCGTAGGCCTACAATTTAACTAGTTGCATTTAAATAGTCGCTAAATTACTTCTGGAAAAACTCGGGTCCGTCCGGGATTTGAACCCGGGACCACTCACACTCTAAGCGAGTATCATACCCATAGACCAACGGACGAAGTATGACAATGAAACATGCTCAGATCGTAGGCCTACAATTTAATTAGGTGCATTTAAATAGTCGCTAAATTACTTCTGCAAAACTCGACTCCGTCCGGGATTTGAACCCGGGACCACTCGCATCCTAAGCGAGTATCAAACCCCTAGACCAACGGACCATGTGTGTTACATAACAACCCGCTCAACTTATAGGCCTACCCTGTAGTTAGTTCCATTTAAATAGTCACTAATTGACTTCTGCAAAAACTCGGGTCCGTCCGGGATTTGATCCCGGGACCACTCACGCCCGAAGCGAGTATCATACCCCTAGACCAACGGACGAAGTATGACAATGAAACATGCTCATCCCGTAGGCCTACCTTGATGTTAGTTGCATTTAAATAGTCACTAAATTACTTCTGCAAAACTCGTTTCCGTCCGGGATTTGAACCCGGGACCACTCACACCCTAAGCGAGTATCATACCCTTTGACCAACGGACGAAAAATGACAATGAAACATGCTCAGCTCGTAGGCCTACAATTTAACTAGTTGCATTTAAATAGTCGCTAAATTACTTCTGGAAAAACTCGGGTCCGTCCGTCCAGGATTTGAACCCGGGACCACTCACATCCTAAGCGAGTATCATACCCTTAGACCAACGGACGAAGTATGACCCTGAAACATGCTCAGCTCTTAGGCCTGCAATTTAATTAGTTGCATTTAAATAGACGCTAAATTACTTCTGCAAAACTCGGTGCCGTCAAGGATTTGAACCCGGGACCACTCACACCCGAAGCAAGTATCATACCCCTAGACCAACGGACCATGTATGACCCTGAAACATGCTCATCCCTAGGCCTACCTTGATGTTAGTTGCGTTTTAATAGTCACTAAATTACTTCTGGTAAAACTCGGTTCCGTCCGCGATTTGAACCCGGGACCACTCGCACCCTAAGCGAGTATCATATCCCTAGACCAACGGACCATGAGTTTAACAAAAACACGCTCAACTTATAAGCCTACCCTGTAGTTAGTTGATTTAAATAGTCACTAAATTACTTCTGCAAAACTTGGGTCAATCCGGGATTTGAACCCGGGACCTCTCGCACCCTGAGCGATTATCATACCCCAATACCAACGGACTATGTGTGTTACATAGCAACCTGCTCAACTTATAGGCCTACCCTGTAGTTAGTTGCATTTAAATAGTCACTAATTGACTTCTGCAAAAACTCGGGTCCGTCCGGGATTTGAACCCGGGACCACTCGCACCCTAAGCGAGTATCATACCCTTAGACCAACGGACGAAAAATGACAATCAAACATGCCCAGCTCGTAGGCCTACAATTTAACTAGTTGCATTTAAATAGTCGCTAAATTACTTCTGGAAAAACTCGGGTCCGTTCGGGATTTGAACCCGGGACCACTAACATCCGAAGCGAGTATCATACCCCTAGACCAACGGACCATGTATGACCCTGAAACATTCTCAGTTCGTAGGCCTGCAATTTAATTAGTTGCATTTAAATAGACGCTTAATTACTTCTGCAAAACTCGGGTCCGTCCGGGATTTGAACCCGGGACCACTCACACCCTTAGCGAGTACCATACCCTTAGACCAACGGTCGAAAAATGACAATGAAACATGCTCAGCTCGTAGGCCTACAATTTAACTAGTTGCATTTAAATAGTCGCTAAATTACTTCTGGAAAAACTCGGGTCCGTACGTCCAGGATTTGAACCCGGGACCACTCACACCCTACGCGAGTATCATACCCTTAGACCAACGGACGAAAAATGACAATGAAACATGCTCAGCTCGTAGGCCTACAATTTAACTAGTTGCATTTAAATAGTCGCTAAATTACTTCTGGAAAAACTCGGGTCCGTCCGGGATTTGAACCCGGGACCACTCACACCCTAAGCGAGTATCATAATCTTAGACCAACGGACGAAGTATGACAATGAAACATGCTCAGATCGTAGGCCTACAATTTAATTAGGTGCATTTAAATAGTCGCTAAATTACTTCTGCAAAACTCGACTCCGTCCGGGATTTGAACCCGGGACCACTCGCATCCTAAGCGAGTATCAAACCCCTAGACCAACGGACCATGTGTGTTACATAACAACCCGCTCAACTTATAGGCCTACCCTGTAGTTAGTTGCATTTAAATAGTCACTAATTGACTTCTGCAAAAACTCGGGTCCGTCCGGGATTTGATCCCGGGACCACTCACGCCCGAAGCGAGTATCATACCCCTAGACCAACGGACGAAGTATGACAATGAAACATGCTCAGCTCGTAGGCCTGCAATTTAATTAGTTGCATTTAAATAGACGCTAAATTACTTCTGCAAAACTCGTTTCCGTCCAGGATTTGAACCCGGGACCACTCACATCCGAAGCGAGTATCATACCCCTAGACCAACGGACCATGTATGACCCTGAAACATGCTCAGATCGTAGGCCTACAATTTAATTAGGTGCATTTAAATAGTCGCTAAATTACTTCTGCAAAACTCGACTCCGTCCGGGATTTGAACCCGGGACCACTCGCATCCTAAGCGAGTATCAAACCCCTAGACCAACGGACCATGTGTGTTACATAACAAACCGCTCAACTTATAGGCCTACCCTGTAGTTAGTTGCATTTAAATAGTCACTAATTGACTTCTGCAAAAACTCGGGTCCGTCCGGGATTTGATCCCGGGACCACTCACGCCCGAAGCGAGTATCATACCCCTAGACCAACGGACGAAGTATGACAATGAAACATGCTCAGCTCGTAGGCCTGCAATTTAATTAGTTGCATTTAAATAGACGCTAAATTACTTCTGCAAAACTCGTTTCCGTCCAGGATTTGAACCCGGGACCACTCACATCCGAAGCGAGTATCATACCCCTAGACCAACGGACCATATATGACCCTGAAACATGCTCAGATCGTAGGCCTACAATTTAATTAGGTGCATTTAAATAGTCGCTAAATTACTTCTGCAAAACTCGTTTCCGTCCAGGATTTGAACCCGGGACCACTCACACCCGAAGCAAGTATCATACCCCTAGACCAACGGACCATGTATGACCCTGAAACATGCTCATCCCGTAGGCCTACCTTGATGTTAGTTGCGTTCAAATAGTCACTAAATTACTTCTGCAAAACTCGTTTCCGTCCGGGATTTGAACCCGGGACCACTCACACCCTAAGCGAGTATCATACCCTTAGACCAACGGACGAAGTATGACACAGAAACATGCTCAGCTCGTAGGCCTACAATTTAATTAGGTGCATTTAATTAGACGCTAAATTACTACTGCAAAACTCGTTTCCGTCCAGGATTTGAACCCGGGACCACTCACACCCGAAGCGAGTATCATACCCCTAGACCAACGGACCATGTATGATCCTGAAACATGCTCAGCTCGTAGGCCTGCAATTTAATTAGTTGCATTTAAATAGACGCTAAATTACTTCTGCAAAACTCGGTTCCGTCAAGGATTTGAACCCGGGACCACTCACACCCGAAGCGAGTATCATACCCCTACACCAACGGACCATGTATGACCCTGAAACATGCTCATCCCCTAGGCCTACCTTGATGTTAGTTGCGTTTAAATAGTCACTAAATTACTTCTGGTAAAACTCGGGTCCGTCCGGGATTTGAACCCGGGACCTCTCTTACCCTAAGCGAGTACCATACCCTTAGACCAACGGACGAAAAATGACAATGAAACATGCTCAGATCGTAGGCCTACAATTTAATTAGGTGCATTTAAATAGTCGCTAAATTACTTCTGCAAAACTCGACTCCGTCCGGGATTTGAACCCGGGACCACTCGCATCCTAAGCGAGTATCATACCCCTAGACCAACGGACCATGTATGACCCTGAAACATGCTCAGCTCGTAGGCCTTCAATTTAACTAGTTGCATTTAAATAGTCGCTAAATTACTTCTGGAAAAACTCGGGTCCGTCCGTCCAGGATTTGAACCCGGGACCACTCACACCCTAAGCGAGTATCATACCCTTAGACCAACGGACGAAAAATGACAATGAAACATGCTCAGCTCGTAGGCCTACAATTTAACTAGTTGCATTTAAATAGACGCTAAATTACTACTGCAAAACTCGTTTCCGTCCAGGATTTGAACCCGGGACCACTCACACCCGAAGCGAGTATCATACCCCTAGACCAACGGACCATGTATGATCCTGAAACATGCTCAGCTCGTAGGCCTGCAATTTAATTAGTTGCATTTAAATAGACGCTAAATTACTTCTGCAAAACTCGGTTCCGTCAAGGATTTGAACCCGGGACCACTCACACCCGAAGCGAGTATCATACCCCTACACCAACGGACCATGTATGACCCTGAAACATGCTCATCCCCTAGGCCTACCTTGATGTTAGTTGCGTTTAAATAGTCACTAAATTACTTCTGGTAAAACTCGGGTCCGTCCGGGATTTGAACCCGGGACCTCTCTTACCCTAAGCGAGTACCATACCCTTAGACCAACGGACGAAAAATGACAATGAAACATGCTCAGATCGTAGGCCTACAATTTAATTAGGTGCATTTAAATAGTCGCTAAATTACTTCTGCAAAACTCGACTCCGTCCGGGATTTGAACCCGGGACCACTCGCATCCTAAGCGAGTATCATACCCCTAGACCAACGGACCATGTATGACCCTGAAACATGCTCAGCTCGTAGGCCTTCAATTTAACTAGTTGCATTTAAATAGTCGCTAAATTACTTCTGGAAAAACTCGGGTCCGTCCGTCCAGGATTTGAACCCGGGACCACTCACACCCTAAGCGAGTATCATACCCTTAGACCAACGGACGAAAAATGACAATGAAACATGCTCAGCTCGTAGGCCTGCAATTTAATTAGTTGCATTTAAATAGACGCTAAATTACTTCTGCAAAACTCGGTTCCGTCAAGGATTTGAACCCGGGACCACTCACACCCGAAGCGAGTATCATACCCCTACACCAACGGACCATGTATGACCCTGAAACATGCTCATCCCCTAGGCCTACCTTGATGTTAGTTGCGTTTAAATAGTCACTAAATTACTTCTGGTAAAACTCGGGTCCGTCCGGGATTTGAACCCGGGACCTCTCACACCCTAAGCGAGTACCATACCCTTAGACCAACGGACGAAAAATGACAATGAAACATGCTCAGATCGTAGGCCTACAATTTAATTAGGTGCATTTAAATAGTCGCTAAATTACTTCTGCAAAACTCGACTCCGTCCGGGATTTGAACCCGGGACCACTCGCATCCTAAGCGAGTATCACACCCCTAGACCAACGGACCATGTGTGTTACATAACAACCCGCTCAACTTATAGGCCTACCCTGTAGTTAGTTGCATTTAAATAGTCACTAATTGACTTCTGCAAAAACTCGGGTCCGTCCGGGATTTGATCCCGGGACCACTCACGCCCGAAGCGAATATCATACCCCTAGACCAACGGACGAAGTATGACAATGAAACATGCTCAGCTCGTAGGCCTGCAATTTAATTAGTTGCATTTAAATAGACGCTAAATTACTTCTGCAAAACTCGTTTCCGTCCAGGATTTGAACCCGGGACCACTCACACCCGAAGCGAGTATCATACCCCTAGACCAACGGACCATGTATGACCCTGGAACATGCTCAGCTCGTAGGCCTGCAATTTAATTAGTTGCATTTAAATAGACGCTAAATTACTTCTGCAAAACTCGGTTCCGTCAAGGATTTGAACCCGGGACCACTCACACCCGAAGCGAGTATCATACCCCTAGACCAACGGACCATGTATGACCCTGAAACATGCTCATCCCGTAGGCCTACCTTGATGTTAGTTGCGTTTAAATAGTCACTAAATTACTTCTGCAAAACTCGTTTCCGTCCGGGATTTGAACCCGGGACCACTCACACCCTAAGCGAGTATCATACCCTTTGACCAACGGACGAAAAATGACAATGAAACATGCTCAGCTCGTAGGCCTACAATTTAACTAGTTGCATTTAAATAGACGCTAAATTACTTCAGCAAAACTCGTTTCCGTCCGGGAATGAACCCGGGACCACTCACACCCTAAGCGAGTATCATACCCCTAGACCAACGGACCATGTATGACCCTGAAACATGCTCATCCCGTAGGCCTACCTTGATGTTAGTTGCGTTTAAATAGTCACTAAATTACTTCTGCAAAACTCGTTTCCGTCCGGGATTTGAACCCGGGACCACTCACACCCTAAGCGAGTATCATACCCTTTGACCAACGGACGAAAAATGACAATGAAACATGCTCAGCTCGTAGGCCTACAATTTAACTAGTTGCATTTAAATAGTCGCTAAATTACTTCTGGAAAAACTCGGGTCCGTCCGTCCAGGATTTGAACCCGGGACCACTCACACCCTAAGCGAGTATCATACCCTTAGACCAACGGACGAAAAATGACAATGAAACATGCTCAGCTCGTAGGCCTACAATTTAACTAGTTGCATTTAAATAGTCGCTAAATTACTTCTGGAAAAACTCGGATCCGTCCAGGATTTGAACCCGGGACCACTCACACCCGAAGCGAGTATCATACCCCTAGACCAACGGACCATGTATGACCCTGAAACATGCTCAGCTCGTAGGCCTGCAATTTAATTAGTTGCATTTAAATAGACGCTAAATTACTTCTGCAAAACTCGGTTCCGTCAAGGATTTGAACCCGGGACCACTCACACCCGAAGCGAGTATCATACCCCTAGACCAACGGACCATGTATGACCCTGAAACATGCTCATCCCGTAGGCCTACCTTGATGTTAGTTGCGTTTAAATAGTCACTAAATTACTTCTGCAAAACTCGTTTCCGTCCGGGATTTGAACCCGGGACCACTCACACCCTAAGCGAGTATCATACCCTTTGACCAACGGACGAAAAATGACAATGAAACATGCTCAGCTCGTAGGCCTACAATTTAACTAGTTGCATTTAAATAGTCGCTAAATTACTTCTGGAAAAACTCGGGTCCGTCCGTCCAGGATTTGAACCCGGGACCACTGACACCCTAAGCGAGTATCATACCCTTAGACCAACGGACGAAAAATGACAATGAAACATGCTCAGCTCGTAGGCCTACAATTTAACTAGTTGCATTTAAATAGTCGCTAAATTACTTCTGGAAAAACTCGGATCCGTCCAGGATTTGAACCCGGGACCACTCACATCCGAAGCGAGTATCATACCCCTAGACCAACGGACCATGTATGACCCTGAAACATGCTCAGATCGTAGGCCTACAATTTAATAAGGTGCATTTAAATAGTCGCTAAATTGCTTCTGCAAAACTCGACTCCGTCCGGGATTTGAACCCGGGACCACTCGCATCCTAAGCGAGTATCAAACCCCTAGACCAACGGACCATGTGTGTTACATAACAACCCGCTCAAATTATAGGCCTACCCTGTAGTTAGTTGCATTTAAATAGTCACTAATTGACTTCTGCAAAAACTCGGGTCCGTCCGGGATTTGATCCCGGGACCACTCACGCCCGAAGCGAGTATCATACCCCTAGACCAACGGACGAAGTATGACAATGAAACATGCTCAGCTCGTAGGCCTGCAATTTAATTAGTTGCATTTAAATAGACGCTAAATTACTTCTGCAAAACTCGTTTCCGTCCAGGATTCGAACCCGGGACCACTCACACCCGAAGCGAGTATCATACCCCTAGACCAACGGACCATGTATGACCCTGAAACATGCTCATCCCGTAGACCTACCTTGATGTTAGTTGCGTTCAAATAGTCACTAAATTACTTCAGCAAAACTCGTTTCCGTCCGGGAATGAACCCGGGACCACTCACACCCTAAGCGAGTATCATACCCTTAGACCAACGGACGAAGTATGACACAGAAACATGCTCAGCTCGTAGGCCTACAATTTAATTAGGTGCATTTAAATAGACGCTAAATTACTACTGAAAAACTCGTTTCCGTCCAGGATTTGAACCCGGGACCACTCACACCCGAAGCGAGTATCATACCCCTAGACCAACGTACCATGTATGACCCTGAAACATGCTCAGCTCGTAGGCCTGCAATTTAATTAATTGCATTTAAATAGACGCTAAATTACTTCTGCAAAACTCGGTTCCGTCAAGGATTTGAACCCGGGACCACTCACACCCGAAGCGAGTATCATACCCCTACACCAACGGACCATGTATGACCCTGAAACATGCTCATCCCCTAGGCCTACCTTGATGTTAGTTGCGTTTAAATAGTCACTAAATTACTTCTGGTAAAACTCGGGTCCGTCCGGGATTTGAACCCGGGACCTCTCACACCCTAAGCGAGTACCATACCCTTAGACCAACGGACGAAAAATGACAATGAAACATGCTCAGATCGTAGGCCTACAATTTAATTAGGTGCATTTAAATAGTCGCTAAATTACTTCTGGAAAAACTCGGGTCCGTCCGTCCAGGATTTGAACCCGGGACCACTGACACCCTAAGCGAGTATCATACCCTTAGACCAACGGACGAAAAATGACAATGAAACATGCTCAGCTCGTAGGCCTACAATTTAACTAGTTGCATTTAAATAGTCGCTAAATTACTTCTGGAAAAACTCGGATCCGTCCAGGATTTGAACCCGGGACCACTCACATCCGAAGCGAGTATCATACCCCTAGACCAACGGACGAAGTATGACAATGAAACATGCTCAGCTCGTAGGCCTGCAATTTAATTAGTTGCATTTAAATAGACGCTAAATTTCTTCTGCAAAACTCGTTTCCGTCCAGGATTCGAACCCGGGACCACTCACACCCGAAGCGAGTATCATACCCCTAGACAAACGGACCATGTATGACCCTGAAACATGCTCATCCCGTAGACCTACCTTGATGTTAGTTGCGTTCAAATAGTCACTAAATTACTTCAGCAAAACTCGTTTCCGTCCGGGAATGAACCCGGGACCACTCACACCCTAAGCGAGTATCATACCCTTAGACCAACGGACGAAGTATGACACAGAAACATGCTCAGCTCGTAGGCCTACAATTTAATTAGGTGCATTTAAATAGACGCTAAATTACTACTGAAAAACTCGTTTCCGTCCAGGATTTGAACCCGGGACCACTCACACCCGAAGCGAGTATCATACCCCTAGACCAACGTACCATGTATGACCCTGAAACATGCTCAGCTCGTAGGCCTGCAATTTAATTAATTGCATTTAAATAGACGCTAAATTACTTCTGCAAAACTCGGTTCCGTCAAGGATTTGAACCCGGGACCACTCACACCCGAAGCGAGTATCATACCCCTACACCAACGGACCATGTATGACCCTGAAACATGCTCATCCCCTAGGCCTACCTTGATGTTAGTTGCGTTTAAATAGTCACTAAACTACTTCTGGTAAAACTCGGGTCCGTCCGGGATTTGAACCCGGGACCTCTCACACCCTAAGCGAGTACCATACCCTTAGATCAACGGACGAAAAATGACAATGAAACATGCTCAGATCGTAGGCCTACAATTTAATTAGGTGCATTTAAATAGTCGCTAAATTACTTCTGGAAAAACTCGGGTCCGTCCGTCCAGGATTTGAACCCGGGACCACTGACACCCTAAGCGAGTATCATACCCTTAGACCAACGGACGAAAAATGACAATGAAACATGCTCAGCTCGTAGGCCTACAATTTAACTAGTTGCATTTAAATAGTCGCTAAATTACTTCTGGAAAAACTCGGATCCGTCCAGGATTTGAACCCGGGACCACTCACATCCGAAGCGAGTATCATACCCCTAGACCAACGGACCATGTATGACCCTGAAACATGCTCAGATCGTAGGCCTACAATTTAATTAGGTGCATTTAAATAGTCGCTAAATTACTTCTGCAAAACTCGACGCCGTCCGGGATTTGAACCCAGGACCACTCGCATTCTAAGCGAGTATCAAACCCCAAGACCAACGGACCATGTGTGTTACATAACAACCCGCTCAAATTATAGGCCTACCCTGTAGTTAGTTGCATTTAAATAGTCACTAATTGACTTCTGCAAAACTCGGTTCCGTCAAGGATTTGAACCCGGGACCACTCACACCCGAAGCGAGTATCATACCCCTACACCAACGGACCATGTATGACCCTGAAACATGCTCATCCCCTAGGCCTACCTTGATGTTAGTTGCGTTTAAATAGTCACTAAATTACTTCTGGTAAAACTCGGGTCCGTCCGGGATTTGATTCCGGGACCACTCACGCCCGAAGCGAGTATCATACCCCTAGACCAACGGACGAAGTATGACAATGAAACATGCTCAGCTCGTAGGCCTGCAATTTAATTAGTTGCATTTAAATAGACGCTAAATTACTTCTGCAAAACTCGTTTCCGTGCAGGATTTGAACCCGGGACCACTCACATCCTAAGCGAGTATCATACCCCTAGACCAACGGACCATGTATGACCCTGAAACATGCTCAGATCGTAGGCCTACAATTTAATTAGGTGCATTTAAATAGTCGCTAAATTACTTCTGCAAAACTCGACTCCGTCCGGGATTTGAACCCGGGACCACTCGCATCCTAAGCGAGAATCAAACCCCTAGACCAACGGACCATGTGTGTTACATAACAACCCGCTCAACTTATAGGCCTACCCTGTAGTTAGTTGCATTTAAATAGTCACTAATTGACTTCTGCAAAAACTCGGGTCCGTCCGGGATTTGATCCCGGGACCACTCACACCCGAAGCGAGTATCATACCCCTAGACCAACGGACGAAGTATGACAATGAAACATGCTTAGCTCGTAGGTCTGCAATTTAATTAGTTGCATTTAAATAGACGCTAAATTACTTCTGCAAAACTCGTTTCCGTCCAGGATTCGAACCCGGGACCACTCACACCCGAAGCGAGTATCATACCCCTAGACCAACGGACCACGTATGACCCTGAAACATGCTCATCCTGTAGGCCTACCTTGATGTTAGTTGCGTTCAAATAGTCACTAAATTACTTCTGCAAAACTCGTTTCCGTCCGGGAATGAACCCGGGACCACTCACACCCTAAGCGAGTATCATACCCTTAGACCAACGGACGAAGTATGACACAGAAACATGCTCAGCTCGTAGGCCTACAATTTAATTAGGTGCATTTAAATAGACGCTAAATTACTACTGCAAAACTCGTTTCCGTCCAGGATTTGAACCCGGGACCACTCACACCCGAAGCGAGTATCATACCCCTAGACCAACGGACCATGTATGACCCTGAAACATGCTCAGCTCGTAGGCCTGCAATTTAATTAGTTGCATTTAAATAGACGCTAAATTACTTCTGCAAAACTCGGTTCCGTCAAGGATTTGAACCCGGGACCACTCACACCCGAAGCGAGTATCATACCCCTACACCAACGGACCATGTGTGACCCTGAAACATGCTCATCCCCTAGGCCTATCTTGATGTTAGTTGCGTTTAAATAGTCACTAAATTACTTCTGGTAAAACTCGGGTCCGTCCGGGATTTGAACCCGGGACGTCTCTTACCCTAAGCGAGTACCATACCCTTAGACCAACGGACGAAAAATGACAATGAAACATGCTCAGATCGTAGGCCTACAATTTAATTAGGTGCATTTAAATAGTCGCTAAATTACTTCTGCAAAACTCGACTCCGTCCGGGATTTGAACCCGGCACCACTCGCATCCTAAGCGAGTATCACACCCCTAGACCAACGGACCATGTGTGTTACATAACAACCCGCTCAACTTATAGGCCTACCCTGTAGTTAGTTGCATTTAAATAGTCACTAATTGACTTCTGCAAAAACTCGGGTCCGTCCGGGATTTGATCCCGGGACCACTCACGCCCGAAGCGAGTATCATACCCCTAGACCAACGGACGAAGTATGACAATGAAACATGCTCAGCTCGTAGGCCTGCAATTTAATTAGTTGCATTTAAATAGTCGCTAAATTACTTCTGGAAAAACTCGGATCCGTCCAGGATTTGAACCCGGGACCACTCACATCCGAAGCGAGTATCATACCCCTAGACCAACGGACCATGTATGACCCTGAAACATGCTCAGATCGTAGGCCTACAATTTAATTAGGTGCATTTAAATAGTCGCTAAATTACTTCTGCAAAACTCGACTCCGTCCGGGATTTGAACCCGGGACCACTCGCATACTAAGCGAGTATCTTACCCCTAGACCAACGGACCATGTATGACCCTGAAACATGCTCAGATCGTAGGCCTACAATTTAATTAGGTGCATTTAAATAGTCGCTAAATTACTTCTGCAAAACTCGACTCCGTCCGGGATTTGAACCCGGGACCACTCGCATCCTAAGCGAGTATCAAACCCCTAGACCAACGGACCATGTGTGACCACTCGCATCCTAAGCGAGTATCATACCCCTAGACCAACGGACCATGTATGACCCTGAAACATGCTCAGATCGTAGGCCTACAATTTAATTAGGTGCATTTAAATAGTCGCTAAATTACTTCTGCAAAACTCGACTCCGTCCGGGATTTGAACCCGGGACCACTCGCATCCTAAGCGAGAATCAAACCCCTAGACCAACGGACCATGTGTGTTACATAACAACCCGCTCAACTTATAGGCCTACCCTGTAGTTAGTTGCATTTAAATAGTCACTAATTGACTTCTGCAAAAACTCGGGTCCGTCCGGGATTTGATCCCGGGACCACTCACACCCGAAGCGAGTATCATACCCCTAGACCAACGGACGAAGTATGACAATGAAACATGCTTAGCTCGTAGGTCTGCAATTTAATTAGTTGCATTTAAATAGACGCTAAATTACTTCTGCAAAACTCGTTTCCGTCCAGGATTCGAACCCGGGACCACTCACACCCGAAGCGAGTATCATACCCCTAGACCAACGGACCACGTATGACCCTGAAACATGCTCATCCTGTAGGCCTACCTTGATGTTAGTTGCGTTCAAATAGTCACTAAATTACTTCTGCAAAACTCGTTTCCGTCCGGGAATGAACCCGGGACCACTCACACCCTAAGCGAGTATCATACCCTTAGACCAACGGACGAAGTATGACACAGAAACATGCTCAGCTCGTAGGCCTACAATTTAATTAGGTGCATTTAAATAGACGCTAAATTACTGTTGCAAAACTCGTTTCCGTCCAGGATTTGAACCCGGGACCACTCACACCCGAAGCGAGTATCATACCCCTAGACCAACGGACCATGTATGACCCTGAAACATGCTCAGCTCGTAGGCCTGCAATTTAATTAGTTGCATTTAAATAGACGCTAAATTACTTCTGCAAAACTCGGTTCCGTCAAGGATTTGAACCCGGGACCACTCACACCCGAAGCGAGTATCATACCCCTACACCAACGGACCATGTATGACCCTGAAACATGCTCATCCCCTAGGCCTATCTTGATGTTAGTTGCGTTTAAATAGTCACTAAATTACTTCTGGTAAAACTCGGGTCCGTCCGGGATTTGAACCCGGGACCTCTCTTACCCTAAGCGAGTACCATACCCTTAGACCAACGGACGAAAAATGACAATGAAACATGCTCAGATCGTAGGCCTACAATTTAATTAGAAGCATTTAAATAGTCGCTAAATTACTTCTGCAAAACTCGACTCCGTCCGGGATTTGAACCCGGGACCACTCGCATCCTAAGCGAGTATCACACCCCTAGACCAACGGACCATGTGTGTTACATAACAACCTGCTCAACTTATAGGCCTACGCTGTAGTTAGTTGCATTTAAATAGTCACTAATTGACTTCTGCAAAAACTCGGGTCCGTCCGGGATTTGATCCCGGGACCACTCACGCCCGAAGCGAGTATCATACCCCTAGACCAACGGACGAAGTATGACAATGAAACATGCTCAGCTCGTAGGCCTGCAATTTAATTAGTTGCATTTAAATAGTCGCTAAATTACTTCTGGAAAAACTCGGATCCGTCCAGGATTTGAACCCGGGACCACTCACATCCGAAGCGAGTATCATACCCCTAGACCAACGGACCATGTATGACCCTGAAACATGCTCAGATCGTAGGCCTACAATTTAATTAGGTGCATTTAAATAGTCGCTAAATTACTTCTGCAAAACTCGACTCCGTCCGGGATTTGAACCCGGGACCACTCGCATCCTAAGCGAGTATCATACCCCTAGACCAACGGACCATGTATGACCCTGAAACATGCTCAGATCGTAGGCCTACAATTTAATTAGGTGCATTTAAATAGTCGCTAAATTACTTCTGCAAAACTCGACTCCGTCCGGGATTTGAACCCGGGACCACTCGCATCCTAAGCGAGTATCAAACCCCTAGACCAACGGACCATGTGTGACCACTCGCATCCTAAGCGAGTATCATACCACTAGACCAACGGACCATGTATGACCCTGAAACATGCTCAGATCGTAGGCCTACAATTTAATTAGGTGCATTTAAATAGTCGCTAAATTACTTCTGCAAAACTCGACTCCGTCCGGGATTTGAACCCGGGACCACTCGCATCCTAAGCGAGTATCAAACCCCTAGACCAACGGACCATGTGTGACCACTCGCATCCTAAGCGAGTATCATACCACTAGACCAACGGACCATGTATGACCCTGAAACATGCTCAGATCGTAGGCCTACAATTTAATTAGGTGCATTTAAATAGTCGCTAAATTACTTCTGCAAAACTCGACTCCGTCCGGGATTTGAACCCGGGACCACTCGCATCCTAAGCGAGTATCAAACCCCTAGACCAACGGACCATGTGTGTTACATAACAACCCGCTCAACTCATAGGCCTACCCTGTAGTTAGTTGCATTTAAATAGTCACTAATTGACTTCTGCAAAAACTCTGGTCCGTCCGGGATTTGATCCCGGGACCACTCACGCCCAAAGCGAGTATCATACCCCTAGACCAACGGACGAAGTATGACAATGAAACATGCTCAGCTCGTAGGCCTGCAATTTAATTAGTTGCATTTAAATAGTCGCTAAATTACTTCTGGAAAAACTCGGATCCGTCCAGGATTTGAACCCGGGACCACTCACATCCGAAGCGAGTATCATACCCCTAGACCAACGGACCATGTATGACCCTGAAACATGCTCAGATCGTAGGCCTACAATTTAATTAGGTGCATTTAAATAGTCGCTAAATTACTTCTGCAAAACTCGACTCCGTCCGGGATTTGAACCCGGGACCACTCGCATCCTAAGCGAGTATCATACCCCTAGACCAACGGACCATGTATGACCCTGAAACATGCTCAGATCGTAGGCCTACAATTTAATTAGGTGCATTTAAATAGTCGCTAAATTACTTCTGCAAAACTCGACTCCGTCCGGGATTTGAACCCGGGACCACTCGCATCCTAAGCGAGTATCAAACCCCTAGACCAACGGACCATGTGTGTTACATAACAACCCGCTCAACTCATAGGCCTACCCTGTAGTTAGTTGCATTTAAATAGTCACTAATTGACTTCTGCAAAAACTCTGGTCCGTCCGGGATTTGATCCCGGGACCACTCACGCCCGAAGCGAGTATCATACCCCTAGACCAACGGACGAAGTATGACAATGAAACATGCTCAGCTCGTAGGCCTGCAATTTAATTAGTTGCATTTAAATAGTCGCTAAATTACTTCTGGAAAAACTCGGATCCGTCCAGGATTTGAACCCGGGACCACTCACATCCGAAGCGAGTATCATACCCCTAGACCAACGGACCATGTATGACCCTGAAACATGCTCAGATCGTAGGCATACAATTTAATTAGGTGCATTTAAATAGTCGCTAAATTACTTCTGCAAAACTCGACTCCGTCCGGGATTTGAACCCGGGACCACTCGCATCCTAAGCGAGTATCATACCCCTAGACCAACGGACCATGTATGACCCTTAAACATGCTCAGATCGTAGGCCTACAATTTAATTAGGTGCATTTAAATAGTCGCTAAATTACTTCTGCAAAACTCGACTCCGTCCGGGATTTGAACCCGGGACCACTCGCATCCTAAGCGAGTATCAAACTCCTAGACCAACGGACCATGTGTGACCACTCGCATCCTAAGCGAGTATCATACCACTAGACCAACGGACCATGTATGACCCTGAAACATGCTCAGATCGTAGGCCTACAATTTAATTAGGTGCATTTAAATAGTCGCTAAATTACTTCTGTAAAACTCGACTCCGTCCGGGATTTGAACCCGGGACCACTCGCATCCTAAGCGAGTATCACACCCCTAGACCAACGGACCATGTGTGTTACATAACAACCCGCTCAACTTATAGGCCTACCCTGTAGTTAGTTGCATTTAAATAGTCACTAATTGACTTCTGCAAAAACTCGGGTCCGTCCGGGATTTGATCCCGGGACCACTCACGCCCGAAGCGAGTATCATACCCCTAGACCAACGGACGAAGTATGACAATGAAACATGCTCAGCTCGTAGGCCTGCAATTTAATTAGTTGCATTTAAATAGTCGCTAAATTACTTCTGGAAAAACTCGGATCCGTCCAGGATTTGAACCCGGGACCACTCACATCCGAAGCGAGTATCATACCCCTAGACCAACGGACCATGTATGACCCTGAAACATGCTCAGATCGTAGGCCTACAATTTAATTAGGTGCATTTAAATAGTCGCTAAATTACTTCTGCAAAACTCGACTCCGTCCGGGATTTGAACCCGGGACCACTCGCATCCTAAGCGAGTATCAAACTCCTAGACCAACGGACCATGTGTGACCACTCGCATCCTAAGCGAGTATCATACCACTAGACCAACGGACCATGTATGACCCTGAAACATGCTCAGATCGTAGGCCTACAATTTAATTAGGTGCATTTAAATAGTCGCTAAATTACTTCTGTAAAACTCGACTCCGTCCGGGATTTGAACCCGGGACCACTCGCATCCTAAGCGAGTATCACACCCCTAGACCAACGGACCATGTGTGTTACATAACAACCCGCTCAACTTATAGGCCTACCCTGTAGTTAGTTGCATTTAAATAGTCACTAATTGACTTCTGCAAAAACTCGGGTCCGTCCGGGATTTGATCCCGGGACCACTCACGCCCGAAGCGAGTATCATACCCCTAGACCAACGGACGAAGTATGACAATGAAACATGCTTAGCTCGTAGGTCTGCAATTTAATTAGTTGCATTTAAATAGACGCTAAATTACTTCTGCAAAACTCGTTTCCGTCCAGGATTTGAACCCGGGACCACTCACACCCGAAGCGAGTATCATACCCCTAGACCAACGGACCACGTATGACCCTGAAACATGCTCATCCTGTAGGCCTACCTTGATGTTAGTTGCTTTCAAATAGTCACTAAATTACTTCTGCAAAACTCGTTTCCGTCCGGGAATGAACCCGGGACCACTCACACCCTAAGCGAGTATCATACCCTTAGACCAACGGACGAAGTATGACACAGAAACATGCTCAGCTCGTAGGCCTACAATTTAATTAGGTGCATTTAAATAGACGCTAAATTACTACTGCAAAACTCGTTTCCGTCCAGGATTTGAACCCGGGACCACTCACACCCGAAGCGAGTATCATACCCCTAGACCAACGGACCATGTATGACCCTGAAACATGCTCAGCTCGTAGGCCTGCAATTTAATTAGTTGCATTTAAATAGACGCTAAATTACTTCTGCAAAACTCGGTTCCGTCAAGGATTTGAACCCGGGACCACTCACACCCGAAGCGAGTATCATACCCCTACACCAACGGACCATGTATGACCCTGAAACATGCTCATCCCCTAGGCCTACCTTGATGTTAGTTGCGTTTAAATAGTCACTAAATTACTTCTGGTAAAACTCGGGTCCGTCCGGGATTTGAACCCGGGACCTCTCTTACCCTAAGCGAGTACCATACCCTTAGACCAACGGACGAAAAATGACAATGAAACATGCTCAGATCGTAGGCCTACAATTTAATTAGGTGCATTTAAATAGTCGCTAAATTACTTCTGCAAAACTCGACTCCGTCCGGGATTTGAACCCGGGACCACTCGCATCCTAAGCGAGTATCACACCCCTAGACCAACGGACCATGTGTGTTACATAACAACCCGCTCAACTTATAGGCCTACCCTGTAGTTAGTTGCATTTAAATAGTCACTAATTGACTTCTGCAAAAACTCGGGTCCGTCCGGGATTTGATCCCGGGACCACTCACGCCCGAAGCGAGTATCATACCCCTAGACCAACGGACGAAGTATGACAATGAAACATGCTCCGCTCGTAGGCCTGCAATTTAATTAGTTGCATTTAAATAGTCGCTAAATTACTTCTGGAAAAACTCGGATCCGTCCAGGATTTGAACCCGGGACCACTCACATCCGAAGCGAGTATCATACCCCTAGACCAACGGACCATGTATGACCCTGAAACATGCTCAGATCGTAGGCCTACAATTTAATTAGGTGCATTTAAATAGTCGCTAAATTACTTCTGCAAAACTCGACTCCGTCCGGGATTTGAACCCGGGACCTCTCTTACCCTAAGCGAGTACCATACCCTTAGACCAACGGACGAAAAATGACAATGAAACATGCTCAGATCGTAGGCCTACAATTTAATTAGGTGCATTTAAATAGTCGCTAAATTACTTCTGCAAAACTCGACTCCGTCCGGGATTTGAACCCGGGACCACTCGCATCCTAAGCGAGTATCACACCCCTAGACCAACGGACCATGTGTGTTACATAACAACCCGCTCAACTTATAGGCCTACCCTGTAGTTAGTTGCATTTAAATAGTCACTAATTGACTTCTGCAAAAACTCGGGTCCGTCCGGGATTTGATCCCGGGACCACTCACGCCCGAAGCGAGTATCATACCCCTAGACCAACGGACGAAGTATGACAATGAAACATGCTCCGCTCGTAGGCCTGCAATTTAATTAGTTGCATTTAAATAGTCGCTAAATTACTTCTGGAAAAACTCGGATCCGTCCAGGATTTGAACCCGGGACCACTCACATCCGAAGCGAGTATCATACCCCTAGACCAACGGACCATGTATGACCCTGAAACATGCTCAGATCGTAGGCCTACAATTTAATTAGGTGCATTTAAATAGTCGCTAAATTACTTCTGCAAAACTCGACTCCGTCCGGGATTTGAACCCGGGACCACTCGCATCCTAAGCGAGTATCACACCCCTAGACCAACGGACCATGTGTGTTACATAACAACCCGCTCAACTTATAGGCCTACCCTGTAGTTAGTTGCATTTAAATAGTCACTAATTGACTTCTGCAAAAACTCGGGTCCGTCCGGGATTTGATCCCGGGACCACTCACGCCCGAAGCGAGTATCATACCCCTAGACCAACGGACGAAGTATGACAATGAAACATGCTCCGCTCGTAGGCCTGCAATTTAATTAGTTGCATTTAAATAGTCGCTAAATTACTTCTGGAAAAACTCGGATCCGTCCAGGATTTGAACCCGGGACCACTCACATCCGAAGCGAGTATCATACCCCTAGACCAACGGACCATGTATGACCCTGAAACATGCTCAGATCGTAGGCCTACAATTTAATTAGGTGCATTTAAATAGTCGCTAAATTACTTCTGCAAAACTCGACTCCGTCCGGGATTTGAACCCGGGACCACTCGCATCCTAAGCGAGTATCATACCCCTAGACCAACGGACCATGTATGACCCTGAAACATGCTCAGATCGTAGGCCTACAATTTAATTAGGTGCATTTAAATAGTCGCTAAATTACTTCTGCAAAACTCGACTCCGTCCGGGATTTGAACCCGGGACCACTCGCATCCTAAGCGAGTATCAAACGCCTAGACCAACGGACCATGTGTGACCACTCGCATCCTAAGCGAGTATCATACCCCTAGACCAACGGACCATGTATGACCCTGAAACATGCTCAGATCGTAGGCCTACAATTTAATTAGGTGCATTTAAATAGTCGCTAAATTACTTCTGCAAAACTCGACTCCGTCCGGGATTTGAACCCGGGGCCACTCGCATCCTAAGCGAGTATCAAACCCCTAGACCAACGGACCATGTGTGTTACATAACAACCCGCTCAACTTATAGGCCTACCCTGTAGTTAGTTGCATTTAAATAGTCACTAATTGACTTCTGCAAAAACTCGGGTCCGTCCGGGATTTGATCCCGGGACCACTCACACCCGAAGCGAGTATCATACCCCTAGACCAACGGACGAAGTATGACAATGAAACATGCTTAGCTCGTAGGTCTGCAATTTAATTAGTTGCATTTAAATAGACGCTAAATTACTTCTGCAAAACTCGTTTCCGTCCAGGATTCGAACCCGGGACCACTCACACCCGAAGCGAGTATCATACCCCTAGACCAACGGACCACGTATGACCCTGAAACATGCTCATCCTGTAGACCTACCTTGATGTTAGTTGCGTTCAAATAGTCACTAAATTACTTCTGCAAAACTCGTTTCCGTCCGGGAATGAACCCGGGACCACTCACACCCTAAGCGAGTATCATACCCTTAGACCAACGGACGAAGTATGACACAGAAACATGCTCAGCTCGTAGGCCTACAATTTAATTAGGTGCATTTAAATAGACGCAAAATTACTACTGTAAAACTCGTTTCCGTCCAGGATTTGAACCCGGGACCACTCACACCCGAAGCGAGTATCAAACCCCTAGACCAACGGACCATGTATGACCCTGAAACATGCTCAGATCGTAGGCCTACAATTTAATTAGGTGCATTTAAATAGTCGCTAAATTACTTATGCAAAACTCGACTCCGTCCGGGATTTGAACCCGGGACCACTCGCATCCTAAGCGAGTATCATACCCCTAGACCAACGGACCATGTATGACCCTGAAACATGCTCAGATCGTAGGCCTACAATTTAATTAGGTGCATTTAAATAGTCGCTAAATTACTTCTGCAAAACTCGACTCCGTCCGGGATTTGAACCCGGGACCACTCGCATCCTAAGCGAGTATCAAACCCCTAGACCAACGGACCATGTGTGACCACTCGCATCCTAAGCGAGTATCATACCCCTAGACCAACGGACCATGTATGACCCTGAAACATGCTCAGATCGTAGGCCTACAATTTAATTAGGTGCATTTAAATCGTCGCTAAATTACTTCTGCAAAACTCGACTCCGTCCGGGATTTGAACCCGGGACCACTCGCATCCTAAGCGAGTATCAAACCCCTAGACCAACGGACCATGTGTGTTACGTAACAACCCGCTCAACTTATAGGCCTACCCTGTAGTTAGTTGCATTTAAATAGTCACTAATTGACTTCTGCAAAAACTCGGGTCCGTCCGGGATTTGATCCCGGGACCACTCACGCCCGAAGCGAGTATCATACCCCTAGACCAACGGACGAAGTATGACAATGAAACATGCTCAGCTCGTAGGCCTGCAATTTAATTAGTTGCATTTAAATAGACGCTAAATTACTTCTGCAAAACTCGTTTCCGTCCAGGATTCGAACCCGGGACCACTCACACCCGAAGCGAGTATCATACCCCTAGACCAACGGACCACGTATGACCCTGAAACATGCTCATCCTGTAGGCCTACCTTGATGTTAGTTGCGTTCAAATAGTCACTAAATTACTTCTGCAAAACTCGTTTCCGTCCGGGAATGAACCCGGGACCACTCACACCCTAAGCGAGTATCATACCCTTAGACCAACGGACGAAGTATGACACAGAAACATGCTCAGCTCGTAGGCCTACAATTTAATTAGGTGCATTTAAATAGACGCTAAATTACTACTGCAAAACTCGTTTCCGTCCAGGATTTGATCCCGGGACCACTCACACCCGAAGCGAGTATCATACCCCTAGACCAACGGACCATGTATGACCCTGAAACATGCTCAGCTCGTAGGCCTGCAATTTAATTAGTTGCATTTAAATAGACGCTAAATTACTTCTGCAAAACTCGGTTCCGTCAAGGATTTGAACCCGGGACTACTCACACCCGAAGCGAGTATCATACCCCTACACCAACGGACCATGTATGACCCTGAAACATGCTCATCCCCTAGGCCTACCTTGATGTTAGTTGCGTTTAAATAGTCACTAAATTACTTCTGGTAAAACTCGGGTCCGTCCGGGATTTGAACCCGGGACCTCTCACACCCTAAGCGAGTACCATACCCTTAGACCAACGGACGAAAAATGACAATGAAACATGCTCAGATCGTAGGCCTACAATTTAATTAGGTGCATTTAAATAGTCGCTAAATTACTTCTGCAAAACTCGACTCCGTCCGGGATTTGAACCCGGGACCACTCGCATCCTAAGCGAGTATCACACCCCTAGACCAACGGACCATGTGTGTTACATAACAACCCGCTCAACTTATAGGCCTACCCTGTAGTTAGTTGCATTTAAATAGTCACTAATTGACTTCTGCAAAAACTCAGGTCCGTCCGGGATTTGATCCCGGGACCACTCACGCCCGAAGCGAGTATCATACCCCTAGACCAACGGACGAAGTATGACAATGAAACATGCTCAGCTCGTAGGCCTGCAATTTAATTAGTTGCATTTAAATAGACGCTAAATTACTTCTGCAAAACTCGTTTCCGTCCAGGATTTGAACCCGGGACCACTCACACCCGAAGCGAGTATCATACCCCTAGACCAACGGACCATGTATGACCCTGAAACATGCTCAGCTCGTAGGCCTGCAATTTAACTAGTTGCATTTAAATAGACGTTAAATTACTTCTGCAAAACTCGGTTCCGTCAAGGATTTGAACCCGGGACCACTCACACCCGAAGCGAGTATCATACCCCTAGACCAACGGACCATGTATGACCCTGAAACATGCTCATCCCGTAGGCCTACCTTGATGTTAGTTGCGTTTAAATAGTCACTAAATTACTTCTGCAAAACTCGTTTCCGTCCGGGATTTGAACCCGGGACCACTCACACCCTAAGCGAGTATCATACCCTTTGACCAACGGACGAAAAATGACAATGAAACATGCTCAGCTCGTAGGCCTACAATTTAACTAGTTGCATTTAAATAGTCGCTAAATTACTTCTGGAAAAACTCGGGTCCGTCCGTCCAGGATTTGAACCCGGGACCACTCACAGCCTAAGCGCGTATCATACCCTTAGACCAACGGACGAAAAATGACAATGAAACATGCTCAGCTCGTAGGCCTACAATTTAACTAGTTGCATTTAAATAGTCGCTAAATTACTTCTGGAAAAACTCGTTTCCGTCCAGGATTCGAACCCGGGACCACTCACACCCGAAGCGAGAATCATACCCCTAGACCAACGGACCACGTATGACCCTGAAACAAGCTCATCCTGTAGGCCTACCTTGATGTTAGTTGCGTTCAAATAGTCACTAAATTACTTCTGCAAAACTCGTTTCCGTCCGGGAATGAACCCGGGACCACTCACACCCTAAGCGAGTATCATACCCTTAGACCAACGGACGAAGTATGACACAGAAACATGCTCAGCTCGTAGGCCTACAATTTAATTAGGTGCATTTAAATAGACGCTAAATTACTACTGCAAAACTCGTTTCCGTCCAGGATTTGTACCCGGGACCACTCACACCCGAAGCGAGTATCATACCCCTAGACCAACGGACCATGTATGACCCTGAAACATGCTCAGCTCGTAGGCCTGCAATTTAATTAGTTGCATTTAAATAGACGCTAAATTACTTCTGCAAAACTCGACTCCGTCAAGGATTTGAACCCGGGACCATTCACACCCGAAGCGAGTATCATACCCCTACACCAACGGACCATGTATGACCCTGAAACATGCTCATCCCCTAGGCCTACCTTGATGTTAGTTGCGTTTAAATAGTCACTAAATTACTTCTGGTAAAACTCGGGTCCGTCCGGGATTTGAACCCGGGACCTCTCACACCCTAAGCGAGTACCATACCCTTAGACAAACGGACGAAAAATGACAATGAAACATGCTCAGATCGTAGGCCTACAATTTAATTAGGTGCATTTAAATAGTCGCTAAATTACTTCTGCAAAACTCGACTCCGTCCGGGATTTGAACCCGGGACCACTCGCATCCTAAGCGAGTATCACACCCCTAGACCAACGGACCATGTGTGTTACATAACAACCCGCTCAACTTATAGGCCTACCCTGTAGTTAGTTGCATTTAAATAGTCACTAATTGACTTCTGCAAAAACTCAGGTCCGTCCGGGATTTGATCCCGGGACCACTCACGCCCGAAGCGAGTATCATACCCCTAGACCAACGGACGAAGTATGACAATGAAACATGCTCAGCTCGTAGGCCTGCAATTTAATTAGTTGCATTTAAATAGACGCTAAATTACTTCTGCAAAACTCGTTTCCGTCCAGGATTTGAACCCGGGACCACTCACACCCGAAGCGAGTATCATACCCCTAGACCAACGGACCATGTATGACCCTGAAACATGCTCAGCTCGTAGGCCTGCAATTTAATTAGTTGCATTTAAATAGACGCTAAATTACTTCTGCAAAACTCGGTTCCGTCAAGGATTTGAACCCGGGACCACTCACACCCGAAGCGAGTATCATACCCCTAGACCAACGGACCATGTATGACCCTGAAACATGCTCATCCCGTAGGCCTACCTTGATGTTAGTTGCGTTTAAATAGTCACTAAATTACTTCTGCAAAACTCGTTTCCGTCCGGGATTTGAACCCGGGACCACTCACACCCTAAGCGAGTATCATACCCTTTGACCAACGGACGAAAAATGACAATGAAACATGCTCAGCTCGTAGACCTACAATTTAACTAGTTGCATTTAAATAGTCGCTAAATTACTTCTGGAAAAACTCGGGTCCGTCCGTCCAGGATTTGAACCCGGGACCACTCACACCCTAAGCGCGTATCATACCCTTAGACCAACGGACGAAAAATGACAATGAAACATGCTCAGCTCGTAGGCCTACAATTTAACTAGTTGCATTTAAATAGTCGCTAAATTACTTCTGGAAAAACTCGGATCCGTCCGGGATTTGAACCCGGGACCACTCACACCCTAAGCGAGTATCATACCCTTAGACCAACGGACGAAGTATGACACAGAAACATGCTCAGCTCGTAGGCCTACAATTTAATTAGGTGCATTTACATAGACGCTAAATTACTTCTGCAAAACTCGTTTCCGTCCAGGATTTGAACCCGGGACCACTCACACCCGAAGCGAGTATCATACCCCTAGACCAACGGACCATGTATGACCCTGAAACATGCTCAGCTCGTAGGCCTGCAATTTAATTAGTTGCATTTAAATAGACGCTAAATTACTTCTGCAAAACTCGACTCCGTCAAGGATTTGAACCCGGGACCACTCACACCCGAAGCGAGTATCATACCCCTACACCAACGGACCATGTATGACCCTGAAACATGCTCATCCCCTAGGCCTACCTTGATGTTAGTTGCGTTTAAATAGTCACTAAATTACTTCTGGTAAAACTCGGGTCCGTCCGGGATTTGAACCCGGGACCTCTCACACCCTAAGCGAGTACCATACCCTTAGACAAACGGACGAAAAATGACAATGAAACATGCTCAGATCGTAGGCCTACAATTTAATTAGGTGCATTTAAATAGTCGCTAAATTACTTCTGCAATACTCGACTGCGTCCGGGATTTGAACCCGGGACCACTCGCATCCTAAGCGAGTATCACACCCCTAGACCAACGGACCATGTGTGTTACATAACAACCCGCTCAACTTATAGGCCTACCCTGTAGTTAGTTGCATTTAAATAGTCACTAATTGACTTCTGCAAAAACTCAGGTCCGTCCGGGATTTGATCCCGGGACCACTCACGCCCGAAGCGAGTATCATACCCCTAGACCAACGGACGAAGTATGACAATGAAACATGCTCAGCTCGTAGGCCTGCAATTTAATTAGTTGCATTTAAATAGACGCTAAATTACTTCTGCAAAACTCGTTTCCGTCCAGGATTTGAACCCGGGACCACTCACACCCGAAGCGAGTATCATACCCCTAGACCAACGGACCATGTATGACCCTGAAACATGCTCAGCTCGTAGGCCTGCAATTTAATTAGTTGCATTTAAATAGACGCTAAATTACTTCTGCAAAACTCGGTTCCGTCAAGGATTTGAACCCGGGACCACTCACACCCGAAGCGAGTATCATACCCCTAGACCAACGGACCATGTATGACCCTGAAACATGCTCATCCCGTAGGCCTACCTTGATGTTAGTTGCGTTTAAATAGTCACTAAATTACTTCTGCAAAACTCGTTTCCGTCCGGGATTTGAACCCGGGACCACTCACACCCTAAGCGAGTATCATACCCTTTGACCAACGGACGAAAAATGACAATGAAACATGCTCAGCTCGTAGGCCTACAATTTAACTAGTTGCATTTAAATAGTCGCTAAATTACTTCTGGAAAAACTCGGGTCCGTCCGTCCAGGATTTGAACCCGGGACCACTCACACCCTAAGCGCGTATCATACCCTTAGACCAACGGACGAAAAATGACAACGAAACATGTTCAGCTCGTAGGCCTACAATTTAACTAGTTGCATTTAAATAGTCGCTAAATTACTTCTGGAAAAACTCGGATCCGTCCGGGATTTGAACCCGGGACCACTCACACCCTAAGCGAGTATCATACCCCTACAACAACGGACCATGTATGACCCTGAAACATGCTCATCCCCTAGGCCTACCTTGATGTTAGTTGCGTTTAAATAGTCACTAAATTACTTCTGGTAAAACTCGGGTCCGTCCGGGATTTGAACCCGGGACCGCTCACACCCTAAGCGAGTACCATACCCTTAGACCAACGGACGAAAAATGACAATAAAACATGCTCAGCTCGTAGGCCAACAATTTAACTAGTTGCATTTAAATAGTCGCTAAATTACTTCTGGAAAAACTCGGGTCCGTCCGGGATTTGATCCCGGGACCACTCACGCCCGAAGCGAGTATCATACCCCTAGACCAACGGACGAAGTATGACAATGAAACATGCTCAGCTCGTAGGCCTGCAATTTAATTAGTTGCATTTAAATAGACGCTAAATTACTTCTGCAAAACTCGTTTCCGTCCAGGATTTGAACCCGGGACCACTCACACCCGAAGCGAGTACCATACCCTTAGACCAACGGACGAAAAATGACAATAAAACATGCTCAGCTCGTAGGCCTACAATTTAACTAGTTGCATTTAAATAGTCGCTAAATTACTTCTGGAAAAACTCGGATCCGTCCGGGATTTGAACCCGGGACCACTCACACCCTAAGCGAGTATCATACCCTTAGACAAACGGACGAAGTGTGACACAGAAACATGCTCAGCTCGTAGGCCTACAATTTAATTAGGTGCATTTAAATAGACGCTAAATTACTTCTGCAAAACTCGGTTCCGTCAAGGATTTGAACCCGGGACCACTCACACCCGAAGCGAGTATCATACCCCTACACCAACGGACCATGTATGACCCTGAAACATGCTCATCCCCTAGGCCTACCTTGATGTTAGTTGCGTTTAAATAGTCACTAAATTACTTCTGGTAAAACTCGGGTCCGTCCGGGATTTGAACCCGGGACCACTCACACCCTAAGCGAGTACCATACCCTTAGACCAACGGACGAAAAATGACAATAAAACATGCTCAGCTCGTAGGCCTAAAATTTAACTAGTTGCATTTAAATAGTCGCTAAATTACTTCTGGAAAAACTCGGGTCCGTCCGGGATTTGAACCCGGGACCACTCACACCCTAATCGAGTATCATACCTCTAGACCAACGGACGAAGTATGACACAGAAACATGCTCAGCTCGTAGGCCTACAATTTAATTAGGTGCATTTACATAGACGCTAAATTACTTCTGCAAAACTCGTTTCCGTCCAGGATTTGAACCCGGGACCACTCACAACCGAAGCGAGTATCATACCCCTAGACCAACGGACCATGTATGACCCTGAAACAAGCTCAGCTCGTAGGCCTGCAATTTAATTAGTTGCATTTAAATAGACGCTAAATTACTTCTGCAAAACTCGGTTCCGTCAAGGATTTGAACCCGGGACCACTCACACCCGAAGCGAGTATCATACCCCTACACCAACGGACCATGTATGACCCTGAAACATGCTCATCCCCTAGGCCTACCTTGATGTTAGTTGCGTTTAAATAGTCACTAAATTACTTCTGGTAAAACTCGGGTCCGTCCGGGATTTGAACCCGGGACCACTCACACCCTAAGCGAGTACCATACCCTTAGACAAACGGACGAAGTGTGACACAGAAACATGCTCAGCTCGTAGGCCTACAATTTAATTAGGTGCATTTAAATAGACGCTAAATTACTTCTGCAAAACTCGGTTCCGTCAAGGATTTGAACCCGGGACCACTCACACCCGAAGCGAGTATCATACCCCTACACCAACGGACCATGTATGACCCTGAAACATGCTCATCCCCTAGGCCTACCTTGATGTTAGTTGCGTTTAAATAGTCACTAAATTACTTCTGGTAAAACTCGGGTCCGTCCGGGATTTGAACCCGGGACCACTCACACCCTAAGCGAGTACCATACCCTTAGACCAACGGACGAAAAATGACAATAAAACATGCTCAGCTCGTAGGCCTAAAATTTAACTAGTTGCATTTAAATAGTCGCTAAATTACTTCTGGAAAAACTCGGGTCCGTCCGGGATTTGAACCCGGGACCACTCACACCCTAATCGAGTATCATACCCCTAGACCAACGGACGAAGTATGACAATGAAACATGCTCAGCTCGTAGGCCTGCAATTTAATTAGTTGCATTTAAATAGACGCTAAATTACTTCTGCAAAACTCGTTTCCGTCCAGGATTTGAACCCGGGACCACTCACACCCGAAGCGAGTACCATACCCTTAGACCAACGGACGAAATATGACAATAAAACATGCTCAGCTCGTAGGCCTACAATTTAACTAGTTGCATTTAAATAGTCGCTAAATTACTTCTGGAAAAACTCGGGTCCGTCCGGGATTTGATCCCGGGACCACTAACGCCCGAAGCGAGTATCATACTCCTAGACCAACGGACGAAGTATGACACAGAAACATGCTCAGCTCGTAGGCCTACAATTTAATTAGGTGCATTTAAATAGACGCTAAATTACTTCTGCAAAACTAGTTTCCGTCCAGGATTTGAACCCGGGACCACTCACACCCGAAGCGAGTATCATACCCCTACACCAACGGACCATGTATGACCCTGAAACATGCTCATCCCCTAGGCCTACCTTGATGTTAGTTGCGTTTAAATAGTCACTAAATTACTTCTGGTAAAACTCGGGTCCGTCCGGGATTTGAACCCGGGTCCACTCACACCCTAAGCGAGTACCATATCCTTAGACCAACGGACGAAAAATGACAATAAAACATGCTCAGCTCGTAGGCCTACAATTTAACTAGTTGCATTTAAATAGTCGCTAAATTACTTCTGGAAAAACTCGGGTCCGTCCGGGATTTGATCCCGGGACCACTCACGCCCGAAGCAAGTATCATACCCCTAGACCAACGGACGAAGTATGACAATGAAACATGCTCAGCTCGTAGGCCTGCAATTTAATTAGTTGCATTTAAATAGACGCTAAATTACTTCTGCAAAACTCGGTTCCGTCAAGGATTTGAACCCGGGACCACTCACACCCAAAGCGAGTATCATACCCCTACACCAACGGACCATGTATGACCCTGAAACATGCTCATCCCCTAGGCCTACCTTGATGTTAGTTGCGTTTAAATAGTCACTAAATTACTTCTGGTAAAACTCGGGTCCGTCCGGGATTTGAACCCGGGACCACTCACACCCTAAGCGAGTACCATACCCTTAGACCAACGGACGAAAAATGACAATAAAACATGCTCAGCTCGTAGGCCTAAAATTTAACTAGTTGCATTTAAATAGTCGCTAAATTACTTCTGGAAAAACTCGGGTCCGTCCGGGATTTGATCCCGGGACCACTCACGCCCGAAGCGAGTATCATACCCCTAGACCAACGGACGAAGTATGACAATGAAACATGCTCAGCTCGTAGGCCTGCAATTTAATTAGTTGCATTTAAATAGACGCTAAATTACTTCTGCAAAACTCGGTTCCGTCAAGGATTTGAACCCGGGACCACTCACACCCAAAGCGAGTATCATACCCCTACACCAACGGACCATGTATGACCCTGAAACATGCTCATCCCCTAGGCCTACCTTGATGTTAGTTGCGTTTAAATAGTCACTAAAATACTTCTGGTAAAACTCGGGTCCGTCCGGGATTTGAACCCGGGACCACTCACACCCTAAGCGAGTACCATACCCTTAGACCAACGGACGAAAAATGACAATAAAACATGCTCAGCTCGTAGGCCTAAAATTTAACTAGTTGCATTTAAATAGTCGCTAAATTACTTCTGGAAAAACTCGGGTCCGTCCGGGATTTGAACCCGGGACCACTCACACCCTAATCGAGTATCATACCCCTAGACCAACGGACGAAGTATGACAATGAAACATGCTCAGCTCGTAGGCCTGCAATTTAATTAGTTGCATTTAAATAGACGCTAAATTACTTCTGCAAAACTCGTTTCCGTCCAGGATTTGAACCCGGGACCACTCACACCTGAAGCGAGTACCATACCCTTAGACCAACGGACGAAATATGACAATAAAACATGCTCAGCTCGTAGGCCTACAATTTAACTAGTTGCATTTAAATAGTCGCTAAATTACTTCTGGAAAAACTCGGGTCCGTCCGGGATTTGATCCCGGGACCACTAACGCCCGAAGCGAGTAACATACTCCTAGACCAACGGACGAAGTATGACACAGAAACATGCTCAGCTCGTAGGCCTACAATTTAATTAGGTGCATTTAAATAGACGCTAAATTACTTCTGCAAAACTAGTTTCCGTCCAGGATTTGAACCCGGGACCACTCACACCCGAAGCGAGTATCATACCCCTACACCAACGGACCATGTATGACCCTGAAACATGCTCATCCCCTAGGCCTACCTTGATGTTAGTTGCGTTTAAATAGTCACTAAATTACTTCTGGTAAAACTCGGGTCCGTCCGGGATTTGAACCCGGGACCACTCACACCCTAAGCGAGTACCATACCCTTAGACCAACGGACGAAAAATGACAATAAAACATGCTCAGCTCGTAGGCCTAAAATTTAACTAGTTGCATTTAAATAGTCGCTAAATTACTTCTGGAAAAACTCGGGTCCGTCCGGGATTTGATCCCGGGACCACTCACGCCCGAAGCGAGTATCATACCCCTAGACCAACGGAC